>NC_041384.1:56518581-56526297 GCF_002162155.2 Triticum dicoccoides
AGGTCGCTTTTTTGTCATGCATGTACATCCATGACAAAATTTATGATAGAATCAAGATAGTCATACCTGTGCTGTCGTAGAAGTGTTCCATGACATTACCAAAATTATCATCACGGAAGTGTCCACTTCCATGACGATAAATCGCACGTCACAGAAGTGCTTTCGTTAAGGGTGACTGACACGTGGCAACCACCGTAACGGAACGTCGTTAAGCTATCGGGTCGGGTTTTGGATCCGATAACCCGTTAACAGCCCCGACCAATGGGAATTTTCCACGTGTAAATTCATCATTGGCTAGACAAAACACGTGTCGACTCATCGTCGGGACAGATGTCATCCACTCACTGGACAGAATACACCTATGATACGTCGACATGTGGCATGGCCCAACAAGTTTAAATGGGTCGGCCCAACTAAAGGCCCACAAGATTTTGCGGACCATAATGGGCCGGCCCAGCTAAAGGCCCATGAGATTTTGCGGACCATAATGGGCTGGCCCAGCTAAAGGCCCACAAGATTTCGCGGGCCATAATGGGCCGGCCCAGGTAAAGGCCCACAAGATTTTCATGTGCCATAATAGGCCGGCCCAGGTAAAGGCCCACAAAATTCTTGCGGGTCATAATGGGCCGGCCCAGCTAAAGGCCCACGAGATTTCGCCAACATTAATGGGCCAGCCCAGCTATAGGCCCACAAGATTTTGAGGACCCTAGTAGGTCGGCCCGTTAACTGGCTGCCATGTTTTGGGCCAAATGTCGGCCCATATTTGATCCGGTCTATCAATGGCTTGCCACGCTCCGGGCCTAATCACTAGTAGAAAACAGGGCTATGGTCCAGGCCGGCTCAGCCCATAAGTCCCGGTTCAGTCTAGAACCGGGACTAATGTGAGCATTGGTCCCGGTTCGTGCGGCTAAGGCATTAGTCCCGGTTCATCTAGACCTTTTGGTCCCGGTTGGTGGGATGAACCAGGACCAATGGGCCTCGCTCCTGGCCCACAACCATTAGTCCCGGTTCGTGCCACAAACCGGGACTAAAGATTAGACCTTTAGTCCCGGTTTGAGGCACGAACAGGGACTAATGGGGATGAGACCTTTAGTCCCGGTTCGTGCCACGAACCGGTACTAAAGGTCCCATTTTGAAACTATACCCCCCCCCTTGTGGATCGCCTTTTCAGTTTAAAAAAAAAAGAAAATGATGGAAATGTCAAAAAAATAAAAGAAAATAAGTTTCACATGTGATATGTGGTCTAGTTGTTGGGAAAATTTACAAATATGAATTTCGACTTTATTTACAAAATCTCTCTGGAATTTGTAAAATGGGCATAACTTTTGCATACGAACTCGGATGAAAAAAGTTTTTTATATGAAAAATCATCTACTCGAAAAGTTACATCCGATGGAGACCGCCTATGGCCTGTGTGCAAATTTATAGAATCCTCAAATTCCAAAAGGAAAAAAAGTTATGCTCAAATTCCAGAACCGGGACTAAAGGCCCTTACGAACCGGGACTAAAGGCCCTTTTTCTACCAGTGAATAGTGGCCCATATGAGATCCGACCCGTTAAAAGCCTACCACGTTCTGGGCCAAATTACGGCCTAGATCGGGTCCGGCCCTTTAAGAGGTTTTGGGCCTAATTATGGCCCATATCAGATTCGGCCCATCAACTGGACACTATGCTTTTGGGCCCACTTGCTAAAGGCCCACTTAGTAATTCGGCCTGATATTAGTTTTGGCCTGTTAAGGGCCCGTTTAACATTTTGGCCCTATATTAATTTCAGCCTGTTAAAAGCCCGTCATATAGTTGGGCCTAACTACGGCCCGGTTCTCATTTGGCCTGCTCGCAGCTGATATCTGATTAGGCCAAACAAGGACCGAGACAATTTTTCAGCTTGTTAAAAGCCCGTGATTTGATTCGCACAATCATGGGTCGGGGTACATTTCGGGCTGCTGCCGGCCCATGAGCTGATCGGCACGTTTCAGGCCCAACCTACATCGTGATTGCATGACGGCCCGATTATGTACCATAATTTTACGGTCTGGCCGGTTTACTGCGAAGACAGGATATATATACAGTAAAATAACTGCAGCATCATGAATAAGAAAAAACCTATACTATACAATAAAGAAATTACGGCATATTACATCCACTGGGCATCATTGTTCGCCACTATGATAATAAAGCACAAGCAGACAGCAGATTACATACACTGGGCATCAAAGATCGCCACCAGTGCAAATAAACACGCCGACAAAATAATATACAAAACCGACAACACTTCAATAGAGTTCAAGAAAGGTTAGCCCTGCTGGGGAGCTGCAGTGCAAGTAGCTAAGCAAGATGATGAGACTGCGCTTGTTCAACACTTATATCTTCCTCACTCCAAAAGATAAACAAGTAGACATATGACAGGTTTTGCACATAAAAGTATTGGTGCTGACAATTCATCACATTTCTTACTGACGAATAAAGTGACACAGTTTAAATTTGCATTAACACAATATGGTATTGTTCAGGTCAAGACATGGCAGGAAATGACGTTGTGAAGGAGTTGGCAGCTTCACGACACCACTGGATTACAGATCAAGAACACATAAGTATCAATGGTGAGTGTGCTGTCAATTTATACCATTTCAGATTGGCAAATAAAGAGATGGTTCAAATAATAGTAGAATGATATGACATTGTTCATAGTTAAGACATTGCAGAATATGACATTGTGCTGTAGTGGGTAGGTTCACCACACCACTAGACGGATGAAGAACAGAAGCATACATGCAGTGCAAAAGAAGATCACTTGCTCTGTATAGTTTAATTTACATGGTATGAAGAAGGAAGTTGGTTGTACAACTGAAAACTTAAATTGAGAAAGGACAAACTTTTGTTTATGAACTACATAATAAACTTTAAACAAGCAATTTGATGCAAACACGAAAAATAAACAGCTGTTGCAGTCATGCCTAACCAAATATATACAACAAAGTTTGAAGGCTTGAGATGGACAAACTTACATTATTGGTGAAGACAGGCTCTATAAAGGTCTTGTCCATGCTGATGGGGGGCAATTCCAGAAGTTTACCACAGAATCTTCTTCAAAAGCATTTCCTTTATTCTACATTTTGTTAAGAGTAAATATAGATGTGATAATATACGAAAAATGGAGAATATTTAAGATAAATGAAGAGTGATGCTACATAACCAAGTAGCTATAAATGTAAGTGCAGCGATACATGCAAAAGGTACAGCCAAGATCAATGCACAACTAAACTTCTTCAGTACCAACCTCATGGTAAGAGTAAATATAGATCTGATGTGTAGAAAATGGAGGGCAAAGGAAAATAAGCCGCAGAGTGATGGTACGTGAACAACTACCTGTAATTATAAGTACACTGATAAAGGACATCATGTACTTACAAGAACAATGCAGAGCTAAAAAACATTGGCATTGGATATATTCTACACTAATGTAACCATTCATACAGATCTGATAATTTGGAGCGAACAATTGATAAGCAAGCTATCATGCATACTACTATCACATAATGAACCAGGTATGTATGCAAGTACAGTGATACAGGACAACAGGTACTAACAAGAGAAAAGCAGTGGGCAGCATATTTGCGATATCCTGTCGTTCTTGTCAAACCGGAATTCTTCTTCGAGCAGATTTCCTGCAAAAAAGATCCGTAAGGCACATGCGGAAAAGTAGAAGTTCAAATTGTCATGTGATTTCATAGACAGTACCTCATCCTGGGAACGAGACCAGTGCATAAAAAGGTTTTTCCATTCAATGTCTTCTTAGTTTAGCACATGAGACTTCACCGGAAATTCGTTTATAGACTTGCCATCGAAGTGTGATTTCCTCAGGTAACACCGATACTGCTGCAATGCTTCCTTGAAAAGCACAAGCAAGCTTTGCTCGTCATGACTATCCAGATTGACCCTCGCCTAGTTACAACAATGTAATGTAAATCATTCATGTGTTCAATTAGCTGAAAACAGGAAAATAATAACCATGAATAATAGCACTTACACGTAAGTTGGACAGGAAGATGTGAAAATGGTGTTTGTCTTCACAATAATCTTCCCATGATGGGAATATATGCACGTAGTCCCTAACAACATTGAAAGCATTTTCTTTTAAACTAGGAATAAATGGAATGGGTTTCCAATCTACGGGAATTGGCCGTCTCTGCAGTTGGGATAGGTCTTCGGCCAGTGGACTTGCTGTACTTTTTGCTGGAGTGGGATTTTTCTATGGTACAACTAGTGCTATGGAAAATGAAATCGGTATACCTTTTGCTGGAGTGCAGGTCCTGTGTGGTGGGGCTAGTGGTCTGGCCAGTAAAGTATGGGTACAGTCTGCTAGAGTCGGTCCTACGTTTTGTGTCACTGGTTGTACAGCCAATATAAGTGGGGTGCTGTCTGATTTCTCCGGCACCACCACGTTTTTCAAGGACTTTGCTGGTGCTCCTTCAGGTTCGGCAATTACCCTCTTCCTTTTTGATGTCTGATGCACAAGAACAACATTTGAGTGGAAAAACATGGTATGATGACAGATGGAATATGTATTGATAATGGATGGGCATGCATCTCGACATATATGATGAGTAAACTAAGCAGATGGCGGTGCAACAAAGTAGAAGAAATGCAAGACAACATGCGCAAGATACCCGCAATCAATAAAACATTGCCAAATTAGAACAGACACCTTGATGGGTGAACAGGACAGGCCATCTGCCTTTGACTCCTCGAGGTTAGAATAGTCATTAGGATGATATTCTGAATAAGAATCAACAGGTGGGGAGCGTATGAGTTTCATTGCATCCAGAATGGCACTCAATGCCTTGGTGCGAATTTTTTAAGTCATTGCAGTGTTTAGCTTCAAGAGTGGACTGCTGCTAGTGCGACACAAAGCAGCTACACAGATCATAGTGTAGATATAACGGGAAAACCTTAAGCATCAGAGTAAAATCAGAAAAGTGGAACTTGCTGGAATATATGTGCTAGTATTGCCGGTACGGCTAGAAAGGCTTCGGATACCAGCTCTCTTCAAGTGAAGGTGCGGTACTGTTAATATCAATGTAACTCTCAAAGGCGACACAGCTCCCCGCATTTCCTTGCTATTCTTATAGGATTCAAGTGGGTAGGCCACTACAAATCCTATTCCTATGTTTACAAGATCCTACGAATCAAAGAGGCTCAAAGTGTCCATCACAACCGACCGTATAGACCTCTACACTGCAAATGTCCCTGCTTATCTTCAGTACAAGGAACATACTATACTACTATCATACTCCCTCCGTTCCAAAATATAAGTCTTGGTAGAGATTTCCACTATGGATCACATACAGATGTATCCAGGTACATTTTAGAGTGTAGATTCACTCATTTTGCTCCATATGTAGTCCATGGTGGGATCTATACAAATACTTGTATTTAGGAACGGAGAGAGTACATATTAAAGAAGAACGGAAGAGGAACATGGAAAAGAAGAGCAAGCAGATTTTGGATAATAAAATGTTGGTTACGCAGTGCCCACACATGATGAACTAGAGTGCATTAAGAATGCAACTCCTAGCTGTCTCTCGACCATTTCAGGCGGTTGGATGAAGATCCTACGTCTCCTAACCCTTCTTCTACCTTGTCTCTGATTCTTCCCATACAGAACACTGCACAGGCCGATGGCCGGACCACCGGCCCCCACCGCCTGTGTTCCTCCGCCACCCCCACCCCCACCCCCACCCCAACCCCCACCCGCGTCGAGTTTTCTTCGTTCGGCAAGGCCCCACAACCACCCGAGCCCCTTCGATCGCATCGGTGAACTCCGGCGAGCTCTGAAAAATCAACCGACCCAATTTTGAAATTTAGTCTACTGTGATTTAACTAGCATGGAATATAAAAGGGGAGAACCATAAGCATTGCGAGTATGGTGTTGAGCATGCCATGGCGGATCTGAAGGTGCAAACCAGACAAAGGCAACTTCGCAACCAAGACAAGAAATCAGAGTAAAGCAGTGGCGATCTATTTTCTTGCTGTGATAAATAAGTTGAGCAGATATGAAAGAGTACCGCCTCTGGTGCGGCGCCGTGTACACATCTGCTGAGAATTTGACGGTGCTGCGGTAGCGATGGCTGTCGGCCGCGTGGAAGCAGATCTAGGAGGGTAGACGGTGGCGGCAGGGCACGGTGGACGAGACGGTCGTAGGAGCGGCGGCGGCAAGGTGGACGACGGCGGGGATGAAGCAAGAGGACGGGATGCAAGGATCCCGGTCCGAAGCCGTGTATGAGAGAGGTTGATCTCTTGTAATGGACGGCGGCGTCGGGGTATCAACTCCGACATGGTGGAGGAGGACGGCGGTGGATCGGGTGGCGGACGGCGGCGAACGGAGGAGGGTAGGGTGGAGAGGGTGTTTTGGCGCCCACGGAGTACGAATGGGGAAAAGGGAGGTAGAGAGGAAGGGGGAACCATGTATTCAGGGCGCGCTTGTCTCAAAGTATATCTCGCTCCCTGCTATGTATCTCTAACTATGATTCTCCATGTGGAATCTCTTTCTCTCACACAAACACAAAACTTTGTCTCCCGGGGCCTCATTTCCCTCTACTATTACCATGTGTTCCACTCGCACACCCCTCATACAGAGATGTCTTTCGCTCCTTAGATATGAGAACCTACGACTCTTCCTCATCAATATCTCTTTCTCACACACAAACACAAACTCTGTCTCCCAGGGTCTCATATTTGTCCATTGTTCTCTTGTATGTCGCTCACACACACCCTCTCTCCCTAGAGATATCTTGCGTTCCCTCGTATGTCTCTCTAGCTATCACTCTCGTTGTGAAATATCTTTCTCATAGACACAAAACTCCGTCTCTCTGGATCTCATTTCTCTCTGATATCTGTATGTATGTGACTCACATGCACCCTCTCTCTATGTCTCTCACAGCCACACACATAACCCAGCCTTCTGATCCACTCGACTCCTATCTTTAACGCACACTATCTAGCATCTTTATCTTTCTATTTATCTGTTTCTCCATCAACCTTCTTTCTCGCCCTCACTCTTCATTCCTATCACGCACACTACATATGTTTCTCTCTACATGCAGTCAAGTGCCCTCTCACACACATATATAACTTCACCCTTTGAACCACCCGACGGTCATCTCCAACACCCAAACTAGCGGATGTCCCTCTAGCTAGCATCTCCATCTCTGTATCTATCTGTAGTTTCTCCATCAACATTTATTTCTCGCACGGAGTCTTGCTTCCTATCACCCACACTATATATGTCTCTCCATACATATGCATTTATAGGTTGGTCTCTTTTGCACAATCATTGCGCCTCACTCCCTCTGCTCTCCATAGATGCATGCTCCAGCCCACGCCACTATCTCTTAAAGACAAAAACACATGCTCAATTGTCGGGACTTCTTCCATGCATTCTCACATGCATGCATATTGTCATACCGATCCGTCTCTCCCATGTCGTTGATCTTATGACTTATGTCTTCTTTCTTTTATCTTGATCATGCGCGCGCGCACACACACACATCCCACATATACATGTATACCTCTCACACATGCACGTTAAAGGTCTCTATGTCTCCATACGTAGTTAATTACCCTCAATCCTAACGCCACATCGAATCGTTCTCCTCTTTTGTGCACATAACTTCTGCCTAGATGGGTAAAACACACACTCACACTTAACAATCTCCT
>NC_041384.1:56526761-56540455 GCF_002162155.2 Triticum dicoccoides
CCTATATCCCCAAAACCAATAAGACCATCCCTTAGTTTAATTCCCGCCTACATGCACCATCGATATATAGTAGTCTTCCTCGGTGTCTCTCGAACAAACACGTTCTCTCGAAGTCGACTCCTCTCATGCATATAGGTCCTAATGCATTTTTCGAGGCTAACTTTGACCAAACATTAGAGCAATAATATATGACATGCAACTTACACAAAGCATACCTTCAATTTTGAATGTCAAAGGAGCTTCCAATAATATAATTTGCATAGTATACATCTCATGTGCTATTAATCTTGTCAATAGTCAAAGGCTGTCTTGAAAAACACATTAGGACCTATATAGATGGAAGGAGGGAGTAGGTACCATGCAAAAAATGAGAATAAAATTCAAACATCTGGGCATCGTGGCTCGGTCGATAACATTGAGAAACTTGGTTTTAAAATCATGAAACTTGGCATGGTGTCATGTCATGGTAGTACCATGCCATGGTAAAAAAATTTGGCCGAATAGGAACAAATTTTGGTATAAGCTTCTTGCAAATCGGAGCTTCTTTCAAGAAGGCTCGTGGTTCTGGGAGGGAACGTGTCACCTTTGTGTGCATAATTCAAATTTGAAATACAAGCACATGTTACAATGCACCAAAGTTGGTTGAAAAATCACATGTGTGTCCTCGGGTAAATTTCTAGGTTCCATGGAAGAAATGGGAATGAAATTCAAAATTTTGGGCATCGTGGCTGGGTTGGAAACATTGAGAAACTTAGTTTTTTAATTCCTGTAAATCGAAAACATGCATGAAAATAGTGAAACTTGGCTTGGTGCCATGACATGGCACCAACATGTTGTGGTAAATTTGCAGTCCGATTTGCGAAGGCGCACACATTAACAATCAACAAAGTCATTTTGGAAGAAGTGCTGTCATGCTACAATCGGAAACACAAGTATTATTGAAACCGTGGGTGTTCTACTTACTAGTACCATTTACGTGCCGCCACGTGTCCCATTTTTTATTAGCTAGGAGGTGACGTGCAGGGTAGCTATTTGAGTACGAGAGGCGTGCAATCAGACCCCTGCGCATGCTTATCAGGAGGAGAGCCCTTTGACCTCCATCTGCCATCCACCTCTGTCCCAAGGTCTCCATTAATGGTGCCCGAGCCTCTGTTTAATGGCGTGGCTATGTCTCACTCGACTCAGATTTAAGAGAGAAAAATGAAAATCTGAAAGCACGGATCTTGATGTAAGATCCGACGGACCTATATAGCATCTACCGCGACTTATAGCAAGACTGATGAATATATAAGGACGATTAATTTTTTTTTATCAAAGAAGGGCTTGCCCCTTCCGATTTTCATTACTGAAAACCACCACAATTCACAAGAAGTTCAGCACAACTCCAGCCTAACACGAAGGACTAAAAGCTACCAGATTGAAATCGCAACATCCCAAGAGGCCAACAAAGGCCAAACATCCGCGCTAGAACCCAACATTTCACAACCGACGACACAATCCACATCCTAAACCGATTATTACATCAAAAGAAACCAGGAAACTAGTCTCCGCGGTGAGCGGCAATGAGCTCTTTCGTGTCCTCAAGACGCTGCTTGAGAACATCCACGGATTCCTCCACCAGCCTTTGGCACTCGTTGCGGAGCATGTCATTCTCATCCATAAGTTTCTTCAACAAGGCACTAGTCTCCTCCTGCAGATCTGCACTTCGGACGATCTTCTCCCTCAGCAGGTCGCGCTCGGCCCGGAGCCTCTCATGGCCCTCCCTTAGTTGCTGGATGACACCAGTAGCCTGTTCAAACGAGGATATCATGTCGTCCTGCAACCTCACCGAGCGGGAGATCTGATCCGTCTGGCTATGGATGATCGCATGTATGCGCCTGTAATAGTCGTCGCATGCCCGCGAGAAATTTTCCCAGGCCGCCACGGCACGGCGGGACATCTCTACTGCATTCGTGGCACGGCGGGACATCTCTGCTGCTTCCGCGGCACGGCCGGACCAGTCTGCTGCATCGACGGCGCGGCGGGACCTCCGTGCTTCTTCAGCGGCACGGTGGGACCTCTGTGCTGCTACTTCCGCGCGGCGGGACATGTCGGCTGCTCTCGCAGTGAGGCAGGACATCTCTCGTGCTTCCGCTTCCATGCTTGCCTCTCCCTGGTGGCAATCTCTCGACCCAGAACTCACGCTGGCCATGGCAGACGCAAGGGTAGGATGCTGAATGACTTGTTTGTTTTTATGGATGAGGAGTTGAGGAGGAATGTGTAGTCATCTTGGCATACTAGTATTTATAACCGAGTACTAACACGCTCCTAAGTGGGAAACCGTTTAGGTTGTGATCGGTGTGAACAGGTTTGCAATTCAATATAGCGTGGAGCAATTTGGAATGTGACGAGACGCAAGCTCAAAATTTATTAACGGTTCTAGTTTCTAAGTGCGGCACTATTCCCAGATGGAGTACTTCTTTTTCTACTCCCTCCTTTCCGGTTTTATAGGGATTATCTCAAAATTTTAGTTTTTCCATTTTATAGGGCTCAATTTGGTTGTCCCCAACACATGTTTAGATTCCAAGGTGCATTAAATCATTGCATGCAAGTATTAAGAGAAAATTGACCAACGCATGTACGTTATGCATGCATGCATTGCAATTAATGCATTAAACCTATCTCTCGGGACTTCTCGCACGCACCATCGTGCCACCCACAAAAACTTGTACTCTGAGTTTAGTAGTACGTTATACAGGAAGAGAAGAGGTGCACGCACGCACTCGTCCTCTCACACACGCGTCTATTTTTTCTCGAAAAGGAGGATGATGACCCCGGGCCTCTGCATCTGGGAGTCACACACGCAAATTATTGAAATATATCGAGTGCAGTGCTTTGATGTGTCACATCAACTCGTACATCAACGAGAAGTTTGATTATCCTCTCCCTCAAGGACTTAACTGCACATGCCTTTGGTTGTATGACAGGTTGGCCACACACCTGTAGGGCCCACCTGTCATACACGCAAAGGCAGGAGCGTCCCTCCCTCGTCCATGAGCGTGGTGGCTGGCAAGACTAGGAGAAGCTTTCACTACACGCTCTCCCTCCCGTGCGCGGTGGACATGCAGCAGTTCAATCGGTGTCAGATGGCCAGAAGCGTACTGTAGTACTCCTCCAGTGCAGTAGTATTCCATCATTGTTCGACTTCCCGAAGAGGCGAAGAGCCAAGCGTAGCCCGGACACTCGTGTGGCAATTTCATGTGTATAGTAGTCTAGGATAGCGTGTATCGTGCTTGTAAGCTTAAAATCGTTGGGGTCGGCTCCATGCTATGTGGCCATCTCGAAGTTTTTTAAAAATATAGTCTTCTGGCCCTACCCGAAAACTGCCGCGCGTACTGCCCAGGAAAAGCCCCGCCCTCAACTTTTAACTACGGGAAAATAGTTCGAGCTTGTTCATTCTATATAAATACAGTACTTACTGTATGTTATTCACCCGTGGGGTTGTTCAATGAATGGAGGGGCGGGGAGCAAAAGTGAACAATACTGTAGTACTACTAGTAGTAAGTAGGAGTCGTACAGTAGTCACCTTAAATAGAGAGTTTCTTTTCTTTAATGCCACATACACAAATTGAAACACTTGTTGTGGAGAGAAAAAAGATAATCACTCCACTATATATGGACGCAGGGGCCTAAGAGCTTGCTTTACTAGGGTTGATGTCTTCATTCTCTCATCCTCTCCAAATATAAACAAGACAACGGTAGCGACATTTTCTCTCTGCTCAACGCTGGTCACAGATCCAGTCGGATCCCTTCGGCCGGTGTGTGTAGAGGACTAAAAGGTGCATCGTTCACATAGTCATCGCCGCCGAGGGACGAAACCCATAGCTGCCGGAGGGGCCCGATCCTCTGCCCGTGTCGTTCTCTCTGACACATGGTCGGCTCGGGAGGTCCTCTGACCCTTCTTCCTCCCTGCCGTATTGTCCGCACATCCGACCTGCCGTCGCCGACATCTCGGCGACCCTCAGGTATAAGTTCTTCGAAAGCGGCGTTGCTCTACTGCCCCAGCTCCCCACGTGTCTGCATGTGCATCTTTTTCTACTCCCATCAGCTCTTCCAAAGCCACCTAAATTTTTAGTATTATTAGAGGTAAAGCTACTTCAGGCATTCGAGTCTAGGGCTTTGTTCAAACAACGAAGAAAGGGGGGAAAGTTGTAGCATGAATCTAGGACTTGATTCAAAGAGGAAATAAAATGATGAAAGTAGTAGAGACCGGATACCCAACCGGTCTCTTGGTTGAAAAGGGAAATAATGGGAAAACGCAGTACAAACTGGATAAGGAACAGATCTATTATTGCTTGAAAAAAGGATAGAAAGTGCCGGCTGGTGGACAAGTCAACAGAGTATGTCCAGGATTAGATTTGCTGCCATCACATAGTAAAAGGTCTCCAGGATTAGATTTGCTGCCCTCACATAGTAAAAGGTCTCAGGATTAGATTTGCTGCCCTCACATAGTAAAAGGTCTCCAGGATTAGATTTGCTGCCCTCACATAGTAAAAGGTCTCCAGGATTAGATTTGCTTCCCTCACATAGTACAATGGCACTCCTGCTGTTTTCCTCAGTATGATAAGTAAGTTGCTCCTTTACGCTGCTGAGTGTCCTGGTGATCCCACGGTCCCATGCCCTTAAACCAACTCTTTAGCTGCTGTTGATTTACTGTGTCTGGTAAATAAGAAATGCCACAATTAAAGTAATCCCATATTTTAGGAATCTCATTGTTGATCGTAATGCTTCTGGTAACATGAAGCATTGCTGACGTTTTAAAATTTCTATGTCCTTGCGTGATTGCCATGAACATAATTAAGATGCTTCTTTTCATTTTGTATATGTTTCGTATATTCTTATTGACCAGCAATTGTTTACTTTCTATCTTTTTGTGTAGATAGGGATATCCATTTCACCTTGTTGCTATTGTGACCTTTTGGTGAACTGCAGAAAACACTTTTTTGGAATGAGTGTCTTGTGTAGTTCAACTAAAATGTCACGTGGGCAACATCTCTCAATTTTGGTGGAACTGCACAAAATGCTGATTGGAGTTTCCAAAATCTCCGTCATGTTCTGTTGGTAAGCTCGTGCAACATTTTATTAGCCTTTGCAAGATGGAGCCGTCACTTTCACCACAATGGCACTTTATTTTAGTGGAACTGCACAAAAGGATAAGAAAATTATAGTTGCACCTTACATGAGCCGGACAGCCAACCTTAATGTTCCTCAATTTTAGTGCAACTACTAAAGAAGAATCTACCAGCTCACAAGAGCAAGTACTTATTGCTAGCTGAATGATGCAATCTTTGCTTCATTTCAGGTGAACTACAGAAAAAGGCACATGAATTGAATCATGGAACTCCAGGCAGACCTCATCCAAGTAGAGCTGGAGGTTGAGTTCAAGGAAGCCGCTATTAAAGTGAAATCATGCTCTCATGTCTCCTTGTTTGTGTTGTGCAAACATGCTGTGCAAACAGGAATACTCAACTACAGATGTTGTGATGGTCAAGAGCATTCGCCAAGTTCTTCGATTGTATGACATGGCTAGCCAAGATGGATTTAATCCCGATATTCACTTTATCAAAAGGCTCTAATGGGTTGGTTCTAAATCTTGCAAGCTGGGAATCGGTGAGATGTGTAGGCATCTTTGTTGTACTTATTATTTGGATCTTATTTGTTGGTTCTGAATCTTGCAAGCTGGGAATCAATGAGATGTGTAGGCATCTTTGTAGTACTTATTATTTGGATCTTATTTGTTGGTTCTGAATCTTGCAAGCTGGAAACACGGCATGATGATGCAGAGGACAACAACCACAACAAACAGTTCAAACTCGGTAGTATTATCTTTTGTGGAAGTGCAACAAATGTGAATCGTGTGCGTCCTGAGAATAATAATTCTAATTGTTGTGCCTGTTGATCCTGTGGCACTGATAGAACAAGCGAATGCATTGCTTGTTTTAAGTACAAATTTCTATTAAAGCTAATTAAATTTAAGTAAAGTGACCACTAACTCCTGTTATTACAGTACCAATATAGACCCGCTCGTGAACCGACGTGTGGCCGAGGGTGCATCTTCTACCGGGCGTACAACGGACGAGGGAGGGGTAGTGACTGTTGTCGCCTATACACACTCAGCTTACTGTTGAATCCAGTTCCCCAAGAGCTGAAAAACGAACTGTTGCCGCCACCTACACACTCGTTCACTCGAAGAGACTCCAATGGCGATCCGAGGGGTGAGCCTGCTGGATATGGACTTCGGCAGGGAGTTCCCCTTTGAGTTTGCCGTTCAGTCCTATGGCTGCACCATGTTGAATTTGATGTACACCAATGATACGGACTCGGTGAAGCTCTGCCTCGCCTAAGTCCTATGGCTGCACCAGGTTCTGGAGCATTCGCCCGTTTCATCGGCAGTGCCGACTGCACCTTCGCTACGGTGGAGAGAAGGAAGAACGTGAAGATTCAGCTATCTAGTGCAACAAGCTTGTCGACATCCAGAAGCAATACAAGATCATCAGCAACGGGCAGGAGAAGGACTCTGTGATTGACCTCGCTGAGACCATCATCGACCCCTGATACGCCAACATCAAAGAAGATGACCTGAACATGTGGGAGGTACCTCTGCCTCTAGCCTACATAACCTACGCGGCCAAGGGCGCATACGCATGCTACGACATGTACATGCAGGTCTTGGACATGAGGGCGTGTCTGCTTCCCGTAACCGACGAGTACACGGACAGCTGCAGCGTCATGATCAAGCGTGCCAGGAAGGTCTAGATGTTGTACTTTATCTGTTTATAAGCACCTTTATCATGTGAGTGTTTCATGCAATAGCCTATGTGTCGTAATTATCTGTTTTGTCTGAAATATTTATTTTAAGAACCCATTAACCTGATTGCTTTTTTTAGTGGCAATTTTCTTATGTATGTAAACTAGTTCACTTGTCCGTAAAAAACTAGTTCACTCTGCTGCCGTGCTTTGAATCTCCTTCCTCCCAACATATTCCCCTCCTCAGGTGGACCCAGCAGGTCTCTGAATTTTCTCCCACTTTCTTTTTCGATGTAAACTGAGTTTTCTCCCAGTACTTTCCCCTACAACCAACTCAACTGTCCCACGTCCAGCTTAAAAAATAATAATACCCCACGTACTATTAAATCATCAAATTAAAATGATATTTTATTTCGTAAGTTGAAAGTTCTAACAAAATAATAATAATAATTGTTTATATATAACTTGGCAAGTTAACTCCTAGTGATTGCGTACATAGGCTTGCAAAGATTTTACTAATGTGCAATCATGTGTTTATGTTTTTATAACATTTCTCCGTCTAGCCCAACATGATATTTTCCCCCAGCCCAGCAAATCCGCGGCTTTCAAGAAAAATGCAAATGGGATTTAAATGGGCTGCATAGATGATACATCATTGTTTCACCCAGCCCACCAAATAGACTAAAAAAACAAATGGAATGACAGCTGGGTCCACGGCCACAGCCCAGTTTTTTTGTGATTTGCCAAGTAAGTCGCTTTGCCATGCCTGTTGGGCTGCAAATCTTTCAAGATGAGGAGAGCTTTCATTCGGCTGGCCGACAAAATGGCCCATCAGTAAGGAGAAATGGGCTATACATTTTTAAAACACATCAAACCGGCAATTAGTTTCAAATATCTTTTTTTTCATTTCGAGATTTTAAATTACATTAATTTTTATGCATGGAGAATTTGTTGGATTTTGTATTGATATAAATTTATTTTTAAATTCGGTTTGAATGTGAGTCGAAATTTCGGGATTTAAAACAGTTCGGACCGCACCGAAATATGCAAAATTTCGTATAATTTTTTTAACCGTGACCACAATATGGGCTGTAATGCTAACAAAAAGAATATGTGCTCCAAAAAAACCTTAAGAATTAGCAAATGGGTTGTATCCTGTTTTCCACAGATTTGAGGCTTTCCTAAAAAAAGGTTGACACACAAACAGTGACTGTTGGATGGCCATCCAACGACCGTCGTGCTTCTTCAATCTCTGCTCTTCCTGCTCCAGCCGCTCAATCATGCGCCGGTAGGAATGCCTGCTCCCTCCTCCCCGCGGCCGGCTCTGCTCCCACGCAGGCCTCACCGCCCCACCGTACTCCGATCGCTGGCCTAGCCATCCCTCTACTCACCCACACCTGCTGTTATTCTCCAGCGACGGCAGACGAACCAGTAAACCCTCGTACAGTCGTACTCCCCTCCGTGTGGGAAACAACTGCCGAGTCTTCCCTGCCTCTGTGTCGTTCCCTTCATAGGCCTCGCCGTCGTCCTCCACCCTGGTGCTCTCGGCACAGCCTGGTCAATGTGGTCAACGACCGACATGCATCTGAAGTGGAATTTACGTGGAGAGGCCAACAGTTGGGTCCACAGCCGCACGCAAAGAAATGCCTCCTTATTACGTGCAAAATAAAGATTCCTCCACCTGACATCAGGGACCCACCGAAAGGGCCTCTGTATTTTGCGAAAAAAACGTTACCGCCGCTGACAGCTCGGACCCACCAGCTATATATTCGCACGCAAGGAAGTGCCTCCTTATTACGCACAGAAAATGAATACTCCCCCTGTTAGCTGGGACCTAGTATAGTGGCAGCCTGACTTGTGGGCCTACTAAGTTGACGGGGACGAAGGGCTTTGTCAACTTAGTCAATATGCATGATTCTAGCTCTAGTGACCGTACGATGTCCACCCAACGGCCATAGTGCTTCTTCAACCTCTGGTCTTCTTGCTCCAGCCGCCCAAACCAGCGCCGGTCGTGCCTCGTGCTCCTGCCTCCCATGGCCGGCTGCAATGCGGCGGAGGCCTCACCGCCCCCTACTACTCCCACCGCTGGCCAGGCCATCCCTCTACTCACCCATACCCCTTGTTATTCTGCGGCGACGGCAGCCTCACACCGCAGCGAACCAGTGAACCCTCGTACTCCTCTACGCATGGGCATCCACTGCCGCGTCTTCCCCGGCTCCGTGTCGTCCCCTTCCTAGGCCTCGCCGTCGTCCACCGCCCTGGTGCTCTCGGCGTGGCGTGGTCAACGTGGTCAAGGAACGGCTTCCATCGGACGTGGACTGTATGTGGAGAGGCTAACAGCTGGGTCCACGGCCGCAGCAAGGAAGTGCCTCCTTATTACGTGCAAAATAATTATTCCTCCACCTGACAGCGGGAGCAACCGGACGGGCCACCGTATTTCGCAAAAAAAACATTTCCCCCTGATTGCTGGGACCCACCAGCTACATCTTCGCACGCAAGGAAGTGTGTCTAGGCAAAAAAAAACGATTCGCCCCCTGACTGCTGGGACCCGCCAGCTACATCTTCGCAGGCAAGGTAGTGCCTGACAGTCGGCACCCACCTGGTCGAAGCTTACATAGCGTTGTCATTCTGGTCGCGAACGTGTACGTACATACTAGTCGATGTAGAGGCGCGCAGGTGTCATAGTAGAGGCGCGCACGTGTCGTAGTAGAGGCGTGCACGTAGCATTTACACGTACGTACAGCGGCCAGGGTGCAAGAAAGAAAATACGGCCACGTATGTGTACATACGGGCGGGGTCTCAAATGCCTACTTGCGCATACGTACGGCCAGGGCTCGTGTACATGGCTGGGTCGGAACGGAGAAACATCGTCGTCGTCGTGTTCATGGAGAGGCAACGGAATGCGTCGTGTTCATGGGGAGGCAACGGAATGCGTCATGTTCATGGGGAGGCAATGGAATGTGTCGTGTTCATCGGGAGGGCTTGGACGGAACAAGCGATGGAAATGAGGCCTGGCCTACCGCAGAACGGATGAAATGACCTTGTGTTCGACCGGCCACGTTCGAAACGGGATCCTATTCATCGGGAGGGGTCTGGTGTACCGCAAAACGGAGGAAACGGACTTGTGTTGGAGCGCTACGGTCAAAACGGGGGTCCTGTTCATCGGGAGGGGTGTGGCGTACCGCAAAACGGGACTCCACGGGATACTGTTCATCTCCACCGTCGACCTCCTCCAGCCTCCACGGGCTCCTGTTCATCCAGCCTCCACCGCACGCTACTCCACCGACTACTGTTCAACCACCCCTCCATCGTCTACTGTTCATCCAGCCCTCCACACCACGGGGTCCTATTCAATCAACCCTCCACGGGCACCCCTCCACCATCTACTGTTCACCCAGCCCTCCACACCACGGGGTCCTCTTCATCCACCCCTCCACGGGCACCCCTCCACCGTCTACTGTTCATCCAGCCCTCCACCACACCACGGTCCTGTTCATCAAGAGGCAACGCCACCGCTCACTATTCATCCAAACCCCCCTGCAACGCTCACTGTTCATCCCATCGATCGGCTTCAGTTAGCAGCAGTAGCGAAGGAATCGCTCGATCAGGTTCAGTTAACAGCCATCGATCGATCGCTCAGGTTCAGTAATGCGTAGCCTACAGTGCAATCGCTCGGGTTCAGTTAGACCCCAACACCTCGCCCGGGTTCAGTTAGAGCCAACGCCTCGCACACACGCTCATACATGTACGAGAGAAACACGCATCGCTTGGCCCCTGACCTCCCATCGTAACCGGGAACTCCCCGAAATTTTCCTCCCCCTCGCTTCTACCACGGTTTTTTCTGTCATGGACGGACCAAAGAATGTCATGCAGCTGCGTCTCCGGCCCGCCCAGGACAAAAAGCCCATTTTCTATCATGAATTTTTGTCATAGAAGTAGGAACCCACCACATCTACGATGATACCGGGTTTTGTCACAATTATCGTCATAGAAGTGTCATATGTATGACAGAATTTTTTTCCGTTCGGCCCAAAATGTCACGGTGTGTCTTTTTTTTGTAGTGAGAGTTCCCGATGGGGGTGGATGAACAGGACCCCGTGGTCTTGCCTCTGGATGAACAGGACCCTGATCGATCAAGTCGGTTGGGGCTGGATGAACAGGACCCCATGGAGGGCTGGATGAACAGGACCACCCCAGGGAGGGCAGGATGAACAGTAGATGGTGGAGGGCAGGATGAACAGTAGCCCGTGGAGGGGTGGTTGAACAGGAGCCCGTGGAGAGGGCTAGTTGAACAGTAGCCGGTGGAGTAGCGCGTAGTGGAGGCTAGATGAACAGGAGCCCGTGGATGAACAGTCGCAGGTGGAGGCTGGAGGAGGTCGACGGTGGATGAACAGTAGCTCGTGGAGGCTGGAGGGGTCGACGGTGGAGATGAACAGTATCCCGTGGAGTCCCGTTTTGTGGTACGCCACACCCCTCCCGATGAACAGGACCCCTGTTTCGACCGTAGAGCTCCAACACAAGTCCGTTTCCTCTGTCTTGCGGTACGCCACACCCCTCCCGATGAACATGACCCCCGTTTCGACCGTAGGAGGTCCGTTTCCTCCGTTTTGCGGTACGCCAGACCCCTCCCGATCAACAGGACCCCATTCCGAACGTAGGAGGTCTGTTTCCTCCGTTGTGCGTTACGCAAGGCCTCGTTTCCGTCGCCTGTTCCGTCCAAGCCCTCCCGATGAACACGACTACGCATTCCATTCCGACCCAACTGGTTGGCTCCCACGCGTTCCGTTGCCTCCCGATGAACACGACGCATTTCGTTGCCTCCCCATGAACACGACTCATTCCGTTGCCTCCCCATGAACACGACGCATTCCGTTGCCTCCCCATGAACACGACGACGACGCTGTTTCTCCGTTCCGACCCAACCATGTACATGAGCCCTGGCCGTACGTATGCGCGAGGAGGCGTTCGAGACCCCGCCCGTATGTACACATACGTGGCCGTATTTTCTTTCTTGCACCCTGGCCGCTGTACGTACGTGTACATGCGACGTGCGCGCCTCTACTACGACACGTGCACACGTCTACTACGACATGTGCGCGCCTCTACATCGACCAGTATGTACGTGCACGTTCGCAACCAGAATGACAACGCTACGTACGCTTCGACCAGGTGGGTCTCGACTGTCAGGCACTTCCTTGCCTGCGAAGATGTAGCTGGTGGGTCCCAGCTGTCAGGGGGCAAATCATTTTTTCTACCCGGACGCACTTCCTTGCGTGCGAAGATGTAGCTAGTGGGTCCCAACAGTCAGGGGAAACGTTTTTTTCGTGAAATACAGTGGCCCATCCGATGGGTCCCAGCTGTCAAGTGGAGGAATCATTATTCTTCGTGTAATAAGGAGGCACTTCCTTGCTACGGCCGTGGACCCAGCTGTTAGCCTCTCCACGTACAGTCCACGTCCGATGGAAGTCCTTCCTTGACCACGTTGACCACGTCGCGCCGAGAGCACCAGGGCAGTGGACGACGGCGAGGCCTAGGAAGGGGACGACACGGAGGCAGGGAAGACTCAGCAGTTGTTTTCCACGCGGAGTGGAGTACGACTGTACGAAGGTTTATTGGTTCGTCCGCCGTCGCCGGAGAATAACAGTAGGTGTGGGTGAGTAGAGGGATGGCTAGGCCGGCGATCGGAGTATGGTCGGGCGGTGAGGCCTGCGCGGCAGCACAGACGGCCATGAGGAGGAGGGAGTAGGCAGTCCCGTTGGCTCTTGTTTGAGCGGCTGGAACAGGAAGAGTAGAGATTGAAGAAGCACGACGGCTGTTGGATGGACATCCAACAGTCAGTGCTTGTGCGTCAACCTTTTCTTAGGATAGCCTCAAATCTGTGGAAAACAGCGTACAGCCCATCTGCCATTATTTCTAATAATTTACAGCCCATTTGCTAATTCTTAAGGTTTTTTGGAGCCCATATTCTTTTTGTTAGCATTACAACCCATATTGTGGCAACGGTTAAAAAATTATACGAAATTTTGCTTACTTCAGTACGGTCCGAACTGTTTTTAATCCCGAAATTTCGACTCACATTCAAACTAATTTTAAAAATAAATGTATATCAATATAAAATCCAACAATTCTCCATGCATAAAAATTAATGTAATTTAAAATCTTGAAATGAAAAAAAGATATTTAAAACTAATTGTCGGTTTGGTGTGTTTGAAAAATGCACAACCCATTTCTCATTATTGATGGACCATTTTCTCGGCCAGCCGAATGAAAGCTCTCCTCGTCTTGAAAGATTTGCAGCCCAACATGCCTGACAAAGCGACTTACTTTGCAAATCACAAAAAAACTAGGTTGTGGCCGTGGACCCAACTGTCAGCCTCTCCACGTACAGTACTCTTCCGATGTAAGTCGTTCCTTCACCACATTAACCACACCGCGCGGAGAGCACCACGGCGGTGGACGACGGCGAGGCCTAGGAAGGGGACAATGCGACAGTGGAAGCCCGCGCGGAGAGGACTACGAGGGTTCACTGGTTCGGCTGTGGTGTGAGGCTGCCGTAGCCATAGGGCCTGGCTAGCAGTGGGAATAGTAGGGGGCGGTGAGGCCTCTACGGCAGCACAGCCGGCCACGGGAGGCAGGAGCATGCAGCACGACCGGCGCTGCTTTGGGCGGCTGGAGCAAGAAGACTAGAGGTTGAAGAAGCACTACGGCCGTTGGATGGACATCGTACGGTCACTGGAGCTAGAATCGTTCATATTGACTAAGTTGACAAAGCCCTTCGTCCCCTTCAACTTAGTAGGCCCACAAGTCAGCCTCCGAGCAAGGTGGGTCCCAGCTAGCCAGGGGAGTATTCATTTTTTTGTGCGTAATAAGGAGGCACTTCCGGTGGGTCCGAGCTGACAGCGGGGGGG
>NC_041384.1:56540646-56548460 GCF_002162155.2 Triticum dicoccoides
GGTGGGTCCCAACTGTCAGGGGGAGACGATTTTTTTCGCAAAATACTGGTGGCCCGTCCAGTGGGTCCCCGCTATCAGGTGGAGGAATAATTATTTTGCACGTAATAAGGAGGCACTTCCTTGCAGTGGGCATGGACCCAGCTGTCAGCCTCTCCACATACATTCCACGTACGATGGAAGCCGTTCCTTGACCATGTTGACCATGGCGCGCCGAGAGCACCAGGGCGGTGGACGACGGCGAGGCCTAGGAAGGGGACGACACGGAGCCGGGGAAGACGCGGTAGTGGATGCCCACGCGTAGAGGAGTACGAGGGTTCACTGGTTCGTTGCGGTGTGAGGCTGCCGTCACCACAGAATAATAGGGGGTGTGGGTGAGTAGAGGGATGGCCTAGCCAGCGGTGGGAGTAGTAGGGGTCGGTGAGGCCTCCGCCGCATCGCAGCCGGTCACGGGAGGCAGGAGCATGAGGCACGACCGGTGCTGGTTTGGGCGGCTGGAGCAAGAACACCAGAGGTTGAAGAAGCACTACGGCCGTTGTATGGACATCGTACGGTCACTGGAGCTAGAATCATGCATATTGACTAAGTTGACAAAGCCCTCCTGTGGGTGAGTAGAGGGATGGCTAGGCCAGCGATGGGAGTACGATGGGGCGATGAGGCCTGCGCGGCAGCACAGTCGGCCGCGGGGAGGAGGGAGCAGGCAGTCCCGCTGGCGCTTGTTTGAGCGGCTGGAGCAGGAAGAGCACAGATTGAAGAAGCACGACGGCCGTTGGATGGACATCCAATAGTATACATGCCATCTGTGGAAAGCCTCAAATCTGTGGAAAACAGCATACAGCCCATCTGCCATTATTTCAAATAATTTACAGCCCATTTGCTAATTCTTACGGGTTTTTTTGGAGCCCATATTCTTTATGTTAGCATTACAGGCCATATTGTGGCCACGGTTAAAAAAGTATACGAAATTTTGCATATGTCGGTGCGGTCTGAACTATTTTTAATCCCAAAATTTCGAGTCACATTCTGACTGATTTTAAAAATAAATGTATATCAATATAAAATCCAATAAATTGTCCACGCATAAAAATCAATGCAATTTAAAATCTCTAAATGAAAAAAAGATATTTGAAAATTATTGCCGGTTTGATGTGTTTTAAAAATGTACATCCCATTTCTCATTACTGATAGACCATTTTCTCGGCCAGCCAAATGAAGCTCTCCTCGTCTTGAAAGATTTGCAGCCCAGCAGGCCTAATAAAGTGACTTACTTGACAAATCACAAAAGAACTAGGCTAGCCATTTTCAGAAAGAAAAAAAACTACTGGGCTGGTCTGTGGTAAACATAAAAGAAAAGGCTGTCTGGACAGGCCAGAGTGTCCCGGACAGCCTAGTTGACACCCTGCTTCCGTCTCAAAAACAAATTAGATAAATGCCACTCCAATTATGGTGATTCACAAAAATGCCACTTCAATTTCCAAACTTTGAAAAATTCCACTGCAATTTTTGCAAGCTTTGAAAAACGCCACTTCAGTTTGCAAACTTTGAAAAACGCCACTCCAGACTTCGAAAAATGCCACTAGAAATGGCATGAAATGGCATTTTTCAAAGTTTGGAAATTGCAGTGGCATTTCTCGGATACACCAGATTTGGAGTGGCATTTATCAAATTAACCCAAAACAAAAATAACTGGGCAAGCTGCTAAGTCCCTGGTGTCAGCCGCTCGTTGTGCAATTCTCTCGTTTATTGACTACGTTGACAATGGCATGGGACCCAGATGTCAGAAATCCACTAGGAGGAGCCATTTTTTTATTGGCTTGAAATAAGGAGGTACTTGCTTGCGTACTGCCATGACCTTGGCGGGTCCCTTCTGTCATCCTCTCCATGTACAGTACCGCTTAGTCGTGCTTCAAAACTGATCGGCACGCCATTAAAAAAAAGGTCGATAACTAATGCGGCACCTCAGGCCAACGTGGCCAGATCGCATTTTGGACGAGAAATTACACACCATGTTTCGTTGACATGTGGTCCCGTTCCAACATATTAGTGAGATGACGGCGAGTAGTAGGAGTATTTCCGAACAAACATGTAGGCCAGGGCGCCTCTTCGTGAACCGTGGAAAACTCGCAACCGTCCACCGACTCTTCGCCTTTCCCTCTCGATTTGGAACTGCTCTCACACGCTCTTCCTCTCCCTCCTCCATTTTCCTTCAGCCCTTCACCCTCTCTTCTGCCATTGTTTGATCGTCTTCTCCAAGGAGGGAACAGGCCAGAAACGACCCCGTTATTCTTGCCCCGATCTGAAAGATGACGTGGTGGAGGAACTCATTGATCGGTGCGACCTCATCACCTCGGCTAGCATGGCAGGTTCGTTCAAGCCCATTCTCGAGTCAACTAATAACATCATTACAAAGAACCCAAGAGTCAAGGAGTGGTTTGATCTCCCCTATCTTCTTTGCCGTGACCCTGATGACTGGCGCCGGCACGACGGAGGCCTCGCCCTGTGCAAGTTGATGCCGCTTGATAATGATACGTATGATGTTAAGATGCCATCGCTTGAGGGAAAGGCTTGGGCGGGCGCAAATGGAGATTGGGTTGTTTACATTGGGTCCAACTGCGAGTGGGAACTTGTGAATGTGTACACTCGTCACCGGGTTCCACTTCCAAAAATCTCAGCACACTACCCAGAGGTTGAGCACACCAGTAATGTACGTGCGTTCAAATACGATCATGGTGACTGTCTTCTATGGAAGATAGCAATTTGTCGAGTTCCCAACCGCTCTTGGAATTACAACAACTATGAAGTTCTTGCTATCTTCGACAAGCTTGTTGCCATCCTTAGTGGTTTGACTCGATGGACATTGCTCAAAAATCAGTTTCTGTGCATGAATGAGTATTGTGATGCAATTTAATACGAGGGCCTTGTGTTTGCTGCCACCACTCGTGGCACTCTTTTTGCATGGTATCCTCGTAGTTTCGGTATGTTTGTCTTCCACCATAATTATAATTGTCTCATCCACATGCATGCGGGTTAGCAAGTTTCCCTTTACTTATTAACCTTCTTCTTGTGTTTTCAAGGTCCTCTGAACATCCCACCACCTATACTTGAAAAGTTTTATAACCAAGGGGGAGATGCCGATGGTGATGATCACGAGCAGCGCCCATATACTCTGTGGTGCCTGGCAACTAATTCCGATGGATCACCTCTTCTTGTGTGTATACAACCCACTGATGATGTTACTGCTAAGGAAGAAGGTGTCTCCCATGGTCGCACTCTCCAGACCTATTCCAACACCCGTTGCATGGTATTCGGGATGGATACTAGTGTGCCAGCACCAACTCCTTCGGCCTGGCACAGAATTGATAGTCTTGGAGAAAACTCGCTCTTCCTTGGACAAAACTATCCGATGATGGTGAAAGGCGATCCAACTGCTGTTGACACATTTATGAGAAGCAACTGTGTCTATACCTCGGACATTTGGGTGGTTCCCTACCCTGGTACTGATATAGTAGGCCGCTTCATCCTGGATGATCAGTCCTGCATTGGTCTCCAGATCGACAACAGATGGCCCGTCCCAGAGAATCACTTGTTGTTCAAAGCAAGCGTTTCCAACGCCGCGGAATGGTTGAGTTGAAGTTCATTTCATGGCTTGTTATTTGTTGTGTGGTGAAAACTTTAGTATTTATAATGTATCCACATTATCGATGTGGGTTGATGATCTGTTGTATGTAATAAAATGATATGCCTGTGATAAACTTACTAAATTTATGAATGGCTTTCGAGTCGCTTCCCTGAGTGAGTGGTGCGATGAGGCAAAATATTTTCCGAATACATAATTGTACGTGCATTGCAACAGGTTATTGGATGAGGCCAATCAACAATAGTAGTACACTATTTGTACTAGATTCACATGCTTCGCGCGTCGGGCGGGTGTTTTTACTGTAGCCATATGTTAATGTGTTCGCTGTACGTAACCAGCACCTCGAGTCCTCGACACTAGTACTATATAGCAGGAGTAAGTAGTAGGAGTAGTAGGGTGACATGGGCCAGAACAAGAATTCACGTCCAGGAGTACGGCACACGCCACCACCATGACATCCATCTGACACCATATTATTTCTTGGAGTCTATGCTAGAGCAATCTCTTCAACCTCGTCATTTCTCTAACTTCAGCCATCGCGCGGCGGGCGAGGTGGGGGTTTGCCGATAGTCGGTTTCCTTAACTGCGGTCCCACTTGTAAGGCCAACTCCAACGCACGACCCCAAACGGACCTCCGTTTTGCACGAACTCCAACGATAATTTTGACTAGAAAAGCAAGACAAAAGAAAACAAGAACCACAAGAATACATTTTACTACTCCTGTAAGTTGGATTAGTGCCTTCTTGATGCATTCGTTGACCTGCGGAGGCTCGATCTTGCGTGCTTCTTTCTTCTTCGAGTGTAAAGAAGTAGACGTTGCTTCCTCGCATCTAGTCTCATGTCTAGCCTCTATTCTAGTAGGAGTATCAACAAGTGCACTAATCTCATCTAATAGCAGAACCAAAGATTTGGTCGACACATGGGACATCCAGCATCCAGGTCGTGTCATGAAACAAAATAGAGTGGTAGTTGAAGCCACGAGATGTGCATCTTGGGTTAAACTATAAATAGAATCTTACTACACTTGAGTAACTCCAAAAGCGGCCACTGAAGATCTTTATTGGATTTGTTTTTCACCACCAGCACATCGAGGTGAAAGATGTGCAGGTTTAGTGGGTCCTCTTGCGTTTTCACTGACATGTGGGGCCGCATGTGTGCAAACAGACGATGGGCTCCGTGCGTCCGCTGGCTGGCTGAGAAGGGAGGTAGAGGAGGGCTGAGCTCGGACTGCAGGAAATTTGTTCTACATACCTCGATATAGGCTCGATATAGTGGGCTGGCATGGGCCATAACTAGCATTCACGTCTAGCAGTACGGCACACGCCACCCACACGAGTCCCATCCGACACCAATTTTCTTGGATTCCATGCTATAGCCATCTCTTCTCCCTCCTGTTTTCTCAGCCATCACGCGGTGGGCGGGGTGGGGGTTTGCCGATTGTCGGTTTTCTCAACTGCGGTCCCACTTCTAAGTGAAAATGCAACACCGCACGCATTCCCGCTTGAGTAGCGTGCCGGACCAACCGTGTGGGGATGCGACGCGAACACGGCAGGCTTTTCCTTTTGAACTTGTAACTTGTAAACTTTGGTTCTGCTCCATGGCACGACCGATAGATAGAAAATAATGATTTTGCCTAGAGTAATGAGAAGTTTGGTTCTGGCGCCATTCATGCATGGAGTACGTACGAAAATTATGAAGTTCATGCGAAGGTAATATAATTACTGTAGTATCATATACTACTACATGGATTTGACAAAAAGATAAAAATACATACGGATCCATCAACGTTCAACGACATCCTCACCCCCTAGTGCACCGGGTCACCAACCGACGTGTGAGGAGCAGCGGTGTTGGCGGCGAGCTCAACATGCTTCGGAACAGTGCCATCCAAGGTTGCCCTGCGCTCCAAGAAGGCCAGCGTCCTATAGTCCTCCTCTTGCATGTAGTAGTCCTTGTGGACGATTTGCGCGTAGACGTGGGTGATTATGTCGATGGTCTCTTGCTACGCCAGGCGCTGCGCGGCGAGCGCGACCTCGAGGTGGACATTCTCCGGCGCGACGGCGGGCAGTCACAGGGCCACTAGTGCGTCGAAGAGGTTGTTACCATAGTGGCCGTTGAGGGTGGCGGGCATCAAAGAGCCTGGGCGCGTCGGCTGGAGGCTTACGTCAAAGTCGTCCGCAAGCTTCTTGAGGACGGTGAACTTGTCGAGGAAACCGACGAGGACCTCGTCGAACAAGGAGACGAAGCTGTCGTCCAAGTGGCCCCTCGCCCTGGCGGCCTCAAGCAATACTACCTGGAGACGTTCCTCGGTGTCGGGCCGCAGGCCGGCATCGTGGACCATCTGGCACAGCCGGCTGATGCTCGCGCTCATCGCCTCCATGGGTCTAGCATAGCCTCTAGCCAACTGATCTTGCGATTCGAGTGATCACTCAGCCCTTGGTTAGCGTGCATAGGTGCATAGGATTTCGTACTACTCCTCGGCCCTCTACTGCACCTGCCTTTGGTTGTATGATAGGTGGGCCAGCCACCCCCTGGGGCCACGTGTCATTCACCCAAAGGCAGTTGCCGTAAGTCAATGAAGCTGCGCCCCCTCCGTGCCAGTGCAGTATAGTCATCTCACCGGACCTCTAGTTGGGGCCAAACGAGAGAAGTTTGATGTTTACTGGTTTATTTGTCCCCTTTGCATTTTGTGCCAAGTTTTGACCTTTGATTTAACTAATAAAATGTTAATGCATGTAAACAAAAATGTTGTGTAAGTCACCTTACGAAAACCAAATAATCCCAAAATACTTAGGCACGGTGCATTAACTCCCTCCTTGTTTCTTATTTCGTGACATATCAACCAATGAGAGATGAGGGCCGTGCATTCTTTCAATGACTTGAGACTACCAAACATGACATGCAGTGTTTAGTTCATTGCATGTAATCCTATTAGTACTCTAGTTAGGAGTAGCAAAAACACATTAAGTTCTCTCTCCGATAGGAATGAAACACCATGCATTTATTTGCAGAGGGAGTAGTACATTTTTGGTGACATGCATTACTAGATATTGCTAGTCAAATACTAAAATCCAGATGGACGTGGTAGTACTCCTAAATCTACCAATGTAGTAGTACTAGTACTAGTAGTAGTAGTACTAGTAGTAGTACTACCAATGTAGATGGTGCTACTAGTACTAGTAGTAGTTGGAGTACTAGCACTGTACTATCAATGAAGATGGACGTGGTAGTACTCCTAAATCCAGATGGTGCTACTAGTACTAGTAGTAGTACTACCAATGTAGGAGTAGTAGTTGGAGTACTAGCACTGTACTATCTGTTGGTTAAATTATTACATGCTGCTCCTCACAGTGAAGTGACAAGACCCTGCGCCGGAGATGACACCTGAGTATAGGCGCCGTGTTTGGCATACATAGTCAGCCTCACCGTCTGGAGTCACTATCATAATGGCTGTAGAGCTAGCCTGCTTACAACTAGCCCTGTTCAACATAATTTCCCATGCGTAGATGCCCGTGCATTGCACGGAACACCAGGATTGGCGGTGGACGGCTCCGGCAGCGGCCATCGCGCCAGATTTTTCCACGACCTTCTACTCCTAGATGTGGTGGGGAGGAGATGAGGGTGATTGTGAGAGACAAGGAGTTGTTTGTAAATAGGGAACAAGTGCGGGCATCTTTTTGCAAAAATGGAGAAGCTTGGTTTGTATGCGTCAGATCTAGATCCGACGGCTATTGGTGAAAGATGGGAGGCACAACATCATCACCAACTCAGGACCTATTTGATTCTCACGATTTTGAAAACGCAGGAATAGGACACGGCAATATTACAAGTTTCAAATTGATATTACAAATGTTAGGAGTAATGCTACACCTACGAAGAGGGAATTACTAGGAAGTTTACGTAAGAACTTTTGTTACTTTAGGTGGATGCAGCATTATCGTACAAACTAAAATCCACCTCCCTGACAAGTCACTAATGGGCAAATAAGTTTTCGAGTCTCTGGCCACTTGATGTTTGAAAAATAAATTCAGCTTCTGTGGAGAAATGAGCTCCACCGTGTACCCGTGCGGGTGTGGCTGGGCACGAAGTGTGAGTACGTGCACGGTGCACCTATTCTCTTCTTCTATACGTACACCACCTACGTGGGGTTGTGTGAGAGAGATACAAACCTAGAGAGATA
>NC_041384.1:56548692-56564077 GCF_002162155.2 Triticum dicoccoides
ACATATGCAATGTGTGTGAAATAGAGTCCTGGATATAACATATATATAGAGGGGGCGATCCACGAGAAGAGAGTGGAGGTATCATCGGCTTGAGGTGTCCATAGAATCGAAGAGAGGGATGATGTGTGTGTGTGGCCACATCAAAGATATAGAGTTGTTGGCCTACTGGAACATGAGATGGGAGATGTGCAGTTTGTCTCTGTGGCATGGATACCTACATGCAGCGCTCGACTATTGGTGTGTGGTGGGGGAAGAGGGAGGCCCAATTAACTATAGAGGTACAATGGCTAGTATATGTGTGGAGGAGGAGAGAGCCCTACCTCATGTATTAAGGAGATCGATCTGCCTCATGTATTAAGGGAGATCGACTGGCATCCATGCATATGTGCAGGAGATGAATAAGGTTGGGAGAGAGACAGAGCTAGAGTGTTGGAGGGGGCGGTAGTGGAGTTGCTTCTAACCAATGGTGGGGTAGGCTTGCTAGACAAACAGAGGGCACGCCCGCAATATCAATAAGAGAGGAGATGGCTGCTTGTTGTCTGTGCACGTGCGTGTGAGAGATGGGTCAGGAGGCATGCACGAATGATGAGGGGGGACGATGTGGCTGTGGTAAGCAGACGTAACTACATAGGAAGATCAATCGCCCTTTGTAAGAGAAAGGAGAGACATAACTTGTGAGGTACGTCGATCGATGGGGGGGTAGTTAAAGTCGATCTAGGTATATGTTGGGAGATCGATTGGTATACTTGCATGTGTGTGTTAGAAGCAAATGAGGCACGAGGAGAAGGATAGAGAGAGAGGGATGCATGTAGGAGGTGGTACGAGAGGCATACTATATCGAGGGGCAGGAGTGTGCGAGTATGAGAATGATGAAAAGAGTGGTGGGAGTGAGGCATGGATGGTGACAAGAGAAGAGGGGAAGCTTGAGTTTGTGCTAGGCACACCTGGCTAGAGAGGCATATCGATTGATGTGTGCCGTAAAGAAGGAGCTGGGGGGCCTACACACACCGTGGGTGAACGACCTAAAGTGAAAAGACGAATTTGCGCGATGAAGCTAGAGAATGCTGAGGGAGGGTGAGAGGGATGCGGGCGTGTGCATGCACAAGAGAAAGTTGGCGCTAGCTACAAAGATAAGAGGGTTGTGTGGTTGTAAAAGACAAATAGAGATCATATATACTTCATTATAAAAAGCGAGTTCGGATATTTGAAGAATTTATCATAGTGTTTCAAACCGACGGATGTGTGAATATATATAACAGTGATACACATGGTGTGGTTATGAATATGGTATACTACATTTAATATATTTTATCTCTACTCTTATAAAAAACGGAGTTGTTGATGATGGTGTGCCTGCCATCCTGCATTATAGGCCGTTTGATTTATATCTGGCGGATAGCAAGGAAACTATGATGGTTGAAGTTGGCAACAATCATGATTGTAGATTCTTATTGAAATAGAGAAACGAATTCAAATTTAGATCGAATTGCAGCAGTAGTATAGACATTTGGAATGCACTAAAATGTTGGTATGAGTAGGTTACATGCATTATACAGCAGGCGAAAAAAATTAATCGGACATAACATGGATTCATACTCCCTCCTTCCATCTATATAGGGCGTAATGAGATTTTTAAGACCGCCTTTGACTATTGACAAGATTAATAGTACATGACATGCACAATGTGAAAATCATAACATTGAAAGAACCTTTCACAGACGAATTTAACGGTGTGCTTTGTGTAAGTTGCATTCATATATCATTGCTCTAATATTAGGTCAAAGTTAGCATCAAAAAACGCATTAGGCCCTATATAGATGGAAGGAGGGAGTAGCTTTGAATAGCATTTGTATAGTAAAACGGGGCAAGACTCTCTCTTTGTGTGGTGTGAATAGATTTATTTTTTCGTTTTCTTTTTGGTTGAGTGAAGTGCGAATTGATTTGGTACGTACAAGTACAATATTACTACACGTTAGGCTTGTCCCTAAAATTCAACCCGCATCTTGTTATATCCCGAAAATTTAGATATCGTGCTCCCAAAACTGGCGCCTTCACAACCTGTGCCTTGCTATCCCGAAATTACAACACGCGCGAAAACTCCCTCCAGCTGCCAAATCCCGACATGTGAAATCCCTCTTCTAACCCTGAGCCGAAAGGGCCGCTAGAACAAATCGGTGGGGGGTACTTTTGTAACACACCCTACATTTTGGACAAGCGCGTTCCTAAGTCATGCTTCACCCCCTCCCATCGCCCCCTTTTTGCCATTCGAAATCCCAGGACGCCATAACCTCTCTGCTCCAGCCGCGAAACCCCACCCTCATCCGTCCGCCACGTCACCGCTGCCCAGCCGGAGCCTCTTCCCCGACGACGTCGTCCACCGCAACAGCTCGGCGTCCCTCGTCCACCTCCCCGGATGAGGATCCGTCGTCCATCTTTGCCGTCCCGCCGGTTCAGTCGCCCCGTCCTCCACCTCCAAGGAGCTGCTCCGACGACCGCCTCGTCTATCGCGACTGCTCCATCCCCACAGCGCCGCCTTACCCTGCTCCACCAGAACCGCAACATCCTCACCGACTCCTCGGACGAAGTCGAGGCCCACTCGGCGCCACCAAAGAGTTTGTACACTCATCCCATCGCACCTTCTCCTTAACTCGACCTCCCGGCACCGACGGTGCTCCATCCCGCACCCCCATGGAGCGGCTACCTTGAAGCCGGCGCCGCGGGTGACATCTCCACGGCGGCTCTCCGCCAGTGCGAGGCCCCTTCGGCGGCGGAGTCCATACCAGCCGGATCTGCTGTTGCTGCTCCGGCTCTCGCTCGATCGCTCACTCGCCCAGCTGCTGCTGCTGCTCTCCCCCTCGCTCGTGCTGCTGCTCTGCTCCGATTAAGCCACACTTCAGTCGACTAAATCGACTTTTGGGTCAGTCGATTTTCAGGGGTTGGGGGGGCTCGCCAGAGTTAAGGAAGAACCACCCGCAGCGGGGATGGGGGCTCGCCGAAGAGGTACCCCACTATCTATCTTAGGGTTCAGGGTGGGGGCGGGGGGGCTAGAGGGCTGGCCGGGGCGGCGGTGGTGAGTTGTTTCGGGGCGGCGAGGCGGCGCTGGGGCCGGCGGTTCGGCCGGTGGTGGCTAGCGGCTCAGGGGGGTGCAGGTTGAAGATGAACTGCATGCCATCCCTAAACTACATGTCAAGTGCCTCTCTGCTACCATTGCGTTTAGTTTCGATAGTAGCATTCAGATTCCACAGTAAATTTCAGTTTCGACAGTTAAGTTCAGAGTCAACAGTTTTTACCTCATTTGTTGTAGTCAGGTGGTTTTTGGTGATGTTAATTTTACATCCATTTTACATCATCTATTGGAGATGCTATTAGAATCCCACTTGAGATTGACGATGTCTGTCTTGTGCTGCTTCAGCCTTGACGTCTTACGGCTCACCGGAGCTGCTCCAATGACAGAACGATCCATCACAACAGAGTAGTGCCCTGGACGCCGTCTACAGATTCCTTAGATCTTCCTTCACGCCTCCGACAGCCACCTCTGCCTCAACTGCTTTAGCAACCAACCCAATGATGCTGAGGTCGACACGGCTACGACAAAGAGGTTGTACACTTGTTGCATCACTTATTACTATACATTCACATCGATCCATTAGGGCTATTTTGGTTCAACAGAAAAACATCGATCCACTGGTTGTTACCTTCACTGTAAATTTCTGCATGCTCTCCTTACATAATCTTACCATATTTTTTTCCTATGCATGTCAGATATTGTACACAGTCATGCTGAACATGTAGAGAAAAAGAGAAGAGTTTTGCGCGGCAATACAATGTCATGCAGACATCGCTCCATGGTGGGTTCAATGGCAAACCCTCCCCACCCCTCTCCAGATTGTAATCCAGAGGAAGATATATGTTCTGAGGCGGATTCGGACGCCGCTGACCACTCCTATTTACCCCCAGGGTGTTTGTTCTACCTTGGCATGATGATGTTAGTCATATCATGCATATGTTGCCTTGTAGTGCCTACTTTTGACATCATATATGTCATCTTCTTAGTTTAGACATGTTCTGTAATGCCACCTGTATAGTTTCTATATCATATATGGGAATTATGCGGTCTCATGTCTTTTAGCCAGCCATAATATATGTGAAATGTGCAATGCCATCCTGTTTAACCAGGCATCATATATTTGAATGATATCTTGCCCATCCTTTTCTTCATTACATTTCCATTTGTCGACAATGTTTGTACATTCAACTACTCTTCCTGTGAATCAGCCATTTGGGTGGGAGATGGAAAATCTGGAGTGAAAACAAGGCCTTCAGAGTATATAGTGCTACTGTCGAAGAAAATCTCTTGTTGGGTCCCGATAGCTCCTCAGAGATGGATTCAGAGACAGATGACTAGTCCTATTCCCCCACTGAGGTGTATGCTCTAACTTGGCACGGTTATACTGCTCATATCATACATACGGTGTCTTGCATTGCATAGTTTAGACATCATATACACAATATTCAACACCATGTTCTTAGTTCAGACATCATATCGAATGCCCTCTTTTTAGCATATAAATCACATATGTGAATTAAATGATGTGATCCTGATTACTTAGATAACATGTAGGTGAATTATGTCATGTGATCCTGTTTAGTTATTCATCATATCTTTGAATTATGTTATGCTATGCTATCCAGTTTAGACAGATATCATATATGTGAAATTATGTCATGCTATCCGTTTTAGTTAAACAATATACATGTCAACTATTTCATGCCCTCTTTTTTCCACACTATCTATTGCATCTATCTCTCATACAATGTGTGTACATTCAACTATGTTTCCTGTTTATCAACCATTTGAATTGGAGCGGGTGATGCTAGTATCTAGCAGACTAAAAACACGGTCTTCAAATAAAACAGTGCTACCTCTTGGTGGAGATAGCACCCCCATTGTACATGCACAAGAACCAACCCTACCACACATAACCCAAACTCTCGCAGATTGTACCCCTACTACGATGGACAGAGAACCAGCTTCACCCAATCTAACCCCAACCCCAGCCGATAGTAACCCAGTTCCTGTTGACACAACACCATCTCCACCACAGAGCTCCCAAACAAGAGCAGATAGTAAGGCAGCTCTAGTGCCCAAAGGGCCAGTACTATCACGGCGAACCCCAACTCCACCAATTAGTCCGCCTATTCTTGTGGAGGAAGCACAACCAGCTAGTCGTAGTTTAGCATCTATCGCATTTGATGTTGTTAAATTGTATGTGCGTATCTTCCCATCTTGGAAATATTATACTGAAGATGAAGGAAAATGCCAGTTGCAGGTGTTTGTCCAGGAGTTATGTGTAAGTAATGTTATTCATGGCAATTACTTTGCTTCGTCCCATACATCCTACCTCCATGATGGTTATAATACAGTAAATTTTCCCATTTTTCTCTATAGAGAAGGACCGATTTGGAAACTCAGGATGAGGTAACCTGTGCTAATACCTCTGCTATCTTCAAGAATGCTTGGTGGCAGTATCGGAATTACCTGAAGAAAACGTACTTCACCGGCAAAGAAACTCATCAAATTCCCTTACGTTCTCCTGAGACACATTTACTGGATGATGACTAGGAACGCCTTTTCTGTAATGGTCCTGAACCAAGAATGTGGTAAGGTCTATGAGCTCATTTTCTATTTTTAAGTATTATATTCTTGCATCTTACTGTACTCTGTTCATGTAGAACAAGTGCCTAAACCTGAAGAACAACTGTTCTAATTTAAGATTCCATTGCTACCATAGGACATAGATATATGTTTGTTTGATGCTTTTATTATGTACTAGTACTTGGCAATAGAATACTTGGTAGTTTAATCTTGTCCACCTTACTAATGAACTGGTTAACCGAAATGAGTTTCGTATACTAGTACATGCTAAACTTGTTATGTGTCTGCTTGTTTCTTCCTTTAGAATGCTGACAGAATATTGGGGAAGAGTGCCTTATTAAGCAATGGTAAAGGAAGTAATGCAGATAAGGTTCAGGATAGTGACACATCCTGTCTTGGTTTAGTGTTGGAGTTACTGGCCACTACTGCTTGCACAAGCTATTCAAACTCTCTGTCTGCATCAGTTCGGTTTCTTGAGTCTCAACTACAAGCTGAAAGACATTGATCAGCTGTGCTGCGACAAGAAGCGGAAGGACTGCGGAAGTTCCTCGAGCATTCAGATGCATACTTTATGGTGCAACAGCAGGCGTTGGAGGATTTTAGCGCCAAACAGGACAAAGCTAATCAGCTTGCTAAGCTTATTGCCAGCATGGTGGATACCCAGGATAACGTTTCTTGAGCTCTTCTGAAGTTGTTTCAGTTATGCTCTTGCTTTGCTGCCGCATTTATTTGCACTGGTGGCCAATTTTGACGACCAGTGTATATGATATGCTACTTTGTTCCCTATATTTGCACTGGTGGCGAACTTTGGTGCCCAGTGGATGTAATATGTGTAATAGCCATGATAGCCTAGCGTTAGTTGCTTGCTTATTTATTTCCTTGTTGTCTATTTTATTTGTTTGCTTGTAGTCATTGCAGTTCTTTTTCCGCGGTTAACTAGTGGCCGCAATAACCTATTTTTTAAAACTAGGCCACAATAACCATGGGATAATATTTACTGTAGTGACACTGGGCCTCCTACGGGCCGTACAAACAGTGGGCCTTCTACGGGCCGTAGAAATAGTAGGCCTTCTATGGGCCGTAGAAACAATGGGCCTTCTACGGGCCGTATCATCAATGGGCCTTATACGGGCCGTATGATCGATTGGCCAAACATGGGCCAATAACAAGCCGCATTATGGCCGTAAACGGGCTAGAGTTGGAATCATCCGTTCATGGGCCGACCGTAACGGTAATGGGCCGTAAGTAAACGAATGCTGGAAATGAGCCCAAGAATAAATGTGCTCTGAGAAGGCCGAAAGATAACATGGGATGGAAACGGCCCAACGGAATAACGGGCCGTTAATGGGTATAAAGTGATACACTGTTCACTACAGGCCAGTTTCACCACGGGCCGTTAATGGGTGTAAAGTGATAGACTGTTCATTACGGGCCAGTTTCACCACGGGCCATTAATAGGTCAAGAGTTACATAGGGCCTCATATGGGCCGAAAGACGTCATGGGCCATACATGGGCCAGAAGTGAAAACGGGCTGGAATCATATTGGATGGCCCAGGTGACGCTACTAGGCCTAATTCGGATAGGGTGTAACGGGCCTTGGGTTAGCGGGCTGTAAATGGGCTATATGCGAACATGCCGTTAATAGGCTTTACATGGGCCGGCCCGCCACCTTTTGACCAAGTCAAATGGGCCGGCCTTTTCACAGGAATGGGCCTCTGTTGGGCCATGCTACGTGTCGATGTATCATAGGCGCCTATCTGACCCACTGACGAGCTGACACGTGTTTCATCAGGCCAATAATAATTTTACACGTGGAAATTTCCCATTGGTCGGGGCTGTTAACGGGTTATCGGATCCAAATCCTGACCCGATAGCTTAACGGCGTTCCGTTACGGTGGATGCCACGTGTCGGTCACCCTTGACGAAAAGCACTTCTGTGACGCGTGATTTATCGTCATGGAAGTGGACACTTTCGTGATGATAATTTTGGTAATGTCATGGAACACTTCTACGACAACACAGGTATGACTATCTTTATTCTGTCATAAATTTGTCATGGATGTACATGCATGACAAAAAACGCGACCCACTGTGACAAACACGTATCATCATGGAAGTGTATTTTTTTTGTAGTGCATTGGAGTTTTGGGGGGATTTCGTCGGGTCGGGTGGGAAGCTTGCGCGGTTGCGCGCAGAAATGGTCTCACCGATGATTCATTGGTGCCTCTTCAAGCCAACATTTGCCCAAAAGAACACCTCTACGGTGCTCAAGCGTGTGCCCAAAGCATTCTGCGGCTACGCGGTACCAAGATGTGCCAGAGTAGGACGAAATAACACATACACATGTGGTTTAAAAAATAAACGTTTGTGATATAATTACCTAGAATACGGGTGCTCTCTACGCAGCATCGCGAACGATTGTTCGCCCACTTGTGTGGTGTGGAACGCGACATATATAGTTTCACATCACACCGCTGGCTCGCAAACGTCGGTCGGCTTGTCGACGGCCATTCCCTGCGTGTTCAGCTGATCTATGTGTGTGGTTGCTCACGGTTGAGGCGGTTGTGACGTGCTCTGCTTGCATCCCTTCGCGCTCTCTGCTCGCGTCCCTCCGTTCATGCTACCAGCTTTTGGGGGCCGGCGCACAATTACGTATGTTCGGGGTGCCATACGCATGCAGTTGCGCCGGGCGCAGCGCGACGATGCAGTTACGTGCGTTATGATGCAGTTACCTGCTGCAAAGACTGTCATGCGGACGTGCCGAAAATCCAGGTCGCCTGGCCCCCATTTATTCCCACGGCCATTCACCTTAATCTCTCACGCCCCATGATGCAATTAGCACACCCATGACGCCACGTACAGAGAAAGTATCCAACGGCACCAATGGCGCTCCCATCGCCTGACGACGATGGGCGGCAGTTCACCACATCTCACGTAGTGGACACTATCGGCGTTCTGGGAACGGGGGTCCCCAGACTTGCCTGCCTGTGGCCTGCAGCGTGGCTCAAGTGGGTGCCCAGCGTGGCCCATCTTCATCAGCTGAAGCTCAAGACCCTCGCGAGGGCCAAGCCTCACGGGGCGGACAATAGAAAGCTTCCTCAGAGGCAGCCTCATCAGGCAGGCTCGCGAGGAGGTGGAGAGATCAAGGCAGGGGTACCTCGCGAGGAGCCCGTGACGCAAGCCATGACGATCGAGACCAGGCGGGCGCCAGCCTACGCAGTGTCCTTGTTTCCCCTTTGGTGCAAAGGGGGCAAGCACAGGCCAAGGCATCGGGCAAAGGTTACCATTCTGGTGCAACGAGACCAAGACCAGCAGAGCGGCAGGACGGAGGTCACCGTGGAGCCCAAGATGGCGTCATCACTAGTGCTTTTGGCAGCCGAAGACCACCTTTGGTCAGGATAACTTGTACTAGATGTTCCCCTTCAAAATGGCCAATTGTTGGCGCCCTTCCCGCTCATTATTTGGGGAGAGGCCCAAGGCCTCTATAAATAGAGCTAGCCACCACAGAGTAGATGGGGATCCGAAGCGAGAGAGATCGAGAGACGGAGAGAGATCTAATAGAGCCCTAGCAGAGAGAGAGAGGTGACTGAACTCACCAAAGCAGTTCATCGCACCAGCTCAAGAACACCTCTCGTGAGGCTGTTCTTCCCTTATACTGTTCACCATCAGCCCCTGAGGCAATCCACCACACCACACACTGGATTAGGGTATTACACCACAAGGGTGGCCCGAACTAGTATAAACCTCGCGTCCGTTGTGTGGTTCGTTGTTTCCAGCTTAGATCACGCGAGGAGATTGGACGTAGATTAGTAGGGGAGAGATTTCCGCATGCACCCCAGTGTTCAAACCACAAGGGTCTGCCGGAACCTGAAATCCGACATTTGGCGCGCCAGGTAGGGGTGCGCCGGAATCTTTCTTCCGCTGTTCACGTGTGATCTTCCGTCGTGTCCATGGCTGACGCTCGTCGGGCTCGCGCCGAGCGCCGGGCTGCTCTTGCCACCCGCGTCGCCCAGACGGCGCCCGTCGGCGGACACCCTCATCGTTCCCCGTCGCCTACTGCCAACGCCGCCACCGGCCCGGCAGGGATAGAGCAGCAGGCCTCGTCCCAGCATCCTTCGGTGCGGCGGGAGGGCCGTACCGCCACAATGTCGCTGACTCCAGCCGCTTCATCGTCCCACGCCCGTCGCGCCCCCATGGATGCGCACGCCACACTGCTCCTCGCAAGAGAGCTCTTGCGCTACCGCCCCGTCGACGACCTCTACGAGGACTGGCTCGCCCGCATCACCGAGCTCGTCAGCACCGCAGGGGGATCCCCCTTGCCGTCCCTCTCGCTGCCTCACCCAGCATTCCGCGCAGGAGGCGGGGATCAGGAGGTGCCTCCACCATCTCCTCCCCAAGGAGGCGCCCTGGCTCCAAGGCGTGTGGCCCCAGGGCGAGACCCTCCACGTCCGGTGCTTGCGCAGCAAGAAAGGAGCTGCCAAAAAATCCCTCGTCCCCAAGAAGGTGCTCGCGTGCTCCCAGCGCCGGCGCGCCAAGATCGCGTCCCTGCACCTCCACGCCAAGGCCCCGCGCTGCTCCAAGCGGCGGCACGCGGTAATCCCCAGGAACAAGCCCAGCATCAGCAAAAGGCACCGGTGGCCACAGCAGGCTGCCGCGCCCTCACACCCGTGCTACGCGGCGTCGCATAGCCGGGCAAGTTCAAGCCTGACCTTCCCCCTCGCTACGATGGCACGGCGGACCCCGCGGAGTTCCTACAGCTCTATGAGCTATGCATTGAAGCCGCCAACCGAGACGAAAGGGTCATGGCGAACTGGTTTCCCATGGCGCTCAAGGACGAGGCCCGCACCTGGCTCCTGAACCTGGCTCCTGGCACAATCTCCTCCTTGGATGAGATGCGCACTCGCTTCATCGGCAACTTCCAGGGCACTCGCGACCGGCCCCCGGCCGTGAGCGATCTGCGCCGCATCAAGCGGCAGCAAGGGGAAAACCTGCAGAAATATATCCAGCGCTTCAACAACGCTCGCCTCAAGATCCCCAAGGTGACTGAAGAAGCCATCATATCGACCTTCTCCGATGGCGTGCGCGACATCAAGATGAAGGAGGAGCTAGCAATCCGTGAAGACCTGTGCACATCCCTGGAGCTATTCAACTTGGCGACCAAGTGCGCCAGGGCTGAGGAAGGGTGCCTTTCCCTCCTCGAACTCATGACTGCCGACCCAGAAGAGAAGAAGCCCAAGGCCAAGGATGTGAAGCACAAGGGGGTTGTTGTGCTTGCAGCGGAACCAGACACCAAGCAAGGCAGGGATCAGCCTGAGTCATCCAAGGGCAGCCGATAGTGCGTGTACCATGACCTCCACACCCACAACACCAACGAATGTCAAGAGCTCAGGGCCGTGAGAGATGGACGTGTCGGCCGATGCCCCGAGCACAACGACAGGGACTATGGCCGAGGAGGAGGAAGAGGTGGCGGATGATGGGAAGACCGTGGCCCTCGCCAAGGGTGGCGCAACAGACCTTGCAAGGATCGCTGGCAGGACCAGCCTCGCGAGGGAGGCTGGAGAGATAAGCCTCGTGAGGATCGCCCGCACGGCAACACAGGCCTTCCTCCTCTGCCGCCACCGCCAAGGAGGAACGAAGGCCAACATCAAGACGAGGGGGATGGGGGCTTCCAGGAGCCGCGCGCAATCACTTGCATCTTGGGTGGAGCGCAGGCCCCAGCCTCATAGCGCATCTTCAAGCAGTTTGCTCGCGAGGTGAATGCAGTTCTCCCCAAGCTTGAGGCCACACGCCTTCTCAGGTGGTCTGTGTGCACTATCACATTCAGCTCGGCGGATCAGCTCAAGTGCGCGGCAACGGCCAGAGTCCTCCCGATGCTTTGCTCCCCAGTCATCAGCAACGTGCAGGTCATCAGGACCCTCATTGATGGCGGAGCAGGACTCAACGTCCTGTCCGTCGAGACGTTCAACAATGTCCAAGTGCCATACGATCAGCTTCAGCCGACCAAGCCCTTCTCAGGAGTCACTGATGGTTCCACTATTGCAATAGGGCAGGTTCGCCTTCCAGTCACCTTCGGGCAGCGCAACAACTACCGCACAGAGCTCATCGACTTCGACGTCGCCCACATCCGTATGCCATACAACGCCATCCTCGGGTACCCAGCCCTGGCCAAGTTCATGGCGGTGACTCACCACGGATACAATGTCCTCAAGATGCCAGGAAGCGGTGGAGTCATCACCGTACCCTGTGAAGAAAGGGACGCAGTGTGTTCACTTGAGCGCGCGTTCCAAGCCGCAGCAATCGAAGACCCGGACCACAGGAGCAGAAGACTTCCCGAGGCAACCCTTAAGAAGAAGAAGGTTTCGCCTGGACCAAGTCATAAGGAGGCAGACGCCTCCGAAGGTGTTGCGTCAGGATCTGCGCCCAATCAGGGAGCGCCACCCTCTCTCACATAGGAAGGCGCGCCTGGCGCCCTCCTCAGGCAGGGCTCGGGGGCTCTTTCTTGGAGAGCCACCGACTTTGCCAAGGTCGCAAGGGAGGCGCTCGGGCACCACTTGGAGGGGTGCTTCCAGGCACGTTTCCGTCAGGAAGGTACAAGGCAAGGAAGACCAAACCCTCAGGAGTTCATCACAAGAAACACCCAGGAGCTACAGGAGTTGAGAGTCATGCGCGGCAGCCGCCGCTTGCCCCTGTAGCCCCACATCCAGGCGAGGATGGTGGGCTGCGCGTCTGTGTTGACGTGCCAGGGCTCAACCGAGCCGTGTCTCAGGAGCGCCTATGGGCTTCGCGCGTGGGGCGTTGCAAGGGTCCACCTCACAGCTACATTCGCATGCCGTTCGTCCTGCCGAATGCGGTCGCCGCTCATCAGCGCCCGCTGAGGAGCATTCTGGAAGCCCAGGAGGTCAGGCATCATGCGGTCCAGGCGGAGTGTAACACCCTGAGACCGATGTGCCAGGTGTCCTCCAGTTATTCACTGTTGCTGTGTTGTCATTAGTTGCATGTCATGCATTGCATATCATGTCATCATGTGCATTGCGTCATCATGTTTTCAAAACTTGCATTCGTCCGGGTCTCCCAGTTCCTTCCATGGTCTGTTCTGAGGCCAGACTCACTTGCATGCGCCCGCGGCACGTCCGAAATATTATTTTATAAGTGGCTGGAAAATGTTCTCGGAATGGGATGAGAGTTGGCGTGTGGTCTTGTTATAGTGTAGGTAGACCGTCTGCCAAGTTTCATCGCAATCGGAGTTCGTTTGACGCCCCAACGATTAACTATAGCGGCAGTATAGCCGGTCTAACGTCGGACGTTTTCGGTCTCTGGAAACAGTTGTCGGGCTGCCTTCTTCCTCTCCACCCAGTCCATGGCCCTCTACACAGCCCACTAGACTCAACCTACCCCTTCTCGCATCCGGAGCCGCCCGATGGCGATCGTACGGTCCAAAAACCTCTCCTAAATCCCTAACCCTAGCATTTGTCTATATATAGCCCCTACCCCTGCCAAAAATGGCCTAGACCTCCTCCCCTCGCAGCCGTCGTCGTCTCCTACCTTGCTTTCAGCGCCCAACCAGCACCCTGCCGCCACTTGTCGCCGCCAGAGCCACCCGTCGCCGCCGCCACGTCAGTCGCGCCGCCCCTACGCCCACTCCCGCATCACTGCATGTCCTCCCCTGTGCCCCACTTCACCGCGGCCCTCTGAGCCCATGGGAGACCCGCCCCGGGCCGCCCGGGCCCGAATCGCCCTGTCGCTGTGCGCCCGAGCACGCTCGCTCGCTCGCTCGTATGCCTCCTCCCGCTGGAGCCCCGCGCCGCCTCGCGGTTCGCCTCCTTCTACCGGCCACCGGAGTGCTGCCGCCGGCGACCTCCACCTGAGGACAGAGCTCCGGCGTCCCTATCTCTTCTCTGTTTCTTCTCCTCCCGACGCTCACCTCTCATTCTCTCTCTCTCTCGCAGGTGAGGCTTTTGCTGCCAGATCCGGCCGACCTTGCATCACGGGTGCCACCGGCGTCGGGAACGGGTCCCCTGGGTCCAGATCCGCCAGGATCTGATGCCGCCGTTCAACCCCAGCTCCTCCCCACGCCATTTCGCCGGAGTCTGCAAGCCGCCGCCGCTCGTCCTCGTCGGGAGGAGGACAACATCGTCCGCATTGCTGGCCTCGTCCACGCAGGTGGGCCGGCCTCCTCTCCAGCCGCGGCCCAGCACCGCTTCTAGTCGCGGCCCAGCCGCGCGCCGCGCGCCCCTGCCGGCCAGCCTCTCGACCGTGTGGGCCTCGGCCCAGGGTGAGCAGCCCCCCAGCGCCCTCTGATATTTTTTCCGCTGATTGGGCCAACCAGTTTCAGCCCATTTGTGTATTTTCCTGCTGCTGCATTTTAGCTATTATCTAGAAAACTGCTGTTTTACAGAAAAGTCCCTAGACAACATGCATATAATAACTCACAAACCATGCATCAGATTAAAACAAACTTAATATGGAAGTTGCTTAGAATTTTGTCTAGTTTCATAATATGCCACTTTCATCCATGTTCAAAATGTTTAAAATGCTATTTGTTTAAACTTGCTAAAATGCTTTAATTCATAACTAAATAACCGTAACTCCTAATTTAATAAACTTTATATGTAAATGGGGTGGAAAAATGCATAGTTTATCATGGTGACCTTGCTTTGCATGTTTAACAACTCTAAAATATGGTTTAGGGCAGAACAATACCAAACCTTAAAATATGCATATGGGGTTTTATCGGAATTGTTGTTCGTTGTTTCCGGCATCATTTAAACTTGCCTAGATAGGTAGTTTTGTTGTGCTTCACTCTTGCCATGCTAACAACATTTAATATTGTTGAGTTCATAAACGAGAGAGAACTAAATAAGGCATGTGGTGTTTTCTTCAATATGCAACTCGGTTGCATATTGAGCTCCACTTAATTTGTAGGATTGTTTGTGCACTTTGCCATGACATGCCATGTATCATTAAACCGGACATGCATCATACTTGGTTGTGCATCATGCCATGGTTATGTGATAGTTGTTTACCATGTTGTTTGCTTCTTTCCGGTGTGCTTCTTCGGTTGGTTCCGATAACGTTGCGTTTGTGAGGATCCGTTCGGCTACATTCGCTTGTCTTCCTCATGGACTCGTTCTTGTTCCTTGCGGGATTTCACGCAAGATGACCATACCCTCGAAATCACTTCTATCTTTGCTTGCTAGTTGCTCGCTCTTTTGCCATGCCTATGCTGTGATACCTACAACTTGCTTATCATGCCTCCGATATTGTTGAACCAAGCCTCTAACCCACCTTGTCCTAGCAAACCATTGTTTGGCTATGTTACCGCTTTGCTCAGCCTCTCTTATAGCGTTGTTAGTTGTAGGTGAAGATTGAAGTTTGTTCCTTGTTGGGACATGGAGATGTTGTTCCTTGTTGGAACATGTTTACTTGTTGGGATATCACAATATCTCTTATTTAATTAATGCATCTATATACTTGGTAAAGGGTGGAAGGCTCGGCCTTATGCCTGGTGTTTTGTTCCACTCTTGCCGCCCTAGTTTCCATCATATCGGTGTTATGTTCCCGAATTTTCCGTTCCTTACGTGCTTGGGCTATAATGGCAACCCCTTGACAGTTTGCCTTGAATAAAACTCCTCCAGCAATGCCCAACATTGGTTTTACCATTCGCCACCTAGCCTTTTCTTTCCCTTGGGTTTGCCTGCCCAATGGTCATCTTTATTTTACCCCCCCCC
>NC_041384.1:56564416-56585008 GCF_002162155.2 Triticum dicoccoides
GGTCCGAACTGAGCTGCCTGCGGGGCCACCTCGGGGAAACTTGAGGGTTGGTTCTACTCGTAGCTAGTCTCATCTGAGTGTGCCCCGAGAACGAGATATGTGCAGCTCCTATTGGGATTTGTCGGCACATTCGAGCGGTGTTGCTGGTCTTGTTTTACCTTGTGGAAATGTCTTGTAACCGGCATTCCGAGTCTGATCGGGTCTTCCCGCTAGAAGGAATATCCTTCGTTGACCGTGAGAGCTTGTGATGGGCTAAGTTGGGACACCCCTGCAGGGATTTGAACTTTCGAAAGCCGTGCCCGCGGTTATGGGCAGATGGGAATTTGTTAACGTCCGGTTGTAGAAAACCTGAAGTTGATCTTAATTAAAATACATCAACCGCGTGTGTAACCGTGATGGTCTCTTTCTGGCGGAGTCCGGGAAGTGAACACGTTGTTGGAGTTATGCTTGACGTAGGTTGTTCTAGGATAACTTGTTGACCATAGTTTCTCGATCGCGCTTTGCCTTCTCTTCTCTCTCTCGTTTGCATATGTTAGCCACCATATATGCTAGTCGCTTGCTGCAGCTCCACCTCATACCTTTACCTTACCCATAAGCTTAAATAGTGTTGATCATGGGGGTGTGAGATTGCTGAGTCCCCGTGACTCACTGATACTTCCAAAACCAGCTTGCAGGTGCCGATGAGTCCGCGCAGATGACGGAACCAACCTTAGGAGGAGCTCGATGAAGATCTTGTCCTTTGTGTTGTTTCATTCTAGTTGATCAGTAGTGGAGCCCAGTTGGGGTCGATCGGGGATCTGTGTAGCTTTTGGGGTAGTCTTCTTTTATTTTGGTTCCGTAGTCGGACCTTGATTGTATCTGGATGATGTAATGCTTTAATTCATGTAATTGTGTGAAGTGGCGAGTGTAAGCCAACTATGTATCTTTTCCCTTATTGTATTACATGGGTTGTTTGCGAAGATTACCTCACTTGCGACATTGCTTTCAATGCGGTTATGCCTCTAGGTCGTGCTTCAACACGTGGGAGATATAGCCGCATTGAGGGCGTTATAAGTTGGTAATCAGAGCCTTCCCCGACCTTAGGAGCCCCCTGCTTGATCGAATAGCTGGCGTTGTTGAGTCTAGAAAAAAATGTTTTGAGTCATTTAGGAATTATATATATCGGAGAGTTAGGACTTCTTTTTACACCTCACTCCCTTTGTCGCTCTGGTGAGGCATCCTGACGTTGAGTTTTGACTCTTCTCTTCTAAAATTTCACTAAAAAAATTTAGGATCACGCGGGTTTCTTGGAATTGTTCCGATCGATTTGTGACGAGAACATTGTTCTTGGTGCCTCCTGTCATTTAGGGGTTGTGGCAGTGTCCCGGGGAGTTGACCTCCGAGGTGTTGTCGTCACAATTTTATTGTTGCAGTTCTGGAATACCTGAGATTAGTTTCGCCGACATCGAAAATCTCTTTTATGCAGTTGTTGGTGACATAACCTCGACGCCACCCAGTACTGGGGCAGGAGTTCGGGAGTATTGCCATAACTCGTATAACGGATGCTTTTTGAAGGTTGAGGTAGATGATTTCCGAAGGTTTCTTGGTTATGTGTTGAAGGATGGATACAATTGGATGTAGGATTTGCTAGTTTTGGGTGAGATATTATGCTTCCCCTGTATCCCCAACACCTGATTGCATAACCGGAAAGGTTCGGGAGTTTCATAGGTGGGAATTCAAGTAGCTCCTAGGATTTCTTTCCAACAGATGTATGATACGAAATTGGGGTTCGACGTCTAGTGGTCCGCCTATTCTCGGTTGGTTTTACAGTGGTCTCGTTGTGTCTTAAAGAGTCCTTGGCTATGTCGACTCGGGGACGCTTCGTATGTCATGTGCACTGCCTTGTACATGATGGTGCTGTACAACCGAGCCCGTGTAGGCCCCACCACAAAAACTTTGGGTGAAATCTCTATCATATGTTTGTTCCAGCTTATTCTGCAGGCCAACCCTTTTTTTGTTTTGAGTTGTGGTATTCGAGTTGCTTCAATGTCAAGTGTTGATTCCATATTTTTCCTAAGCGGTGTTCTCATACCTCTATGTGAATACTAAGCCATCTCGATCTTCGCGTTTGTCATTTCAATTTCTTGTCAACCGGTGTGTCTCTCTTCAAGTGGATTCGATCATTTCAACATCCGCAAGATCAATTCTAAGTTTCTCAACGATGTTCATTTCTTCCATTCCAAATTGTCTTTGTTTTTTCCCGCCCTCCCTCCCTTGTTTTTCTTCAAGGAATCATATTTCTTAATTGAGTATCCAACTTATTGATATGAAGCCTCTCCATTCTTTTCCTTCAATGTTCTTATCCGGTGATTCTCATGAAGATTCTAACGGAGCTTCTAGTTCATCATTCTTTGTTTCTTTTATCTTCTCCGGTGGTTTCAAGTCAAGCTGTGTTGATCTTACCCTTTCCTCATTTCAATGACTTCTCATACCGGTGCACCTCATAATAATTCACTTCTCACTATTCATTTGTTCCGGCGTGCTCAAGCTTTCTCAAAAGGCTCGTCTTGTCATTCAATATCCGTTCAACCTATTTCGAGGTTGTTATCTCATTCTAGCAATTTAATTCAACCGGTGCATTCTCTATTTTAAATTGTTCTACGGTGTATTTTTTGAGTGGGCCCTAACCCACAGGTCTTTTCCCAGGATCTTACCTGACTCTTCTTATTTTTCCGGAGTTACTCTCATATTCTTCTCCAAGTTAGACGTAAGAATGAATTATCATCAGTCATATGTATTTCTCCAAGATCTGCCAAATTCTTTTAACCGTTGGCTCAACCTTTCTATTCATCATCCCGGAGTATCTCAACAATTAATGGTGGTTGTCGTGGTTGTGTCACGGCAGTTTTCCTAGAGAAAGGACTTAGTCGTGGAGCCATCGCTACGGGTTAGCTTGAAGGGGTTAAAGCGGACACAAGGACGCAAGAGAGTTTAATACTAGTTCGGCCCCTTCAATGAAGGTAAAAGCCTACGTCTAGTTGTGATGGAGTTGATGGGTGTTTTGATGACTAGGGAGCAAATAAGCTTCGCCTATGTCTCGAGTTGTTGTCTCTCCTTCAACCGCCGCCGGGTTGTCCCCTTATATACATGGGGACGCCCGTCGGTTCACAGAGTCCCGATACCGACTCATAGATGCGTCCGGTTCGGTCTCCACTATTCCTAACTTATAACACAAGTTACATACCGACGCCGGTTTATAGCTATAGGCCTTAAACCGATTATGGGCCTTTAGCCCTCATCTACCCTCATGGGCTTTTATCACACTCAACTACTGATGAAGTTAACCCGGCTTGTCCTGGCCAGTTTACTCCTAGTAGTAATATCCCCAACATTAGGCCCCAAATTGATTTGAACAGGTTCATGTCAATCCTTAGCAAAAATCTTCATCTTCAACATCTTCTTGTATTTTGTTGAACCGCCGTGATGTCATCTTCTCTTCACGCGGTAGACTGGTGTGACGTCACTGGTTATAAAGAACCTTATCCTGTTAACAAGCCTGCGACAATTAAGGCCGCAGCTTTGTTTCCAACCTCGCGGCTCCTTGATTCTCGCGCCTGACATATCCCTTTCTTTATAAATAGGACCGAAGGGTCATTTCCTTTCTCTTTCCCTCCGACCCCTTCTGCTTCATCTTCCTCGCGTCGCCCAGCTTCGGAGCTCCGCCGCCACTGTCGACCTCTGCATCAACCTTCGCCGCTGCATCAACCTGAGCACACCAGAGCATCGCGGCGACCTTCCGCTTCTTCCTCAGCTCCGGTAAATCTTCTTTCCTTTCCCCCGCAGATTTGTTCTAGGGTTTCCTCGTTCGTCGAAGTTCATCGAGACTCTGGCGCTGTTCTTCCTTTGTTTCTTCTTTAGCCCATGAATAAAACTTCAAACCTGATGTATTCTCCATAATGGCTTATCTTCTGTTACCAAAGCAAACCTTTATGCGCATAAAACACTGATCTGGTCCCTTGTGAATTGCTTTGAGATCAACCTTTTAGGTCTAAATCCTTTTATTTTCCTGTCTTACGGTAGATCCAAAATTTCACTGCGACCTTATGAAATCTGTTTTTACCTTCCTTAGTCATTCTTGCCTTAGATCTGTATCCTCTTTACCACATAGGCGGTTCACCTTTGAAAAAGCAATCTATCATATATCATTAGTCCCCTTGTTGAACCGCCGGGATGCTGTTGCTTCATAAACTCCGGTTTAGATAGATCTGCTTCCGGTTTAACATTGCACATATCAATGTACTTTCTAGATTTCAGCATGGCCAAGCAAGTGTATGAGTGCAATTGGGTCCCTTCTCGTGTCACAGAGGATCAACTGGATGATTTAGTCCTGATTGGCGCCTTAGGCAGCAAAGACACCGTCCATTGGAGGGCTCCTGGCAAAGAATGCCCCCCCACACCTCGAGAAGGAGAGGTTGTTGTTTTCGTAGACCACTTAGCCCGGGGTTTTAAACCGCCCGGTTCTAAATTCTATCGGGATGTTCTAGCTGATTTCCAACTCCATCTGCAGGACACTGGCCCCAACTCTGTTACAAATATGTGCCACTTCCAAGTGCTCTGTGAGGTGTTCTTTCAAGAGGAGCCCACAGTGGATTTATTCAGAGATCTTTTCCATCTAAACCGCCGTACTGAGTTTACTGATGGCTCTAATACGGAGTTGGGTGGCATGGCTATTCAAAAAAGGAAAGAGATCACCTACCCTCACACCAAGCTGCACAGTCACCCCAAGGAGTGGAATTAGACATGGTTCAACTGCAAAGACACCTCCCCTACTGGTGAGAATCCCTTGCCTGGCTTTCATCCGGAGCGGCTCAGCAATACCCATCCTTTTCCTCAACGATTGACTGCCCACGAGAGAAGCAAATATGCTCCTCAGCTATCAAAGCTTAGGGCCTTTATGGCCAACGGTTTAACAGGGGTTGACCTTGCTCGCTGTTGGATATCATGGAGCATATTGCCCCTTAGTCAGTGCTCCGGTTTGATGTGCGAATATACTGATAGTGTGGATGACCCACTGCGGCATTCAAGACTCTAGCTTTCCGGTGAAGAAATCATAGAGGCTGTGCGTAAGATACTGAATGAACCGGAGCACATCTGCGCTAGAACCGGCCTACTTCCCTTCTGTGCCACCAACAAACCGCCAGCTGTAAGACTTTGATTTTTCTCTTTGCTGAATCTGTTATTGATATGTCTGGTCATTGTTTTTAATATCAGTGTCTGCATAACCAGGGCGATGATCCGTTTTGGAGAAAAAAGCTGCCGCAGGAGAAACCAGAGAAAAGAGATAAACCGGAAAGAGCAACCCGGCAAAAAACTAAAGCTATGAAGAAGACTGCCCACCGGAAAAGAACCAATGCATCTTCTAATCCGGCCCTTGATGACGAGGTGGATAATCCGGACTTTGAGGTAGAGCTTGACTCACTTGGTTTATTTTTCATGCATCTTATTGATGATGATATTTGTCAGGATGATGCCGAAGCCAGCCATGCGGATGTTGCAGGGGTAATTATTCTCTCTTCCGATTCAGAAACTTTGCCTTCACAAAAAATCCGTCAGGCAAACCGGAAAGATAAATTTTCTCATCCTCTTGCTTATTTGGATCCTAAACTTCTTATGAAGACTCAACAACACGAAGCTCGCCGCACCACCCGGCATAGCGGCCACGTAGTTACCTCCGCCGGTTTACCGAACAGTCTGGTTCAGAAACGTCATTCCGAGGTCTCTAATTCGCTTGTCAGTGCTTGTCCTAAAGCGGGCTGCTTTCATCAACCTCTTAATCCGTCTTACTCTGATTATCAGGTTATTTCCCACTCATCTTCTGGCGAGTCGTCGGCTACTCAGCTCCCACCGCTCAAAACGGTGCTTGGGTAAGCTATATTTATTGTGATGTTTGTAGTATATTGCCTTAGAACATATGCTGTATTTAATTTTGTTATTCTTCTCAGGGCCAAACCCAGGCCGAGCAAGAAGGACCGCCTGGATAAAGCGGCCGAAGAAGATGTCATTCCTGAACCAGGCACCACACCCAATCTTGAAGCGGCTATTCCTGAGGATATTCCCAATGATCCACCGCAGCCAGATGATGATCTTACTGCTGAGGAAATACCTACTGATACCTCAGGTCCTATCCATCAACCCACAGGTTCCCTCCGGGTTGAAAGCTCCACCGGTCCCGCAAAACCTACTGACAAGCCCACAGCTCCAGTGCAAACCGGCGGTACCAATGATGATGAAATTGTCATTACTGGCACTCGCCATACTGAGCCAAGCAATCCTGTCGCTTTATCCAAACATTCTGCCAAGGAAGAATTAGCTGCTTTTGGCAAAGGCAAGTGGAATGCTGATCTGACGGCTTACGCTGCTCTGAACGCCCAAGATATCCATTCCGGCTATCTGAACCGGCTGTATACCAGCCGTGACTATGAAGCCGGTCTGGTTAACATGATGAAGGATAAATATGAGGTAACTTCCGTATGCTCCTTCCTGCTTGCATGCTTTCATTCTTGCTGACTCTCCTAGCCCCTAAGGGCCGATTTGAAATATTCTTTCAAACCGGGACTTAATAATATGAATCTTAATGCTTTGAAATTTGCTGATGTAGTCCCCAAGGGCCGGTTCAACTGAGCATAGTTAAACTGGTACTTTAAGTAATTGAAACTGCCGCATCAGAATACATATGATCCAATAGCCATTAGCCCCCAAGTGCCAAGTTGAATACTTGTATTGAGCTTGGGACTTTGTAAACAATTAAAAGATGAAGATCGAATATGCATTAGCCCCCTGTGCCAAGTTGAATACTTGTATTGAGCTTGGGACTTTGTAAACAATTGAAAGATGAAGATCAAATATGCATTAGCCCCCAAGTGCTAAGCGCATAACTTGTTATGTGGTTGGTACTTGAATCCTTCTACCGATTTCTTGAAACATATATCTATATGCCTGCAGGCGGAGCTAAAGGCGAAAGAAAGCCACGTCACCGATCTGCGAGAAAACTTGAAAACCCAATAGGCTGAAACCTCCAAGGCAAAAGAGGAATTGGCCAGTGCCTTAAGCGCCATGGAACAACTTAAGGAGAACTTCAAGAAGAAACGGGCGGATTGGGCCACTGAAAAGTCCGCTTTGATCAAACGAGCAGAGGATGCCGAGGCTGCACTGAAACCAGTGACGGATGAACTGACCAGCATAAAGCGGCACGTTCATGCCATGACCACTGCTATCTTTGGTAAGCCAGCTTGCCTTCTGAATTGGTTCTGCCTTCTTACAGAGTCGCCGGTTTATTAACCTTTTATGGTATTTCAGGGACACGCATTGGTCACTTGGGGTCAGATGTGCGGAAGAAATTGAAAGCTGCCTATACCTTGGTTGAACAATTGTATACTGGTGCCCAGCGGATCATCTGTACCGCGTCTCATAACAAACCGGCGCCCACTTTGATTCAAGATACTTTGATGAAACTGTCAGTGCTTCCTGCCCGGGTTGAAGAGCTAAAGAAATCTGCTGCTCGAACTGGTGCAATCAATGCTTTAATCCGGGCAAAAGCCTGGGTGCCGGATTTTGATCCTATTGAAGCGGCTCAGGGTTATCCCGGTTGGAAGGAAGACGGGTCAGAATTTGGTGAAGCGGATCTGCGAGCCATAAACCGGGAGGTATGTCCGCTAGCTTGTCAACTGGCTGAGGAAGCAGATTTGTCTCATTATCAAGCCCAATATGACAGCCAGAACAAGCGAATAGCTGCACCAATCCATGAATCGGAAAACCTGATCCCTCCAATCCGTAAGCATACTTACGCTTCCGATATTGACCCGTCTTCACTAATCCACGACGAAGCTGTTTTTCAAGCATTGATGGGAATTGACTGGACAACTGTGGATTTCCAGCCACTTGGTAGAGAAACGGAAGCTGAAGCGGCGGAGGATGACCCACAACCATCAGGCCAGGCTGGTGGCCAAGCTTAAACCGGAAGCCGGTTTTAAAACTGTCTCTCCTTTGTGAAAAACAATTATGTTATTATGGGCACCATGCTGCCTTGTAATAGGCTAGCTGATACCTTTGATGTTGATATGCCTTCGCGCGTAACTTGTTCTTCCTATGGTAATGAACTTTCCAAAATGCTTTCTGAAATAAGAAATTCGTTAAGTGCCACCGCGGTTGTACCGTCAGGCGGAATATGATGTTTGTATATATAATGTCAAAACATCCAAAACAAAATTTTATGTATATGATCAAAAAATTTTGAGATACATAATACCTCCCACCATTGAGCGTGAAGTTGGCTTGGCCAACCTTGAAGCGGAGCTTTTGCAAACCCACACTGTTGGAGGAAATAACAACTCTTGTATATGTATATGACACTGGTTACCATGTAAACTGTGTTGGGTTATAATGAACACCGTGTTACTCCATAAGAGGATGTTAACAACAAGGATCAAACCGGACAAATAGTCTCCGGATTGACGTGAACTGTGTTCCATCAATTGATTGGTTAAAAAACTTTGTCGGTTTAAAGAATACAATAAAAAGAAAAAAAAACCCTTTAAAGAAAAGTATGAAGCAAAAGCAACGACAAAAACGTTTGCCAAAAAAGATTTATTTAAGCTGATCAAATGGCGTAACCATGGCCAAACACGACCAAGCTCCCGTTAGGTGTAACTATGGTTCTAGTTAGCCAGGTCCCCAAGTGATTCTTGTGGCATTTATGCCGACCAAATGGCGTGGTCATGGTTCGGGTTCGACCAAGCCCCCAAGTGATTCTGTGGCCTTAGGCCGATCAAGAGGCATGACTGGTTCAGACATGACCAAGTCCCCAAGTGATCTGGTGGCTTTCGCCTATCAAGAGGCATGGTATTGGTTCGGACACGACCAATCCTCCAAGTGATATAACACAATGCTTTTAGCAAAGCGAACTCAAGGGGTAAACCGGAGGCCGTTTTAGAGCAACTCCGTGTAACCTCACATGATGTAAAAGAACAGATACCCCGCTTTAGCTGAGGTTCCGGTTTATTATACTTAATCATAATATATACATTGTATGTACATAAGTATAGCCAATGGCTCAGGTATTGTAAGGCCGAAGATGAGCTATATTCCATGGCCTGTTAGTCTCTTCCTCTGATGTACGTGAGTCCTTATGCTCTCGAATATCGATCAGATAGTACGACCCGTTGTGCAGATTCTTGCTGACCACGAAAGGCCCCTCCCAAGGTGGGGATAGCTTATGCATATCAGTCTGATCTTGGATGAGCCGAAGCACCAAATCTCCTTCCTGGAAGGCTCTGGTTCTGACTCGGCGACTATGATAACGACAAAGATCCTGCTAGTAAATCGCCGACCGGGCGGCTGCAATGTCACGCTCTTCATCCAACCGGTCCAAAGCATCTTGCCATGCTGTCTCGTTGTCCGCTTCAACATAAGCCGTGACACGAGGTGAGTCATGACGGATATCGCTGGGGAGAACCGCCTCCGCTCCATAAACCATAACACAGATGGTAATTCTTCTACCCAACAACCCGGCGTTCTCTGCAAAGGAACCATGAGCCGGGGCTTGATGCCTCTCAAGATCTCTTGATTAGCTCTTTCTGCTTGACCATTGGACTGTGGATGTGCCATTGATGAAACGTTGAGCCGGATGTGCTCCTGTTCGCAGAACTCCTACATAGCACCTTTGGATAAATTGGTACCATTATCTGTGATAATACTGTGCGGAAAGCCAAACCGGAAAATCACCTTTTTGATGAACTGAACCGCCGTGGCCGCATCAGACTTGCTAACAGGTTCTGCCTCCACCCACTTTGTAAACTTGTCCACCGCCACCAGGAGGTGGGTCTTCTTATCTTTGGACCTTTTGAAAGGCCCAACCATATCCAGCCCCCAAGTCGTAAATGGCCAAGTAATTGGAATCATCATCAATTCTTGAGCCGGTACATGAGCACGTCTTGAAAACCTTTGGCAACCATCACATCGTCTGACCAGATCCTTCGCATCAGCATGAGCAGTTAACCAATAGAAACCATGGCGAAACGCTTTAGCCACCAGAGACTTTGAACCGGCGTGGTCACCACAATCTCCTTCGTGGATCTCCCGCAAAATTTCACGGCCTTCTTCAGGAGACACACAACGTTGAAAAGCTCCTGATACACTGCAATGATGTAACTCACCGGGCCAGAATCTCATCTTCTCGCAACTCGCCCCGGTTCTTGTACGCCAGATAAGTGTCCAATCCGGAATAACATGAAGAACTGCCACCAATTGAGCCTCCAGATCAGGAATGGCCAAATCCTCTTCACTAGGGATCTTCACTGACGGGTTGTGCAGCACATCCAGAAAAACATTGGGTGGGACCGGTTTGCGCTGAGAGCCCAGCCGGCTTAAAGCGTCCGCCGCTTCATTTTTCCGCCGGTCCACGTGGTGCACCTAATAGCCTCTGAAATAACCTGCAACAATATCCACCTCACGACGATATGCTGCCATGAGTGGGTCCTTGGAGTCCCAAGTGACAGACACTTGCTGAGCCACAAGGTCCGAATCATCGAAGCACTTATCTCGACTTAGATTCATCTCCTTAGCCATCCGAAGACCATGGAGCAAGGCTTCATACTCAGCTGCATTGTTAGTACAAGGGAACATTAAACAGAGAACATAACAAAACTTATCACCTCGTGGGGAAGTTAATACGACTCCAGCCCCCGAGCCTTCCAACTGCCTGGATCCGTCAAAATGGATGGTCCAATACGTATGATCCGGCTTTTCTTCAGGTGCTTGCATTTCTGTCCAATCATTGATGAAATCGACAAGTGCTTGAGACTTAATCGCTGTCCGAGGCACATATTTCAAACCGTACGGCCCCAGCTCTATAGCCCACTTTGCAATCCGGCCAGTTGCTTCCCGGTTCTGGATGATATCTCCCAAAGGAGCAGAACTGACCACCGTAATTGGGTGCCCTTGGAAGTATTGCTTAAGCTTCCGGCTTGCCATAAAAACTCCGTACACCAGCTTCTGCCAATGCGGATACCTTTGCTTGGACTCAATGAGTACCTCGTTGATATAATAGACCGGATGTTGAATCGGATGCTCCTTACCTGCCTCCTTTCGTTCCACCACAATAGCCACGCTGACCGCACGAGCATTAGCAGCAACATATAGCAGTAACGGCTCCTTGTCAATGGGAGCGGCGAGCACAGGCGGATTGGCCAATTGCCTCTTTAAGTCCTCAAATGCTTCATCAGCAGCAGAACTCCAGAGGAAATGATCCGTCTTCTTCAACATCTGATACAAAGGGATCGCCTTCTCACCCGGGCGGCTGATAAACCAGCTTAACGCGGCAATCCGGCCTGCCAGGCGTTGAACATCATTGATACACTTCGGTTTAGCCAGGGAGGTGATGGCTGTGATCTTCTCCGGATTAGCCTCAATTCCCCCGTTGGACACCAGAAAACCCAATAACTTGCCCGCTGGTACACCAAAGACACACTTGTCCGGATTAAGCATCATCTTGTACGTCCTTAGGTTATCAAAGGTTTCCTTCAAATCATCAACCAGAGTCTCCTTCTCCCTGGATTTAACCACGATATCATCCATGTAAGCATGTACATTACGGCCAATCTGCTTGTGAAGACAATATTGTACACACTGTTGATAAGTTGCCTGGGCACTTTTGAGCCCAAAGGGCATAGACACATAGCAGAAGGCTCCAAAGGGAGTTATGAATGCCGTCTTCTCCTGGTCCTTAACTGCCATTTTGATCTGATGATAGCCAAAATATGCATCCAAAAAACTTAAACGCTCACAACCCGCCGTAGCATCAATGATTTGATCAATACGGGGGAGGGCAAAAGGATCTGCTGGACAAGCTTTATTAAGATCTGTGTAATCCACACACATACACCAGGTGCCGTTTTTCTTAAGGACTTGCACCGGATTGGCAAGCCACTCAGGGTGAAAAACTTCAACAATAAAACCAGCTGCTAAGAGCCTGGCTACCTCTTCCCCAATCACCTTGCGTCTTTCTTCGTTAAACCGGTGGAGGAACTGTTTCACTGGTTTGTATTTATGATCCACATTAAGTGTGTGCTTAGCGAGTTGCCTCGGTACACCTGGCATGTCAGAGGGCTTCCATGCAAAAATGTCCCGATTCTCACGGATGAACTCGATGAGCGCGCTTTCCTATTTCGGATCCAAGTTGGCACTAATGCTGAATTGCTTGGACGAATCGCCAGGCACAAAGTCAACAAGCTTAGTTTCTGCTGCCGATTTGAACTTCAGGGCCGGATCATGCTCCGTAGTTGGCTTCTTCAATGGAGTCATGTCCGCCGGATCAACATTGTCTTTATAGTACTTCAACTCCTCTGTGGCACAAACCGACTCTGCATAAGCCGCATCTCCTTCCTCGCATTCCAAAGCGATTTTGCGGCTTCCGTGAACCGTTATCGTCCCCTTGTGACCCGGCATCTTGAGCTGCAAATACACATAACAGGGCCGAGCCATAAACTTGGCGTATGCCGGACGCCCAAACAGGGCATGATATGGACTTTGGATTTTCACCACTTCAAACGTTAATGTCTCCGATCTGGAATAATGATCATCCCAAAAGGCCACTTCAAGAGCTATCTTACCAACGGGATATGCTGATCTGCCAGGCACTACACCGTGGAATACTGTATTGGACGGTTTGAGATTCTTTTCTGTAAGTCCCATACGACAGAAGGTCTCATAGTATAGGATGTTAATGCTGCTCCCTCCATCCATGAGCACTTTGGTGAACTTATAACCTCCCACCTGAGGCGCCACCACCAGAGCCAACTGACCCGGATTATCGACCTGGAGTGGGTGATCCTCTCTGCTCCATATGATTCGCTGTTCAGACCAACGTAGATAACGGGGTGTGGCCGGTTCAACAGAGTTGACTGCCCGCCTCTGAACCTTCCGGTCTCGCTTGTCCAAGCTAGTGGTAAAGACATGGTACTGCCCATTACTCAACTGCTTTGGGTTGCTTTGGTAACCTGACTGTTGCTGTTGTTGGTTGTAACCACCCTGGTTGTTCTGACTATTTTGACCATTATGTCCGCCCGGATTACCATTAAATCCTGAACCGGAACTTCCTCCACCGTAACCCGGCCCGGACCCTGAGCCACCGTCAGATCTGTGATCATACCGGAAATTATTAGAATTCTTGAACTCCTGCATAATAAAGCAATCCTTCCAAAGGTGGTTTGCTGGCTCCTCCTTCGTCCCATGTCTTGGACAGGGCTGGCTTAGCAGATAGTTCAGGAGGTTTGGGTTGGGGTTGGGCGCTCCGCTATGATTCTTCGGCCTACCCTTGCGCCATTGGCCATTGTCCTGTACGTTGGTATTAGGCACAAAATCCATGTTGCCATCCGCTTTACGCTTGCCTCCTCCGCCATTGCCTATCCAGTGATGCTGCTGACCTTTGGAGCTGCTATTCTTCTTCCCCTTCCCTGTCTTGTCATCATCAGATTCGGGATCCTTGGTACTATCAGAATCAGCATATTTTACAAAAGCGGCCATGAGGGTCCCCATGTCGGTGCAATGACGCTTCATCCGTCCCAATTTCAACTTCAGGGGCCCAAACCGGCAGTTGCCTTCTAGGGTTAATACTGCGGTGTCAGCGTTGATGCGGTCTGAGGAGTGCAACAATTGTGAAACCCGGCGTACCCAATGAGTTGTTGACTCTCCTTCCTCCTGGACGCATGTAGCTAAGTCCACTATCGACATAGGCTGTTTACAGGTATCCTTGAAATTGTTGATAAACTGTGCTCGTAATTGGGCCCATGAACTGATAGAATTAGCGGGCAAGCTTTTTAACCAAGTACGGGCCGTTCCTTCAAGCATCATGGTGAAGTATTTCGAACACGCCGTGTCATCCACATCAAGCATCTCCATGGCCATCTCATAGCTCTCTACCCATGCCTCTGGTGGTTGATCCACCGTATAATTTGGTACCTTGCGTGGGCCTTTGAAATCCTTGGGCAAACGCACGTTGCATAAAGCGGGGACGAGGCAAGGCACCCCCAAAGAACTAGAAGTAACACCAGGTTCAATTGAAATGGTTGGACGAACCGGCGTGAGCTGCCAAGCCTGATGTTGTGCGGCTAACTCGGCCTCCCTACGCGCTCGGGCCCGGTTCACCACTTCCTGAGCATCATCAGCACCACCCGTCGAGTTGTTAGCACGGGGTGCTCCACGTCGTTCATTACTCGACACTGCTGGTTCATCCATATGTCTGCTATACCTCCAGCTTGGACGGGGGGTCGAGTAGATTCGGTCGCGGCTGTACGAGTACACCTGCTGTTGGGCCAAAGCTGTCCTCAGAAGTTCCTTGACCCGTCGCGTCTCTACTGCTTGCGGCGAGTCACCTTCAACTAAAATGGCCTCCAGTCGTGCAGCAGCGGCAACAAGATTGTCCATTGGGTTGGAGTAGTGACCCGGAGGTGTTAAAGCATCCCGAGGTATAACGGTGTTTTGACGAGGCGGGTCCATCTGACGGGGCTGAACCGGTGCACCGGTCCTAGGGGCTTCTGCCCGGTTCCCCTCCAGCGGATTACTGGCTCTTGGTCCTGGAGTGTTGAAAAGGTCGCTGGCCTCAAAAACCGGAGGTAAGCGGGACCGATGCTTCCTCCTCATGACTTCATGCGACGCGCTCTGATCCAACATAAGTCTGTAGGCCTGTGCGTCTAAAGCGGCCCGCTCTGCGGCCATCCTGGTGTCCTCAGCCGCCAGATCCGTTTTGCCCTGGGTGATTTGTTCCTTTACCTTTGCAATGTCCGTGTTGTGAGCGTCCTGATCTGGCGGATTAACTTCTTCCATAAGCACAGCCAACGCATCAAATAGTTCTGATAGAACCTGAGCCGATGGGCACACAGGGCCTCCCGCCCCGGCAACCGTTGCCGCTGCTGAACCGGAGATCGTTGCCGCGGCTGTCAAAGAGTGAAGCGCTGCTTGTGTTCCGGTCATGAATATTCCAACCCGGTTAGGCAGATCAGAGGGGTCCAGAATACTGTCGCCATCGGAACAGCTCTCAATCCGGCCATCTTGTAGCTGATAAAGAGATTCGGTTTCTCCGGTCGAAGATTCGGCACCGGAACGAACGGCAGTCGCCCCGCAAAGCTCCGATCCATCCTCATAACTCCCTCCATGGATTATTCCCATGAAGGCATGCTTCATGGCCGGTTTAATCCGGGCCGATCACGTACGCTGACCCGTCTCGACGAGGTCGGTGCAGATGTCCGGCTTAGGGCCCGGTTCACCGATCTTGCCAATGAAAACGTGAATGCTACCAAAGGGGACCCGGTACCCGTACTCAATTGAGCCGGCCTCGGAGCCCCAGCCTGCGTCGTCGATGTAGAGTTTGCCGCGACGACTCTTAGTCATCCGGCCTACAGCGTAGCCCTCGAGTCCTTCAAAGCGGCCCTCCAAGAACCGGAAACCATCGTGCGATAGCCCCACGGTGGGCGCCAACTGTCGTGGTTTTGTCACGGCAGTTGTCCTAGAGAAAGGACTTAGTCGTGGAGCCATCGCTACGGGTTAGCTTGAAGGGGTTAAAGTGGACACGAGGACGCAAGAGAGTTTATACTAGTACGGCCCCTTCAATGAAGGTAAAAGCCTACGTCTAGTTGTGATGGATTTGATGGGTGTTTCGATGACTAGGGAGCAAATAAGCTTCGCCTATGTCTCGAGTTGTTGTCTCTCCTTCAACCACCGCCGGGTTGTCCCCTTATATACATGGGGACGCCCGTCAGTTCACAGAGTCCCGATACCGGCTCATAGATGCGTCCGGTTCGGTCTCCACTATTCCTAACCTATAACACAAGTTACATACCGACACCGGTTTATAGCTATAGGCCTTAAACCGATTATGGGCCTTTAGCTCTCATCTGCCCTCATGGGCTTTTATCACACTCAACTACTGATGAAGTTAACCCGGTTTGTCCTGGCCGGTTTACGCCCAGTAGTAATATCCCCAACAGTGGTGTTTCTCGTCGTCATTCTCGGATTTTGAAGACCGAAGAGGGGTTTTTCCTCCATATCTTATCCGTTCTCTCGGAGACTCGTGGTTCTAGCTTCATGCCATCCTCTCATAATCGTTTTCGATTATGACAATTCTTTTCACCCATCCGGAGCATTTCATGAGTTGTTTCCATTTCTTTCCTCCGAAGGTCATCTTTTCAAATATTATTCATTCTAGCTTTCAGCTCTCGTTATCCAAACCTTACCGGTGCACCGTTCAAGTATTCTCTAATCAGTTCTTGATATTTTTGTTCTTTTGTATCTAAAAATCTCTTAAGCATCTTCGTTTATTTTCTAATCCTTCCCGGTGTTTATTCATGTTTTATTCATTCTTTTTCAATTCTTACGGTGGTTCGTTCAAGAGTTCCTCTTCCTTCGTTTATCATATCAATTTATTCGATGTTCCAATCCTACCGACGGTTCGTTAAAGACATTCTCAAGTTTATGTTAGATCTATCTTAATCGTTTCTACGAGAATAAGTAGTATGCCCAAACCATTGCTTGTCATCAATCTAAATTGGTGAAGGATACACATAACGTAATTCTTATTCTTGTTTTCATCGAGTAAATTTAATTCCTTATTCCGGAGGTTCATTAAAATTCTTGATCTCAATTATTCACCTTTTCTTTTACCGGAGTCCCAAACTCTATCAACTATATCTTCATGGAGATTCATCTAAATCGTTACAAGTCTTCACCATGTGTTTTCAACTTCTCTTTCATTTTGTGTGATTATTCTTTTTGTTACCGGAGTTTCTTCATGGAGGCTATACATGTTGGTTCATCAAGGATTTATTTCCTTCTCGAAGCGTTCATCAAAATTCTTTTCTAAGGAGCTTAAGTTTCTTCATCTTGCAATCCGGAGTGCAATTCCTTCTTCCATATCATTAGAGTTGGTATTATGTCATTCTTGGTAATTTGAGTGCATGCTCCGTGATTCACAAGTTATCAAGAATGAGATATTTTAAATCCATCAATCTCGTCATTGGAATTATCTTGGGCTATGTTTCACCTAAAACCGTCCCTAAGGATTGTTGCTATTTATGGTGCTCATATAAGACCCAAGTTCTTCTTTCATCCTTCCGGTGAAATAAGCTTTCCCGTCTCCTTGTTCATACCAATCCAATTCTTTTTCCCGTGAGTGGCAGGTTGTCACCTGATCATTTGAGATGTATTCCATAAGACAATATCAAGATTATCCTTTTTGTTGTTGGTGTTCCAACAACTCCGTTCGACTCTTCTTCTAAAGATGTTGTTCAAGCTCTTTTGAGGTAGAAGATGTTGTTTTCTCCTCCATTCTTTTGATTCCATTCTTACTTTTGTTCCGAGGCATTGTGATGTTGCTCTCTTCAACCCATCATCTTGTTTGTCAAGATCATGTTCAGTTCCTTCCATTTTCAGTCGAAGTGCTTCCCAAATTATACCATTCTTTTCCCTCTCTATCTTGTTTTTAACCGGAGCATTGTGTCCTCTGCTCAAGTCCTTTTCATCCTATCAAGTCTGCATCCCTTCTCAACCGAAGTGCTAACCGAATCGGTTCTTTCTCTTCCTCTTTCTTAACGAAGTGTTTTCAACTTCGTTCATCTCCGTTGTATTCTTATCTCGAAATGGCTTAACCTTTTCAAGGTTCTTTGGTCTCACTCATTGGTCAAATAAGCAACTTAGCTTTACCTCTCCTCTTTCTCTTCCGTTGTCCCTTCGGTGCCATTCTAGATCTCAGGACGAGATCCTCTCGTAGTGGTGGAGTGTTGTAACACCCCGAGACCGATGTGCCGGGTGTCCTCCAGTTATTCGCTGTTGTTGTGTTTTCATTGCTTGCGTGACATGCATTGCATATCATGTCATCATGTGCATTGCATCATCATGTTTTCAAAACTTGCATTTGTCCAGGTCTCCCAGTTCCTTCCGTGGTCCGTTCTGAGGCCAGACTCACTTGCACGCGCCCGCGGCACGTCCGAAATATTATTTTATAAGTGGCCGGAAAATGTTCTCAGAATGGGATGAGAGTTGGCGTGTGGTCTTGTTATAGTGTAGGTAGACCGCCTGCCAAGTTTCTTCGCAATCGGAGTTTGTTTGACGCCCCAACGATTAACTATAGCGGCAGTATAGCCAGTCTAACGTCGGACGTTTTTGGTCTCCGGAAACAGTTGTCGGGCTGCCTTCTTCCTCTCCTCTCAGTCCATGGCCCTCTACACAACCCACTAGACTCAACCTACCCCTTCTCGCATCCGGAACCGTCCGATGGCGATCGTACAGTCCAAAAACATCTCCTAACACCCTAGCCCTAGCATCTGTCTATATATAGCCCCTACCCCTGCCAAAAATGGCCTAAACCTCCTCCCCTCACAGTCGTCGTCGTCTCCTACCTCGCTTTCAGTTCCCAACCAGCACCCCGCCGCCACTTGTCGCCGCCAGAGCCACCCATCGCTGCCGCCATGTCAGTCGCGCCACCCCTGCGCCCACTCCCGCCTCGCCGCGTGTCCTCCCCTGTGCCCCACTTCGCCGCGGCCCTCAGAGCCCATGGGAGGCCCGCCCAGGCCGCCCGGGCCCGAATCGCCCTACTGTTGTGCGCCCAAGCACGCTCGCTCGCTCGCTCGTATGCCTCCTCCCGCTGGAGCCCCGCGTCGCCTCGTGCTTCGCCTCCTTCTACCGGCCACCGGAGTGCTACCACCGGCGACCTCCACCTGAGGCCAGAGCTCCGGCGTCCCTGTCTCTTCTCTCTTTCTTCTCCTCCCAGCGCTCACCTCTCATTCTCTCTCTCTCGCAGGCCAACCTTGCATCACCGGGTGCCACCGGCATCGGGAACGGGTCCCCTGGGTCCAGATCCGCCTGGATCTGATGTCGCCGTTCAACCCCAGCTCCTCCCCACGCCATTTCGCCAGAGTCTGCAAGCCACCGCCGCTCGTCCTCGTCGGGAGGAGGACAACGTCGTCCGCATCGCTGGCCTCGTCTACGCAGGTGGTCCGGCCTCCTCTCCAGCCGCGGCCCAACACCGCTTCCAGCTGCGGCCCACCACCGCTTCCAGTCCCGGCCCAACCGCGTGCCGCGCACCCCTGCCGGCTAGCCTCTCGACCGCGTGGGCCTCGGCCTAGGGTGAGCAGCCCCCCAGCGCCCTCTGATATTTTTTCCGCTGATTGGGCCAACCAGTTTCAGCCCATTTGTGTGTTTTTCCTGCTGCTGCATTTTAGCTATTATCCAAAAAACTGCTGTTTTACAGAAAAGTCCCTAGACAACATGCATATAATAACTCACAAATTGTGCACCGGATTAAAACAAACTTAATATGGAAGTTGCTTAGAATTTTGTCTAGTTTCATAATATGCCACTTTCATCCGTGTTCAAAATGTTTAAAATGTTGTTTGTTTAAACTTGCTAAAATGCTTTACTTCATAACTAAATAACCGTAACTCCGAATTTAATAAACTTTATATGTAAATGGGGTGGAAAAATGCATAGTTTATCATGGTGACCTTGCTTTGCATGTTTAACAACTCTAAAATATGGTTTAGGGCAGAACAGTACCAAACCTTAAAATATGCATATGGGGTTTTACCGGAATTGTTGTTCGTTGTTTCCGGCCTCATTTAAACTTGCCTAGATAGGTAGTTTTGTTGTGCTTCACTCTTGCCATGCTAACAACATTTAATATTGTTGAGTTCATAAACGAGAGAGAACTAAATAAGGCATGTGGTGTTTTCTTCAATATGCAACTCGGTTGCATATTGAGCTCCACTTAATTTGTAGGATTGTTTGTGCACTTTGCCATGACATGCCATGTATCATTAAACCGGACATGCATCATACTTGGTTGTGCATCATGCCATGGTTATGTGATAGTTGTTTACCATGTTGTTTGCTTCTTTCCGGTGTGCTTCTTCGGTTGGTTCCGATAACGTTGTGTTTGTGAGGATCCGTTCGGCTACATTCACTTGTCATCCTCATGGACTCGTTCTTCTTCCTTGCGGGATTTCAGGCAAGATGACCATACCCTCGAAATCACTTCTATCTTTGCTTGCTAGTTGCTCGCTCTTTTGCCATGCCTATGCTGCGATACCTACCACTTGCTTATCATGCCTCCCATATTGTTAAGCCAAGCCTCTAACCCACCTTGTCCTAGCAAACCGTTGTTTGGCTATGTTACCGCTTTGCTCAGCCCCTCTTATAGCGTTGTTAGTTGCAGGTGAAGATTGAAGTTTGTTCCTTGTTGGGACATGGAGATGTTGTTCCTTGTTGGATCATGTTTACTTGTTGGGATATCACAATATCTCTTATTTAATTAATGCATCTATATACTTGGTAAAGGGTGGAAAGCTCGTCCTTATTCCCGGTGTTTTATTCCACTCTTGCCGCCCTAGTTTCCGTCATATCGGTGTTATGTTCCCAGATTTTGCGTTTCTTACGCGCTTAGGCTATAATGGGAACCCCTTGACAGTTCGCCTTGAAGAAAACTCCTCCAGTAATGCCCAACATTGGTTTTACCATTCGCCACCTAGCCCTTTTCTTTCCCTTGGGTAGGCCTGCCCAAGGGTCATCTTT
>NC_041384.1:56585022-56585488 GCF_002162155.2 Triticum dicoccoides
TAGTTTTCGTCATATCGGTGTTATGTTCCCGGATTTTGCGTTCCTTATGCGGTTGGGTAATAATGGGAACCCCTTGACAGTTCGCCTTGAATAAAACTCCTCCAGCAATGCCCAACCTTGGTTTTACCATTTGCACTAACAACCTACCACCTTCCCTTGGGTTCTGCAGACTCAAGGCTCATCTTTATTCTACCCCCCCCCCCCCGGGCCAGTGCTCCTCTGAGTGTTGGTCCGAACTGAGCTACCTGCGGGGCCACCTCGGGGAAACTTGAGGGTTGGTTTTACTCGTAGCTAGTCTCATCTGAGTGTGCCCTGAGAAAGAGATATGTGCAGCTCCTATCGGGATTTGTCGGCACATTCGGGCGGTGTTGCTGGATTTGTTTTAACTTGTCGAAGTGTCTTGTAGAACCGGGATACCGAGTCTGATCGGAATGTCTCGGGAGGAGGTCTATTCCTTCGTTGACCG
>NC_041384.1:56585657-56616211 GCF_002162155.2 Triticum dicoccoides
TGGTCCGAACTGAGCTACCTGCGGGGCCACCTCGGGGAAACTTGAGGGTTGGTTTTACTCGTAGCTAGTCTCATCTGACTGTGCCTTGAGAATGATATATGTGCATCTCCTATCGGGATTTGTCAGCACATTCGGGTGGCTTTGCTGGTCTTGTTTTACCTTGTCACAATGTCTTGTAACCGGGATTCTGAGTCTGATCGGGTCTTCCCGCTAGAAGGAATATCCTTCGTTGACCGTGAGAGCTTGTGATGGGCTAAGTTGGGACACCCCTGTAGGGGTTTGAACTTTCGAAAGCCCTGAAGTTGACCTTAATTAAAATACATCAATCGCGTGTGTAACCGTGATGGTCTCTTTCCGGCGGAGTCCGGGAAGTGAACACGGTGTTGGAGTTATGCTTGACGTAGGTTGTTCTAGGATCACTTCTTGATCATAGTTTCTCGATCATGCTTTGCCTTCTCTTCTCGCTCTCGTTTGCGTATGTTTAGCCACCATATATGCTAGTCGCTTGCTGCAGCTCCACCATCAATCACGAGGGTGTGAGATTGCAGAACGACCAATCAACTCCTTTCCTACTTGTTGCTTGCACGCCAAGGGGGACTCCTAAGCATCGCGACTCAGGAGCCTAACTTGCCACGTAGCCCCTCGCCCCTTAGTCCCGTCCTGGTTTCCGGTCGGGGCTAACGCCGGGTGAGGTATGCGCGGGGCCGGGCCCTGCCGACGTAGAGTGCGAGCAAGTAGGAGAGAAAAATGCAAATTGCAGGAAATTCAAAGCAAGTATTACAAGCCATAGATTGTTTCACGACGCCAAACACAAGTTTAAACGCCTCCATGAGGCATGGTGCATGTTGCAGGAATAAAAACAGGATATAAGCCGCGAAGGGATCACTCTCCAGTGGCGCCGCCGCTTGTGCTGGAGTCACGCTGGGCGACTCCGCCTCCTGGGGCCGTGGAGCTGGCGGCACCGCGCCCGGGCAAGATGCTGAAGGCGCGGAACCTCCCCAGCAAAGCTTCGGCTCGGCCTTTCACGGCCTGAGCGACAGCAGCGGCAAGGTTACCGCTCACGGGTTCCAGCAGGCTGTCGAAGTCGACGTTGGGGTCGCGCAGGTAGACGTGGCTGAGGACACGCGTCAGCGCCCCAGAAGACAGGGCACGTGCCTCGGCCTCGGCCATGGGGCCAAGGCCGTCTACGGCATCTTCAAGCGCACGGACCAGGAAGGAAAGCAGCTTGGTGGGGCCATCTTCCGCACCGGCCAATGGATCCTCCAAGCCGCTCTTGTAAAGCGTCTTCAGCATGGCGCGAGCCTTCTTCTCCATCTTCGCGAAGGCTACCCGATCCTCCGCCAGGACCTTCTCTTTGGCGTCCAGCTCGGTCCTCTCCGCCTTCAGCGACCGCTCCAGCGTCTCCAATCGGTCGTGGCGGTCATCAAGCTTGACGTCCCGGTCCTTGACGACAGCCTCCCGAGCCTTCATCTCCTTCTCTTTCTCCTGGCGGCCATGGACCTCCTTGGCGAGCTCGTCGCGCAGGCCTTGCAACTCGGCCTCCAGCGCCTTGCAGCGAGCCTGGGCAGCCGCAGCGTCGCCCAGGGCAGCGTCGCGAGCGGCCTTGGCTTGGTTGGTGGCCTGCTTCTCCCCATTGGAGGCCAACACGGCCTGGCTCAGCACCGCTCGGACGGAGGCAGCGGAACGGGCCCAGCCAGAAGCTAGCTCCACGCGCCCGGCCGCTAATCGAGGGTCCGCGCTCAGAAGATCCTCCCGTAGCTGGCTTAGTTCGCTGGCGACCTGGTCCAGGATGGCGGCAGAGGGAACAAAAGAAGCGGGAATCGGCGGAGCGGGCGAAGAGGACGGCAGCGTGATCATGGCTTGGCAGGAAGGAACCCCCTAGGCCTTGGCTGCCCCGGCTGCAGCATCGAGCGCAGTCGACTCCAGGGTCAGCGGGGCCACGGGGGCTGACTCATCGCCGAGGCGTCCCAGTCGGCCTCGCGAGGACGACCGGGCAGGGGAGGCGTGAGCCTCGCCCTCTTCCTCCCCAGCAGATGAAGGCGCCACCCCGGCAGATGGACTCGCCCCAAGCAGGGCCGCACAAGCCCCTCTCAACCTCTTCGCCGCAGGCGCCAACCTGACAAAGAATATGGACGTCAAGCCTCGGCAGCAGAAACCAATCAAAGCATGAATCGAGCACTTATTGGTCATCGCTTGCGGACTCGAGCAACCTCCGGCCAAACTTGAAGCCCGAGAGCCTATAGCTGGGGTCAGCCTCGGGAGGCTCGGAAGCAGAGGGCACGTCAGGAGGGCTGGAGCTGGCCTTAGACCGCTCAGGGACCAGAGCAGACCCTGGGGGAGCCAGCACCGACCTGCCCTTCCTTGTGACCAAGGGAGAGTCCTCCCCTCCTCGCCTGGTGCCGGCCTCGTTGTCGTCCGGCATGGAGCGAAGGGCCTGGGACCTGCGCCGAGGGAAGGACTCCCTCGACTCCTCGCCAGTCGCCTCAGAGTCAGACTCTTCCTCCTCCGCCTCTTCTTCCCCCTCGCTCTTGCTGGAGCTGCCGGAGGACACTTTGACCATCGCCAGCGCCGCAAGACCCTCGGGAGCTTCCGCGGGCACCAGCCCCTCACCATTGAAGGTGGGCATGGCGTTCACCACCTGCTCCCAATCGTCACAAAGGAACAGGGGGACGGGGGCGCCCACCGGCCTCGCCACATCTGCCCCAACCAAGGAATGGAGGGCCGCGACCAGATTCTCGTCGGTCAGGGCCTCAGAGCTTAGGCACAAGGCGGCGTCCGTTTCCCCAAGCCTCCACAACGGGAGCGAGTGCTCCTGGAGTGGAGCCACCCGGTGCACCAAGAACTCCCTCAGGAGCATGGCCCCGGTCAGCTTCACCACCCCCAAGTTGCTTGGCCTCAGGTCCGCGTTCATCGTCTTTAGCACCGCCCTCGCATGGGGGTTGACGAGATCCATGTGGGGCCACGCGTCGACAGCCTTGGGCTGCCCCGTAGGCAACACCAGACGAGGGTGGAGGCACACGACGTCCACCCTGACCCACTTGCTCCGGAAGCCTTCGATTCTCTTCCTAGGCTTCGAGATAGCATTGGAATTAGAGTATGCGATGAAGCTCGCACATGCGGAGATATGGCTATCAGAAACCCGGAGGAAAAAATAGTGACGCAACAAGGCCACCGAGGGCTTTACCCCAACGTGAGCCTCACAGTAGTAAGCAAAGATCGCCATGAGAAGAACAGAGTTGGGGTGGAGATGCAAAGCCTGCAAGTTGTACTGGCGGAGAACAGCAAAGAATAACTCAGAGAAAGGAGGCACCAGACCGGCGACGATGGCGCTCACAAAGAGCGGATAGAAGGTACTCCCCTTGCCTTCGGGCTGGTCGGAGCCGGCCTTGAGCACAGTCGCCCCCTTGCTGCCCTGCGCCACCGTAATCAGGCGCATGAGGGCGAGGTTCTTCTCCGACAGGTTCGGGGAATCCAGAGCCGGCGAGTACCAGGCCTCGGTCGGGGACTTGCGAGGTGCCATGGTGTGCCAGATGAAGAGGATTGAGACAGATCTGGAGGATTTCGGGAGCTAGAAGGAGGAGAGCGAGAAAGGGGATCTAGGGCGAGGAGAACGAGAACAAAGCAAGTAAGTCTGGCCTGGGCACCTCTTTCGTCAGATCGACAGTTGCCGAGGCATCATGGGGAAGCGCAGACGCCCATGTCCAATCAACCGCCACGCGGCGCCCAAGGCCGCAGGTTGTTGGGGCCCGCGGCGCTTCGCGCTTGCCCCTTCGCTTCTCTGCCAGGCCAAGCTCGGGCGCGCCTTGATAACCCACAAGTATAGGGGATCGCAACAGCTTTCGATAAGTAAGAGTGTCGAACCCAACAAGGTGCTAAAGGTAGAACAAATATTCCCTGAAGTTCTATCGACCACCGATACAACTCTACGCACGCTTGACGTTCGCTTTACCTAGAACAAGTATGAAACTAGAATTACTTTGTAGGTGTTGTTGGATAGGTTTGCAAGATAATAAAGATTACGTAAATGAAAAGTAGGGGCTGTTTAGATAAAAGAAACAATAAAGTAAATATAGCGAGTGTGGAAAAGTGGTGGTAGGAGTTGCGAAATTGTCCCTAAGCAATTGACTACTTTACTGGATCGATAGCAAGTATTATGTGCGAGAGGCCACTACTGGCATGTCATCCCTGACTTGGAATTCTATGCACTTATGATTGGAACTATTAGCAAGCATCCGCAACTACTAATGTTCATTAAGGTAAAACCCAACAATAGCATTAAGGTATATTGGTCCCCCTTCAATCCTGTATGCATCAACTTCTATGCTAGGTTAAAGCTTCTGTCACTCTTGCCCTCCAATACATAGTCCTATCAACATACAACTAACCCTAGGGTGTGATCCACATGCGCAATCATATGATGGGCACCAAAGGACAACAACATAACCACAAGAAAATTAAATGAATCATAGCAATTCATCAACCACCGATAGGACAACGAAAATCTACTCAGACATCATAGGATGGTAACACATCATTGGATAATAATATGAAGCATAAAGCACCATGTTCAAGTAGAGGGTACAGCGGGTTGCGGAAGAGTGGACCGCTGTACATAGAGGGGGGAAGGTGATGGAGATGTTGGTGAAGATGGCGGAGGTGTTGGTGTAGATCGCGGTGATGATGATGGCCCCCGGTGGCACTCCGGTGCCACCGGAAGCAAGGGGAGAGAGCCCCCTTCTTCTTCTTCTTCTTCCATGACCTCCTACCTAGATGGGAGAAGGGTTTCCCCTCTTGTCCATGGTCTCCATGGCACAGGAGGGGCGAGAGCCCCTCCGAGATTGGATATGTCTCTCTGTCTCTCTCTGTTTCTGTGTTCCCCGATTCTTCCCTTTCACCGTTTCTTATATTCCTGGAGATCCGTAACTCCGATTGGGCTGAAATTTTAACACGATCTCTATCTGGATATTAGCTTTCTTGCGGCAAAAGAAGGGTTCCAACCGCCTTACGGGGTGGCCACAAGGCTCAAGGGCGCGCCTGACACCCTGGGGCGCGCCCCCTACCTCGTGGGCCCCTCGAGAATGGTCTCGCGTGGATGCTTCTTCCCAAAAATCATATATATTCAAACAAAAAATCTTCGTCAGTTCTTATTCCGTTTGAACTCCGTTTGATATGGATATTCTGTGAAACAAAAAACATGCAACAAACAGGAACTGGCACTGGGCACTGGATCAATATGTTAGTCCCAAAAATAGTATAAAAAGTTGCCAAAAGTATATGAAAGTTGAATAATATTGGCATGGAACAATAAAAAATTATAGATATGATGGAGACGTATCAGCATCCCCAAGCTTAATTCCTGCTCGTCCTCGAGTAGGTAAATGATAAAAAAGATAATTTTTGATGTGGAATGCTACCTAGCATAATCTTGATCATATGTCCAATCATGGCATGAATATTAAGATACGAGTGATTCAAAGCAATAGTCTATCATTTGACATAAAAACAATAATACTTCAAGCCCACTAATAAAGCAATCATGTCTTTTCAAAATAACAAGGCCGAAGAAAGTTATCCCTACAAAATCATATAGTCTGGCTATGCTCCATCTCCACCACACAAAATATTCACATCATGCACAACCCCGATGACAAGCCAAGAAATTGTTTCATACTTTTAACGTTCTCAAACCTTTTCAACTTTCACGCAATACATGAGCATGAGCCATGGACATAGCACTATAGGTGGAATAGAATATGATGGTGGAGAAGACAAAAAGGGGAAGATAGTCTCACATCAACTCGGCGTATCAACGGGCTATGGAAATGCCCATCAATAGATATCAATGTGAGTGAGTAGGGATTACCATGCAATGGATACACTAGAGCTATAAGTGTATGAAAGCTCCTACTTAAACTAAGTGGGTGTGCGTCCAACTTGCTTGCTCATGAAGACCTCGGGCATTTTGAGGAAGCCCATCATCGGAATATACAAGCCAAGTTCTATAATGAATATTCCCACTAGTATATGAAAGTGATAACTCAAGAGACTCCCTATATGAAGAACATGGTGCTACTTTGAAGCACAAGTGTGGAAAAAGGATAGTAGCACTGCCCTTCTCTCTTTTTCTCTCATTTCTTTTGTTTTTTTATTTTTTTTATTTTTTGGTGGGCTTCTTTGGCCTCTTTTTTTTATTTGGGATTCTTTGGCCTCTTTTATTTTTTTGTAAAGTTCGGAGTCTCATCCCGACTTTTGGGGGAATCATAGTCTCCATCATCCTTTCCTCACTGGGGCAATGCTCTAATAATGATGATCATCACACTTTTATTTACTTACAACTCAATATTACAACTCGATACTCGAACAAAGATATGACTCTATATGAATGCCTCCGGCGGTGTACCAGGATGTGCAATGATCTAGCGTAGCAATGACATCAAAAAACGGACAAGCCATGAAAACATCATGCTAGCTATCTTACGATCATGCAAGCAATATGACAATGAATGCTCAAGTCATGTATATGATGATGATGGAAGTTGCATGGCAATATATCTCGGAATGGCTATGGAAATGCCATGATAGGTAGGTATGGTGGCTGTTTTGAGGAAGGTATATGGTGGGTTTATGGTACCGGCGAAAGTTGCACGATACTAGAGAGGCTAGCAACGGTGGAATGGTGAGAGTGCGTATAATCCATGGACTCAACATTAGTCATAAAGAACTCACATACTTATTGCAAAAATCTATTAGTCATCGAAACAAAGTACTACGCGCATTCTCCTAGGGAATAGATTGGTAGGAAAAGACCATCGCTCGTCCCCGACCGCCACTCATAAGGAAGACAATCAACAAATAAATCATGCTCCGACTTCATCACATAACGGTTCACCATACGTGCATGCTACGGGAATCACAAACCTCAACACAAGTATTTCTACTAGTCCACAACTACCCACTAGCATGACTCTAATATCACCATCTTTATATCGCAAAACTATTGCAAGGAATTAAACATATCATATTCAGTGATCTACAAGTTTTATGTAGGATTTTATGACTAACCATGTGAATGACCAGTTCCTATCATCTCTCTAAATAGATATAAGTGAAGCAAGAGAGTTTAATTCTTTCTACAAAAGGTGCCCACGCTTTAACAAATATAAGTGAAGCAAAAGAGCATTCTACAAATGGCGGTTGTCTATGTAAAGAGAAACATGCAATCCAAACTTCAAATGATATAAGTGAAGCACATGAAGCATTCTATAAAGCCATACTCAAAAGATATAAGTGAAGTGCAAAGAGCATTCTATAAATCAACCAAGGACTATCTCATACCAGCACGGTGCATAAAATAAAAATGAAAACTAAATGCAAAAGACGCTCCAAGATTGCACATATCGCATGAAGAAACGAATCTGTAAACATACTGATACTTGTTGAAGAAAGAGGGGATGCCTCCCCAGCATTCCCCAAGCTTAGATTCTTGAGTATCCTTGAATATTTACTTGGGGTGCCTCGGGAATCCCCAAGCTCGAGCTCCTGCCTCTCTTCCTTCTTCTCACATCGAAACCTTCTCAATCATCAAACACTTCATCCACACAAAACTTCAACAGAAAACTCGGTAAGATCCGTTAGTATAATGAAGCAAATCACTACTCTAAGTACTGTTGCAAACCAATACATATTTTGTTTTTGCATTGTGTCTACTGTAATATAGCTTTTTCATGTCTTAATCCACTAATATGAATCGATAGTTTCATCAAAACAAGCAAACTATGCATCAAAAAACAGAATCTGTCTAAAACAGAACAGTCTGTAATAATTTGAACATTCACCATACTTATGATACCTTACAAATTCTACCAAAATTAGGAAAAATAACCAATTTGTATAGGAAGACACTGCAAAAATAATCATAACCATTTGACGTTCCAGCTAAAAACGTAAAATCGCGCACTACATCCAAAGTTTCTGTCCTGCACCATACAAACCATCAAGCAAATGTAAACATCCTAAAGACAAACCTTGGCACTTTATTTTTATAATATAATGGAATTGTACAAGGGGATAATTATTTTTATTGAAAAGTTTCTGTAATCAAGATTCACAAAGTTGCTGTGAGCATGAACAAAGTTCAAGGAGCTCTCCCACTTCAACAATGCTTGTCTTTCTCACTTTCGCTTTCCTTTTTGAAAAAGTTTTGGGTTCCCCTCTTTATTTTTGTTGTTTTTAAACTATATGAAAGCACTCAACAGAAATAAATGACTCTCTAAAACTTCCGGGTTGTCTCCCTGGCAGCGCTTTCTTTAAAGCCATTAAACTAGGCATATAATGCTCAAGTAATGGATCCACCCGGATCCCAAGGTATACCAAAGCCCATTTTAATTAGCAATGATTTGTAATTTAGTAGTGAGCACAAAGCAATATATATCATGTAATGACGAAGTCTAACTCTCTTCCTATGCATCGGCATGTCATAAAAGAAGAATTCATGCACACATAGTAAAGGCCAATACATAGTATAAACAGTTTCTTGCAATTTTATCGTATTGGAAACATAGAGAGGTGGAGATATAGTTCCTCTCTCATAATAATTGCAAGTAGGAGCATCAAGCACATGCATATTATATCTATAAAAATCATCATGTGCAACGGTAAAAGGCAACCCATCAATATAATCCTTAATAAGAGCAAACTTCTTCGATATAGTATAATCGGGAGAATTCAAGAAGATAATAGGACTATCATGCGTGGGTGCAATAGCAACAATTTCATGTTTAACATAAGGAACTATAGCAAGTTCATCTCCATAAGCATCATTCATATTGGCATCTTGGCCACAAGCATAGCAAGCATCATCAAAAAGGGATATTTCAAGATAATCAATGGGATCATAATAGTCATCATAGCAATCATCCTTCGGTAAGCACAAAGGGGAATTAAAAAATGTATGAGTTGAAGAGTTATTCTCATTAGAAGGTGGGCACGGGTAGCTAATCCGCTCTTCCTCCTTTTGTTATTCGCTCTCCTCCTCATCTTTTTCATCCAATGAGCTCACAGTTTCATCAATTTCTTCTTCCATAGATTCGTGCAAAATATTAGTCTCTTGTTGGACAGCGGAGTATTCCTCAATATATAGTTTAACATAGGCATTAGAAGCATAATTATCATAGCAATATTTAAGTATGGCAAAAAATTTAGATCTGTGAAAAGTAGCATCATACTTTCAATCAAAGAAGCAATTTCATAAGCACCCTTAAAAGCAACAAATTCTTCAATTTGTTGAACATCATAGTAATTGTAAACACCCTTAGCATACGAAGATATGATTCCATTATCACTAAACTCACATTTATAGGGAAGGTGTTTCTTAGGGTTTTCAGAACAACAAGTAAAATCATATATTTCACATAAATTCCAAGCATAGCATTGCAAACGATGAATTTGATCCAGTAAAGTTTTCCCTTTTTTCAGATATTCGGTGTCGCAAAAAACAAGCATGCTCATCTAAAGATTTTCCCTCAACTAAGCTAGTTGGGGTTTCAGCACGAGCACATAGGGATCGAAGATGATCCAAGTAATAAGCTTCAGTAGTGTGATAGATTTTGAGTGGTTCTTCAACCATTGGTTTAGTATGTGCAACTAATTTTTTTGGTATTTTGCGTTTCCTACCCATAGCTAAAGATAGAAAACAACTAAGAACAACAAATAAAAATTACATAGTGATAAAGAAAACAAGCACACACGAGAATGTTCACTCCACGCTATTCCTCCCAGGCAACGGCACCAGAAAAAGGTCTTGATAACCCACAAGTATAGGAGATCACAACAGTTTTCGGTAAGTAAGAGTGTCGAACCCAACGAGGAGCTAAAGGTAGAACAAATATTCCCTCAAGTTCTATCGACCACCGATAGAACTCTACACACGCTTGATGTTCGCTTTACCTAGAACAAGTATGAAACTAGAAGTACTTTGTAGGTGTTGTTGGATAGGTTTGCAAGATAATAAAGATTACGTAAATAAAAAGTAGGGGCTGTATAGATAAAAGAGAGAATAAATTAAATATAGCGAGTGTGGAAAAGTGGTGGTAGGAGTTGCGAAATTGTCCCTAAGCAATTGACTACTTTACTAGACCGATAGCAAGTATTATGTGGGAGAGGCCACTGCTAGCATATCATCCCTGACTTGGAATTCTATGTACTTATGATTGGAACTATTAGCAAGCATCCACAACTACTAATGTTCATTAAGTTAAAACCCAACCATAGCATTAAGGTATATTGGTCCCCATTCAATCCCGTATGCATCAATTTCTATGCTAGGTTGAAGTTTCTGTCACTCTTGCCCTCCAATACATAGTCCTATCAACATACAACTAACCCTAGGGTGTGATCCACGCGCGCAATCATATGATGGGCACCAAAGGACAGCAACATAACCACAAGCAAATTAAATCAATCATAGCAATTCATCAACCACCGATAGGACAACGAAAATCTACTCAGACATCATAGGATGGCAACACATCATTGGATAATAATATGAAGCATAAAGCACCATGTTCAAGTAGAGGGTACAGCGGGTTGCGGGAGAGTGGACCGCTGTAGATAGAGGGGGAAGGTGATGGAGATGTTGTTGAAGATTGCGGAGGTGTTGGTGTAGATCGCGGTGATGATGATGGCCCCCGGTGGCACTCCGGTGCCACTGGAAGCGAGGGGGAGAGAGCCCCCCTCCTTCTTCTTCTTCCTTGACCTCCTCCCTAGATGGGAGAAGGGTTTCCCCTCTGGTCCATGGCCTCCATGGCACGGGAGGGGCGAGAGCCCCTCCGAGATTGGATCTGTCTCTCTGTCTCTTTGTTTTTGCGTTCCCCGATTCTTCCCTTTCACCGTTTCTTATATTCCTGGAGATCTGTAACTCTGATTGGGCTGAAATTTTAACACGATCTCTATCCGAATATTAGCTTTCTTGCAGCGAAAGAAAGGCTCCGACCGCCTTACGGGGTGGCCACGAGGGCAGGGGCGCGCCTGACACCCTGGGGCGCGCCCCCCTACCTCATGGGCCCCTCGAGCATCGTCTCGCGTGGATTCTTCTTCCCAAAAATCATATATATTCCAAAAAAAATCTCCGTCAGTTTTTATTCCGTTTGAACTCCCTTTGATATGGATATTCTGCCAAACAAAAAACATGCAACAAACAGGAACTGGCACTGGGCACTGGATCAATATGTTAGTCCCAAAAATAGTATAAAAAGTTGCCAAAAGTATATGAAAGTTAAATAATATTGGCATGGAACAATCAAAAAATATAGATACGACGGAGACGTATCACGCCTTGGGCCCGGGGGCTACTGTCGGCGTTCTGGGAACGGGGGTCCCCAGACTTTTGTCTGCCTGCGGCCTGCGGCGTGGCTCAAGTGGGGGCCCAGCGCGGCCAATCTTCATCAGCCCAAGCTCAAGACCCTCGCGAGGGGCCCAGACTCGCAGGGTGGACGACAGAAAGCTTCCTCAGAGGCAGCCTCATCAGGCAGGCTCGCGAGGAGGCGGAGAGATCAAGGCAGAGGTACCTCGCGAGGAGCCCGTGACGCAAGCCATGACGATTGAGACCAGGTGGGCGCCAGGCGGGCGCCGGCCTGCGCAGTGTCCTTGTTTCCCCTTTGGTGCAAAGGGGGCAATCACAGGCCAAGGCATCGAGCAAAGGTTACCATTCTAGTGCAACGAGACCAAGACCAGCAGAGCGATAGGACGGAGGTCACCGTGGAGCCCAAGACGGCGTCATCACCAGTGCTTTTGGCAGCCGAAGACCACCTTTGGTCAGGATAACTTGTACTAGATGTTCCCCTTCAAAATGGCCAATTGTTGGTGCCCTTCCCGCTCATTATTAGGGGAGAGGCCCAGGGCCTCTATAAATAGAGCTAGCCACCATAGAGTAGAGGGGGATCTGAAGGGAGAGAGATCGGGAGACGGAGAGAGATCTGATAGAGCCCTAGCAGAGAGAGAGAGAGAGGCAACTGAACTCACCAAAGCAGTTCATTGCACCAGCTCAAGAACACCTCTCGCGAGGCTGGTCTTCACTTGTACTGTTGACCACCAGCCCCTGAGGCAATCCACCACACCACACACTGGAGTAGGGTATTACACCACAACGGTGGCCCGAACCAGTATAAACCTTACGTTCCTTGTGTGGTTCGTTGTTTCCAGCTTAGATCACGCGAGGAGATTGGACGTAGATCCGTAGGGGAGAGATCTCCGCACGCACCCCAGTGTTCGAACCTCAAGGGTCCGCCGGAACCCAAAATCCGACAGACACCTACGTGAGGGGGAAGGACCTCTCGGTGGTGTACACGAATGAGCCAGACTTGGTGGAGAGGTCCATCCACACAATAGAGTAGTTGCTTGTCGAGGACAAGTATCAAGTGGTCGGCTTCGACCTCGAGTTCAACGGCGGTCATGCTGTGCATGATCAGATGGTTGCCGTCGCCCAATTGTGTGTGCTCCATCACATCCTCATCTACCACTATTGCCGTCCACAAGGTCTTGCGAGCGTTTCGCCAGGTTTATCAACAACCTCGACTACAATTTCACTGCGATGGACATCATCAACGATCTAAAAGCGCTCGTGATGTTGAGCTTGGCCTGTCGGAAGCTTGTCGACCTCTGTGGCCACTTTAGGGTCTGGGGCAGCACGAAGAACAAGCAGAACTCCTTGGTTGACCTCGCCTCAACCATCATCGACCCCTACTACAAGAACATGAAGGTTGAGTGCAAGAAGGACAAAATCGCCTGGCATACTGCATGGGTGCATAGACTGGATGAAAAACACGTCAAGTACGCGGCCAAGGACGCGTACACAAGCTACGAGATATACAAGCGGATTGTTAACATGAGGAAGTGCCTTCGTCCTGCCCCATGCAATGGATCGAGCACAGAGCAGTGGCGACGACGTCACAATAAGTAGATGATTAGATGATTGTTTCTCCTAGTTTAGAATGTATGTAATAGTTTACTTTGGTGTGTGCGAATCTTTTGTATAGTCACTTTTGTAATTGGATGTTCAATTTTGGTTATATATGTTGTTCTTCTATAGACAGTGCAAATCACATCGCACATGGACTAAACTAGGGAAACCGTCGGTGATGATTTCATCAATCACTGATAATTGTATACCAACAAGTGTGTGTCCACAACACACACAACTTATTAGTAGGAATCATCTGTGTTGTTATTGGTCTACCCACACATTTCTGATTGCTGGCCTACTTGCCTCGTATCACACACATCTTGATAAGTTGAACCATTTTTGTTGTTTTTCCTCATCACAAATAGTTCATCCGAGTGAACTATATGCCCTATGTTGCACACATCTTCATCTGGCTAATCTTTTCTGTTGTTTTCGCTCATCGCAAACAGTTCAGCTGACTGAATTGTATGTCGTCTATCGCACACACATTGATCTGTCTATCGTTTCTATTGTGTTGCCTAATCAAAAATAGTTCATCTGAGTGAACTGTATGAAGTCTATCGCGCACACCTTGATATGGCTGATCGTTTCTATTTTTTGGATCATCATAAATAGTTCGTGTGGATCAACTATATGCCACGTATGAGGTATCAAACATGAAACTCTAATCTGAATCGTGTTTGATGACCCGCCCATCGCAAACAGTTCGTATTATTGGGTCGGTTTTATTGGGACATCATTTGCGATTAATGCATCGCACACAGTTTTGTTGAAGGGTCTCTGATTGCAGTGTCGCGTTAGCAGCATCCCGAAGTAGTGAAACACACCGCAAAAGAAGATTATATCGGATAGAACTCCAAGACGATCGAGGAGAACATTGTATTGAAGATCAAAGAGAAAGAAGAAGCTATCTAGCTACTAGCTATGGACACGTAGGTCTGTGATCGAATTCCCCCTCCGACAGAGTACTGGAAAAGGACTCCAGATGGGATTGGAGAAGAACAGAAGCTTGCAGCGGCAGAAAAAGTGTTTCAGTTGGCTCTCTGGAGGTTTCCCAATACTTGACAATTTATACAAGTGGAATTAGGTCACACGGAACCTCGTCGGGCTCACAATGTAACAGGGCGTGCCCCCCTAGGTGCGCCCTGTTGCCTTGTCGTCTCCTCATTCGTCGTCTAGACTACTCCCAATGCTTCTAGGGTCTCTTATATCTAGAAAAAATCATCAAAAAGTTCTGTAGTGTTTGAACTTTGTTTGGTACTGATTTTCTGGAAATCCAAAAACAAGCAGAAAACATGAACTGGCACTGGGCACTGGGTTAAAAGGCTATTTCCCGAAAGTGATATAAAACTGCATAAAATGCATATAAAGTATCCAGGAGTGATAATATAATAGCATGAAAAAATAAAAAAATTATATATATGTTGGAGACGTATCAAAGGGCCCTAAGAATATCTCTCCATCGTGGGAGGAGCAAATCCCACTCTCGAACCATCTAGTCCCTTGTCAAACTTTGCGATATGCCTGTAAGTTGTCGTTATGATCACCGTGTTACATGCGATGTTGAGCAACCCCAAAGCCCACCGTACGGTAATAAATGACTATGATACTCTCATGATCTAAGGAGCAAATTCTCATTCTAACACTTCGTGTTATTACAATTGATTATAGATGATAATACGTAAATGCATAATAGGCAAGATTGAGTCGATTGAATATGACCTTCCTTTCAATGTCACAATCTCAATGTTGTTTTAGGACTATGTTACACTTTATGATTTCCTAAGATCCGAAAAACTTGATCACCAACAATACTTGAGCTAGTCCTAGAGGCAAGACTAGGAACCTTTTATTTACCGTTTATCATTCCACATGTGCATATGAGTTTTCCACTGAATCAAATATTCCATGATCATAGCAGTTATAATATAGAATATAAACTCTACAATTATAAATATGAAAATATAATAATACAAATATTATTGCCTCTAGGGCATATTTCCAACAAATACCAATGCCACTAAATCGTAATTTGCTAGAAAACTTCATTATTTTTATTTTGTTAAAGTTTTTATTTCATTTTTTTCTTTAATAGTAATAACTATGTCACTAATTCATTCCTTCTTATGAAACTTCCTTTTCGCGCAAATTTCACAATTTTATGTTTATTCTTGTGTAGTACAAAAAGTGCAAGTTATGTGCAAATATCGACAATGGCCTTTGGCTGTTGTGCGCGTGCATGACAGGCATAGGTTGATCGAATTCTTTGGAGCTAACCTAGGTAAAATGGATCATATTGGAGCTAACCTAGGTTAAATGTGTCATTTTGGAGCTAACTTAATGAATTATGCTATTTTTGAGTTAACTAAGCATAAATATGCCGTTTTTACACAAGTAAGCCAAGTGTATGTCATTATTGAGCAAACCTAGGTAACTAAGCATATTAGAGATAACTAAGCATATTACAGCTAACTTAGGTAATTTTGGAGGAAACAAAGCTAAGTATAGATCATTTTGGAGATCTAACATACCTGACATAGTTCACTCCTCCTTCTTCTCCTCCTCATTCATCATCCTGATGTGCCTAGAGCGGTAAGGCAGTGGAGGCAGTGGGATGTAGTCTTCTACCACAATTGGCATGGTCATGTCGCCCGGCTATGGGATCGCTGATACCACCACCATCCCGTGGTCATTGTCAGGCACCACCACCATTGTGAGGCCATCTTCAGGCAGCACCATCGCTGGTCATCCTCAGCCACCACCATCGCTTGCCCATCGGCAGCCACCACCATCTCTTGCCCATCGTCAGCCAGCACCTCCTCATCCCCACTCTTCTCCTCTTCTTCCCCACTCCATTCTGGATCATCATCACTGTTGCTTTGACTGTAGCCAGATTCGCTGCTGCTAGTGTTGTAGCCAGAGTCACTGCCGCTGCTCTGATTTTCGGACCAAATGCAACAAAGTTTTTTTAACAATCAATGGAGAGGAAGAAGAGGCAGAGCGTACTGGCATCATCGTCGTCCTGGTAGTGCATGTGGCACATAGTCTTGTTGAACACCTTCACGATGAGCATGGCATTGCCGTCGTACCTGAAGACAAGGAAGTACCCGTGCCTCAGGTCATTGGCACGGATGAACTACTCCAAGCCACGCCACAGGTACATGTGGTCTTCCTGATCACCACCTCCACATCCCAATGCCTGCGAAGCCCGCTGCCGGCCTGTCGCAGCGTCACATTCTTTGGCCGATGGTCGTCCAGCATCTCCATAAAAGTGTCAGGCAGCCTCTGCAACGTGGGTCAAGGAGTCATGTAGCAAACAACAGAGTTAAGATAAAGAGATTGGTGAAGGGGAGATCTCTCATTTTATATACCTGCCTCTTGGAGGAATTCTCAAGTATGATCGTGAAGAACTCGATACCATCCAACTCGTACTCCACTGTGGCAGTGCGTAGCCTGCGGTGGCGGCCTCCCCCATCTCTGATAATCAACAAAATCAACAACACTTAATTAATTTCGTAGGTTAGTTGGCAATGGCAATTGACACCCTTCAAAACTAGGGATTTTTTAGACATGAAATAAAACTAAAAATGTTGAAAAAACAGAGCATGGTAATCTAAAACACAACCAAAATTAATTAAGTGTTCTGAAATCAATAAAACAACAACTTATAAGAAATAACCCCAAGTTATTTGTCTCGCCAGCTTGCATTTAGCTTATGTCTGCTAGTGCCCCTGGATTCCATCATCATTCACAATCAGCTCGTGATGTGTTGTGTTGTTACCCTAGTGGGCGGTTCCCCCATTAGCATGCCACTTCTAACCATACTTTTCTATACAAAATCAGAAGCGGATTCATCACACACAAATCCTATTTACATAATGTTACTAGTATAAAAGGAAGAGGGAGATCGAATTCTTTGGACCAAATTATCTGGCTTGCGAGGGACTGACTCATCACTGTATTCTTATAGAGCTGGGCTCAACAGTGTTTAACTACCAAAGAGTAGTTGTTCAGTTCATTTTATCAAAAAAAAGTAGTTCAGTTCATGGGCGTGCTAAGTTGTGGAGGCGGCTGGCTCATTACTATGATTGATTGGTCGATGAAGGAAGGGATAATATGAAGATGCTGGAGACAGCTAGCAGGACGAGCTCCCGAACTGACCACTCTGTCCATGTCTACCAACTAACAATAACACGAACAAACTAACCACTCTATTCATAATACAACAATTCAATTCAGATAAATTAAGCCTACACATTATTAGCCCTATCTTATCATGTATCTAAACTACTAGTACCTGCTAATTAACAACCACCAACTAATCAAGAAACTAAGTCTCTCTCAATCATCATCATCATCGTCAACTAATCAACAATGGACAGCAAAAAATAAACCAAGGAAAAAACATTGGCATCACACGTGCAACACACCATGCAGAGAAGAACAGAGCATCCATTATTGCCCCTGAGGGAGTCCTGGATAAGGGGGTGTTCGGGTAGCCGGACTATACCTTCAGCCAAACTCCTGGACTATGAAGATACAAGATTGAAGACTTCGTCCCGTGTCCGGATGGGACTTTCCTTGGCGTGGAAGGCAAGCTTGGCGATGCGGATATTCAGGATCTCCTACCATTGTAACCGACTTTATGTAACCCTAACCGTATCCGGTGTCTATATAAACCGGAGGGTTGTAGTCCGTAGGCAATCAACTCCATACACAACAATCATACCATAGGCTAGCTTCTAGGGTTTAGCCTCCTTGATCTCGTGGTAGATCTACTCTTGTACTACCCATATCATCAATATTAATCAAGCAGGAGTAGGGTATTACCTCCATCGAGAGGGCCCGAACCTGGGTAAAAAACATCGTGTCCCTTGTCTCCTGTTACCATCCGGCCTTGACGCACAGTTCGGGACCCCCTACCAGAGATCCGCCGGTTTGATACTGACATTGGTGTTTTCATTGAGAGTTCCTCTGTGTCATCACCTTTAGGCCCGATGGCTCCTTTGATCATCAACAATGATACGGTGCAGGGTGAGACTTTTCTCCCCGGACAGATCTTCGTCTTCGGCGGCTTCGCTCTGCGGGCCAATACGCTCGGCCACCTGGAACAGATCGAAAGCTACGCCCCTGGCCATCAAGTCAGGTTTGGAAGCTTAAACTACACGGCTGACATCCGCGGAGAGTTGATCTTCGACGGGCTCGAGCCACGGCCAAGCGCGCCGCACTATCTCGAGGGGCATGATCTAGCTCTGCCCCCGGACAGTGTCCTGGAGGCCGCACACGCATCGGTTCCGACCCCTAACTCGGAGCCTATTGCGCCAATTGAGGATGAGCGGTTGGACGTCACCTCGGGGGCTGCGATCCCAAAAGCGATCGAGCCGAACGCTAGCCCCGCACTCTGCACGACCCGTGACTCCAAGGATCCGGACTCCTCCCCGGACTTCGAACCCCCCGCGCCCCTGCCAATCGAATCTGATTGGGCGCCGATAATGGAGTTCACCGTCGCAGACATCTTACAGCACTCGCCTTGTGGCGATGTCCTGAACTCTCTCAAGTCTCTCTCCCTATCAGGAGAGCCCTGGCCGAACTACGGTCAGCGAGGATGGGATACGGACGATGAAGAAATTCAAAGCCCACCCACCACCCACTTGGTAGCCACTGTCGACAATTTAAATGACGTGCTCAACTTCGACTCCGGAGACATCGACAGCATGGATGACGATGCAGGAGATACCGACGAACCAACGCCCATAGGGCATTGGACAGCCACCTCATCTCACGATGTGTACATGGTGGATACCCCTAAAGGAAGCGACAATGAGGAAAAAGGGGATGGGACGGGAGATCGACCCCCCGAAAAGTAATCAAAGCGTCGGCGTAAACACCGACCCAAGCCCCGCCTCAACAAAAACCCAGCCATAGAGCAGGACGAGCCGGTAGACGACGAGCAGGCCTTAGAGCAACCGTCCAAATAGGGCAACACGGATAGAGAAACCGAACATCCCTCCTCCGGCGAAAACGGCATTCTGGACGACCTCACGCCGAATAAACCTATGGAGCAGAAGAATCTCCACGAGAGGCTCGTTGCAACTGCACGCAGCCTAAAGAAGCAGAAGCGGAAGCTAAAAACAGTGGAAGACGCACTCCGGATTAGATGGAGCAAAGTAATCAATACCATAGATAAGTACGGCGATAGTCGCCGCACTAAAAGCTATCCGAAAAGAAAGCTACTGCCTGAATTCAACGAAGAGGCCCTAGAGCCCTCGCATTCAAAAAATGAAAAAGCCACACGGTCGGATAGACGACCCCATAAAGCGGCAAGCGGCACCGCACCTAAATCGGCATGCGACCCACTTAAGGATTCGCATCATGGCCCAGTCAAGTCCATTTATGGGCCAAGAAAGCAAGCTCTCATAAGCAACGCTATGAAGCCATCATCAGAATTCGGCACACCCAAATACAAGGGCGCCGCACACCCCCTATGTTTCACTGATGAGGTCCTGGACTATGAATTTCCACAGGGATTCAAACCCGTAAACATAGAGGCATATGATGGAACAACAGACCCTGGAGTCTAGATCGAGGATTATATCCTCCACATACACATGGCTAGAGGAGATGATCTCCATGCCATAAAATATCTACCCCTTAAGCTTAAAGGGCCAGCCCGGCATTGGCTTAAAAGCCTTCCCGAGAACACAATTGGAAGCTGGGAAGAGCTCGAGGATGCTTTCCGAGCAAACTTTCAAGGGACCTATGTCCGCCCTCCGGATGCAGACGATCTTAGTCACATAACTCAACAACCCGGAGAATGAGCTCGGCAGTTCTGGAATAGATTCCTCACTAAAAAGAATCAGATAGTCGACTGTCCGGACGCCGAAGCATTAGCAGCTTTCAGGCATAACGTCCGAGATGAATGGCTCGCCAGACACCTCGGCCAAGAAAAGCCAAGAACAATGGCCGCACTAACAAGCCTCATGACCCGCATTTGTGCAGGGCAGGACAGCTGGTTGGCAAGGTGCAGCCCCACCGACCCAAGTACATCTGAAACTAGGGATGGAAACGGAAAACCGCGATGCAACAAGGACCGTCACTGGACTAAGGACAAAAGTCCAAAGAGCACGGCAGTCAATGCTGGATTCAAAGGCTCACGACAAAATCAGGAAAAATCGCCCCACCAGGATAACAGGGACAATCCATCCAACCTAAGTAAAATCCTGGACAGGATATGTCAGATACACAGTACTCCCGGGAAGCCTGCTAACCATATCCACAGAGACTGTTGGGTTTTCAAACAATCCGGCAGACTCAATGCCGAACACAAGGGGCTCGACACACCAAGCGAAGACGAGGACGAACCCTAAAAGCAGAGCACCAGGAAACAAAAGAACTTCCCACAAGAAGTAAAAACAGTGAACTCACTCCACATAACAAAACGTGCGGCACCCGTAAAGGCATGCACCACACGGCCCAAAGGGTCCTGCCACTGGTTGTCAAAACCGATTATCTTCGATCAGCTAGATTATTCTAGGAATATCAAGAATGTAGGCTGGACTACCTTGATACTCGATCCAATAATTGGCGGACTCCAGTTTTCAAATGTCCTTATGGACGGCGGCAGTGGACTAAACCTGATATATCAGGATACAATCCAGCACATGGGGATAAACCCAGCAAGAATCCGCCACAGCAAAACCTGCTTTCAAGGGATAATACCTGGTCCGGACACCCATTGTATGGGTTTTCTCCGGCTCAAAGTCATATTCGGCTCTGCCGATAACCTCCGCCGCGAAAAGTTGACCTTCCATATCGTCCCGTTCTCAAGTCGCTATCAAGCACCACTAGGACGCGAAGCTTTCGCTCGCTTTAACACAATACCGCATTATGCATCTCTTACGCTTAAGATGCCCGGTCCACGAGGCATCATCTCTTTGAAGGGGAAGCACTAAAGTGCACCTCCCCAAGCGGAGGACTGTGCGGCCGCTTTGACAGCCCCACAGCAAAATGGCCTCACCGGCCAAAAGAAACTTCGAAATAGGTCATTCAAGACCACGAACGCGAATAGACGAGTTCGGTGCAAAATCATCATTGATGCAGGCCTAGAAGCCATATACCCCCGCACTAGGGGCTCCAAGCATATACAATAAGAGACAATAAAGCTCAATCTTATATATCTTACTTTATACTTTGCTTATTCTAAACTTTTTCGGCACGACCCATTTTCAACTCAGTTCCTCTCTTTTACAGATGAACATCGTGTGGCGCCCATCCAGAATATGGCACAAGGGAGACACAGGCGCAGACGTGCAGTAGGGACCCGTCCTAAAGGATTCTTTTTAGATTAAGACCCTGCGTAAACCTTTTTTACTGTCTCTTGTTGCTACACATCCCCTGGTTTTTTCTTTCTGATATAACCAAGGAGGAGGCTGGCGTCTTGGCATGTGCCCACGTCAGAATTTTTGCACGTACCTGGACACTAGGGGCTTTTTTAATAAAGAGTGTTGTTTCGCCCGCACTCATGAAGACCGAACACCTTAGGGAGTGTTCAGCGTCGTGAGTTTTGGCATTATATGCATCAGCTCCGAATCATGTCTTTGGTCAAATGTTGGGTTGCCCGGCTCCTGAGTTCAGCTACCTTACGTTCCGCTCTATCGGCTAAGGTAGCACCAGGAGAACTACTGCGATTGTACCCCCGGTTCAGCCGGGCGAGCACCTTAGTAGAGAAAGCCGAAAACTGACTGTCATGATGTAGCGTGAGACTGGTCAGCCACTCGATGACCTATCGGAATCTATCGGATTCATCCTCTTTAACGAAGGGCCGCTTCCCAGTCAGGCACATACGCGCCCCGAATTCGGACGAGCGCAGTTGCCACCAAGGAGCTATCTAAAGAGTCTCATAGTCAAACTCCTATGGCTAAGTGAAAGTGTTAAAGCATTATAGTCCGGTTGCCTGGCCCGCTGCGCTATCACCTCCTTTGTAGGACCAAGACGTTGGGTTAAGTGTGAAAATGCGTCTTCTGCGAGCACCCCCGCACTATGTGCGTGGGGGCTGAAGCCAACGACTGCCATCTTTCAGATTCTATATATATATATATATATATATATATATATATATATATATATATATATATATATATATATATATATATCTTAAAACGGCCGCACAGGAGGTGTTCCCAATACTTGGAGGCACAAGTATAAAAAAAGGCCACTACAGTTTATCAAAATATTACTTTATAATTACATATGCTATCATAACACAGCATCTTTCGGGCACTGCGTCTCTATTACACGAGCGCCTTCAAGGACTTCCTGAAAATAGTGCTCGAAAGATACTCGGCTTTTGTCCGAATCTCGGGACGCAAGAACGGTGGTATCCATCTCTGCCCAGTATGTCTTGACACGGGCAAGAGCCATCCTTGCGCCCTCTATGCATGCTGACCTCTTCATTGCATTAATACGCAGCACCGCGTCAAGGAATTGCTGCACCAAGCTGAAATAACTCTTCGTCTCTGATCTCCCCGGCCACAGATGACCCATGACGTACTTCATGGCGAGTCCGGACAACCTATTCAGTTCGGCCCATTGAGCCAAATGATCATCCACTGCCAGTGGACGCTCTGGATTGTGAAACTGCGACCAGAAAAGCTTTTCCACTTTGCAATCTTTCTGATTTCGAAAGTGTTCGGTCGCATCAGCAGCACTCGCTGCCAAGTCCAGATAGGTGTCCTCCACACTCCACAGCCGGTCCAATGGAGCAAACTTCGGATCACAAAACTTCCTCCGCAGCATAAAGCGCTTTCCAGCCGCAATCTGTTCGGCCTGACGCAGCTCCTCCTTCGCAGCTCTCATCACAGAGCGAGCGTCCTTGGCATCGGCAACAGCCTTCTCTAAGTCCGTCTGTCTCGCCCGGTCTTCTTTCTCAAAAAGTTTGCAACGGTCTGTAGTGCTCTTTAACTTCTCGGCCATCTCGGCCATCTCTTCTTTGCTTCGGCAGTGAGCAGCCTGTTCGGCTCTCAGCTCTTCAAGGGCCTTCTCGGCAGCCGCATCGCTTTTTCTAGCTTGCTCCTTAGCTCGGGCAAGTTCTGCCCTAAGATTCTCCACGGCGGCCGTACCATCTGCGTCAAGCACACATATTGTAAGACACTGGCATGAAGCTCCTCTTACCTGATGCCGCCCGAAGAATTATATACCTTGAGCCTCATCAAGCCGCTTGTTGACAAGCGCAATGTCGGCATCTGCCACGTCTAGTTGCCGCTTTAGTTCGGCTACATCATCAGTTCGGCTTGATTCCGGACACCTCGCCACCTACATTCAGAGGTGACATCTTAGACCTGGGATTATGATCCTCTGCGTGCCGTCATTTCTTGACAACGCGCAGAGTCTCAGGGGCTACTATCTACACAGGGCGCATCTTACTTATGGGCAACTAACAAAAGTGTACATTATCTAACGTACCTCAAAACCCATCAGTAAACTTTTGACGGCCTCATGCAATCCGCTTTCTGCGGATGAAATCCTTTCAATCACCGTGCCCATCAATGCACGGTGCTCCTCTGAGATAGAAGCTCACCCCAGCAGAATCTTTAGCTCCTCCGGCCGAGCACCAGACGGTGCCGGACTTGTCCTATGGCCTCCTTCGAAGGCCGGATGCGGAGAGCCTTGGGGGGCCACATAGCTATCTTCTGCCCCTGCCGGATTCAGAGAAACCCTCCGCAACGACACCTCAGGTTCGCCCGCCTCGCTAGGCGGTACGAAAGGGGGAGGCGTCCCGCTCTCCATCATCTCCGGAAGAAGATCCCCCGAGGACGAGCTCTGCTGAGAAGGGCTGAGGTCCGAGCTACAAGGTAAAATTTCGGTTAATCTTCTCAGATATAAATCAAAGATTTCTCTCATCCCTCAAAAGGAAAACTTCTCTCTACTTACAGCTTGGTGGAGGGCTGATCCCTTTGAGGGCGTAGTCCGGCCGAGGAACTCCCCGGCGTCGGACCCTCTGACGAGGATTTTCTCCCCTGTTTCGAGGCCGTGGTTTCCGGGTCGTCAGAGGCGGCTCTCTTCTTCCCCTTAGGAGAGGAATTGTCGGTTCCTCCCTTCGGAGCAGGCTCCTTCAAGGAGGCCATAGCTTCCTTGTCCTTCCCCTTCAAAGGCATCATCTCCAGCATCCTGACCAACACGGGATCCGGCCTGGTTTCAGGAAGGGGAGCCAGACACCTGATCAGCTTTGCCTTTGCTATCCACTCCTGTTTAAAAGGACGGCTCTTTTAGGGGCAAGTTTATGACAATTATACGGATAGAAGGTCCGGCACGAGGTTGCTTACTTGAGTATCCGGGCGATTGCAGCTTAGGCCTGCGTCCTCGGTTAAATCCGGACACATCTCTTGTGATCCGAAGAACAGTTTATACATCTCCGTGGGCGTTGCGCCCATGAAATTCTGGAGAGCTCGTGGTCCCTCTGGGTTAAACTCCCATAGGCGAAGGGAGCGATGTTTGCTGGGAAATATTCGGTGAATCAGCATGACCTGCGTCACCTTGACCAGGCTGAGGTCTCCTTCCAGGAGATCCTTAATGCGGCCCTGTAATAAGGGCACGTCTTTGGGCAAACCCCAATCTAACCCTCTGTTGACCCATGATGCTAGCCGTGGTGGGGGACCCGAGCGAAAGGCAGGAGGCGCCACCCACTTGGCGCTCCGTGGAGCGGTGATATAAAACCACTCTCGTTGCCACAAGCCTAGCTCCTCTTGAAAAGAGCCCTCGGGCCATGGAGCATTAGCATTTTTGCTTATAACAGCGCCTCCGCACTCTGCGTGCTGTCCCTTGATCATCTTCAGCTCCACTTTGAAAGTCTTGAGCCATAATCCGAAGTGAGGGGTAACACGGAGGAACGCTTCGCATACAACGATAAACGAGGAGATATGGAGGATGGACTCCGGAGCTAAGTTGTGGAATTCCAGCCCGTAATAAAACAGCAGTCCCCTCACAAAGGGATCCATTGGGAAGCCTAACCCCCGAAGGAAGTGAGACACGAACACTACGCTCTCACCGGGCTGGGGACTGGGGATAGCCTGCCTTTGAGTAGGCAACCTGTGCGGAATTTCGGCGGTCAAGAACTTAGCCTCTCTCAACTTTAGCACGTCCTCCTTCGTGACGGAGGAGGGCATCCATCGGCCTTGAAGGTCGGAACCGGACATTGTCGAAGGTCTGGGGCGCCCGGAATCTGGAGCCTAAGGTGTTGGAACTCGAGGTGACGGGCGAACTTGTTTTGGGATTGGAGAAAAGGAGTAAGGCCCTGGTCTCTTTATAAGAGGTTGAATACCAGGAGCCCTCCCTGTCGTGGTTCTAAGTCTGACAGTAGAGTGGGGGGTAGGTATGGAGAGGCAAGGTCCTAGCTATGGAGAGGTTGTAAACACAAGAGATGTACGAGTTCAGGCCCTTCTCGGAGGAAGTAAAAGCCCTACGTCTCGGAGCCCGGAGGCGGTCGAGTGGATTATGTGTATATGAGTTACAGGATGCCGAACCCTTCTTCCAGTGGAGGGGGTGGCTTATATAGAGTGCGCCAGGACCCCAGCCAGCCCACGTAATGAAGGGTTTAAGGTGTATTTAGTCCGGGGCGTTACTGGTAACGTCCCACATAAAGTGTCTTTACTATCATAAAGTCTACTTAACTACAGGCCATTGCAGTGCAGAGTGCCTTTTGACCTCCTGGTAGTCGAGTGAGTCTTCGTGGTCGAGTCCTTCATGTCAGTCGAGTGAGTCCCTCGTTGGTCGACTGGAAGGTGACCTCTTCTAAGGGTGTCCTTGGGCAGGGTACCTAGATCAGGTCTGTGACCCTACCCTAGGTACATGACCCCATCATTAGCCCCCGGATGGATTGAGGCTTTGAGTGACGGAGGAGTTGATGCTGTTTCTGATTAACCTTTGCACACTGGTCGTGCGTTGTTCTGAGCCAGAGAATCTCTTCGTTGATAGTGAGCAACTTGTCTTCAGTCGACTCGATCCATTCTTTTCTTTCGTCGAGTGATCTTTCGGGCTTCGTCGATTTTCGAGCGACGGATCGCAGGAAATCCCACGCCTGACAGACCGATCTGCCGTTCGCGGATTCCGCGGGATGCGAAATTTGGGGAAACGCGCGAAGTGGAGCGGACCGCGGCGTTCGGATGGGACGGGACATAGACGCCTCGATCCCCGCGCCGCTTTCTTCGCCACGTATCCCGCCCGCGTAACAGTTCCAGGATATGATTAGATCTGCCGGGCCCACCTGTCATCCACTCGGAAGGGATCTTATAAATACGCCCGGCGAGGGTTTTTTGAACAGTGCCTCAGCATTCTCTCTCTCTGCCTCCTTCGTCTCCGCCCAACGCGCTCGCTCTCGCCTCCGCACCACTTCTCCTCACGCGCCCCGCCAGAAGCCATGGTCAAGGAGAAGACGGGAGCACTGGAGCGCGCGAAGAAGGCGTCGGCGACGGAGAAGGCGAAGGGGAGATCCACCAGCCGTGGTGGGTCTTCGTCCAGATCCCGCCTGCCGAAAGGCTGGGTCCAGGGAGATTGGATCCAGTCGACCATCACGAGAAGGATCTCCTCGACATGGCCAACGAGGGCCTGATCCCCCATGGAGCTGCGAGGCTTCCGGGGAAAGAGTGGCAGCCCCAGCCGGAAGAGGGTGAGTGCATGCTTCTGGCTACCCATGTCGACCGCGGATTCTCTTTGCCGCCGAGCATTTTCTTCCGTGGTTTCTTGAACTTTTTTGGAGCGCAACTCCACCACTTCACCCCGAATTCTATCGCCTATCTTGCCGCGTTTGTGTCCATGTGCGAGAGTTTTCTGGGCTGTCGACCGCACTGGGGCTTGTTCAAGCACATATTCACATGTCACTCTCAAACTGTGAAGAAGGCGAGTCCAGGCGACGAAAGAACCCGAGTGGTCCAAATGTGTGGAGGTCTGGGGATCTAGGTGAGAAACAAGAGCACCTTCCCAGCCATGACATTTCCCGAGTCAGTCAGAGGCTGGCAGTCGACCTGGTTCTACTGCCAGGATGAGTCAACACCGGGGCAGTCGAGTGGACTCCCTCCATTTACCATGGACCGAGTGAACCAGCCCTCTTCTCTGAAGCTGATTCCGGAGAAGAAAGCTGACGTGAAGATGTTGATGGAGCGCATAGTTCAGTTGGTTCGGGAGGGAGTGACGGGCATGGATCTCCTGGAAGTTTTCCTTAGGCGCCGAATCCAGCCTCTTCAGTTCCGGAGCCATTGCATGTGGTTGTACTGTGGGACTGAGGATGTGACTCGGGTCAATCCAGAAGCAGTCGACGATGCCACTCTGGAAAGGTGGATGGCCGCTGTTACTGGGAACAAGGACAACCCTCGCGGGGCCAGAAGGATTCCTCCACTCGACTGCCACAGTGACCCAAACAAGGCATGTCTGCCCCACTTCCCGTTGTATTCTCGTCATATTTTATTTCTACTTTCTCTGCCGATCGGTCGACTGATCTTTGTCTTGTTGTCCCTCAGACCCTTACTGAACTGTACTCGATGCCCAACGGAGCGCAGGCTCCGACTGAGGAGGGAGAAGCGAGCGGGGGCGAGAGCCAGGAGGAGGAGTGGGACTCGGACGTCGCTGAGGCCGATGATGATGACGATGACGATGATGATGATGACGATGAGGACAGGGAAGAGGAGGAGGAGGAGGAGGTCGCACCACCGCGCTCGGAAAGGCGGTCGAAACTTGTCCATGACCCTGCGACTGAACGCGGCGAGGGGGTCGCGACTGTTACACAGTCGACCAAGCGTCCTCGGACCCCCTCTCCAGCGCCGACTGAAAAGGCGCCGAAGCAGCCCAGGGCGGCCCCGTCGAAGCCGACCAAGCACCTGCCGAAGATGAAGGTGTCCATCCCCACCATATTAGGCTAATCATGTTGCTTAAGTCTTCTTGTTTTGTGTGAACTTTATCTCTGGTTGGCGCTGGAGTTAGTCGACTGACTCTTTGGAGTTGCAGTGCTGCTACTTCTGAGACCTCGGCCCGGGCTGACGACCATGAGATGGAGGACGCAGCAACCTCAAAACCTGGTACTATATTCTTAACACTGTCTTTAGTCGACTGACTCATGATCTAATCCTGATTCTTTTCTGTAGCTCCATCCAATGTTGTAATCACTCTCCCTGATGATGATGAAGATGAGGAACCGCTGAAGTACAGAAGGAGTAGGAAAGCGTCTGCCAGCAAGGTGACCCAGGATGTGACGGTGCCTGAGGCTCTGGTCGCGGAGGAGGGGAAGACCACTCGACACACCGTGTCCTTCGTAGATCCACTGACGAGTGCTCCGCAGCCCTCCCTCTTCACGACGCACCACGTCCCAGAGGACCAAGCTGGCGCAGCGAAGGAGGCAATACGCCAGGCAGGGATCATGATGGAGCAGTTGAAGACCATCCGGGATGCGAGCCAGGCAGCTTACGACGCCAGTTCCGCCCTCCAACGCAATGTTCAGGTCAGTCGACCACCATTTGTTCTGTTAGGATATGCTATCAGAAACTTTTCTTTCCAGAATTTATAGTAGTCACCCTCTGGGTGTGTCGAGTTAAACTCTGTGTTAGCGGGGGCACGCTGAGTGCACCCGCTGGGTGTAGTCCCCAAGGCTAAGGTCGACTGCGGGCAGTCGGCCTTAGGCTTTATAATTTCAGTCTTTCCGTCATTCGACTATGTCGAATGGATTTCGCAAACCGGTGGGGGCACGCTGAGTGCACCCACTGGGTGTAGTCCCCAAGGCTAAGGTCGACTGCGGGCAGTCGGCCTTAGGCTTTATAATTTCAGTCTTTCCGTCATTCGACTAAGGCGACTGGATTTCGTAAACCGGTTGACTGGTCGACTCTGTCTTCGACTGGTCGATTAGTGGGGGCACGCTGAGTGCACCCACTGGGTGTAGTCCCCGAGACTACGGTCGAATGCTTGTATTCGGCTGTAGTCTTAGAAACGCGTGATTTTTCCTTTTTCACTCGGAAGTGAATTATATTTGACATTTTAGTCGATTGGTTCTTCGCAGAACTCCTGTGATCTTGTGGCTCGCTACTCTGAGCTGGAAAACAAGCACATTCAGCTCGAGCTGAATTTGAAGCTGGTTCAGGAGAATCTGACGAAGGCAAAGGAGGAGACCAAAGGTATGTTTGGTGAGACCTTGACGACTGCTTTTTCCCTTTATTTGTTTCAAAATCTGATCTTGCTATAACTTGCAGGTAAGGTGAGGGAGGCCCAACGGAAGAAGGACCTTGAACTAGCTGAGAAGATCAAGCTTGTTGACGAGAAGTTAGCTTCAGTCGCCAAGCTTGAGCAAGAAAATGCCAATTTGAAAGCTGCTCTTGGGAAGAAAAAAGATCTGGAGGCCTTCCTGAATGGTCTTGCCAAGAAGCTGTTTCTTATGCTTGAAGGTAAATCTCTATGCTCGGCGATCATTTCCAACCGTGGTTTTTCCATACGACCATCGCCTTGACTCGGTGATCGTCCTTGCAGAATTTTGTCAAAACTTTGAAGAAGAAACTAGCCGGCTGGAACCAAACCTTGACCCCGTCAATTCTCCGATGGATGACGAAGTTACCATGAATGTTTTCCGACTGGAGTCCCGTCTTGCAGCTGTCGTGGACTATCTTGCAAGGCTGAAGGTCGCCACATCTCGCATCGACTCGACGCTCTGGCCCGGGTTGACACTTCAGAACGACCTCGAGTCGCTGATGGCTCGCTTGAACACGATCCCTGGTCGAGTGCAGGAGTGGAAAAAGTCCTCGGCTCGGTGCGGTGCAGATGTTGCTCTGTGTCTGGCCCGAGTCCACTGCAAAGATGCGCGAGAAGACAAGCTGGCGGACCTCCGGGTGGCCAACACCAAGAAACACGACTTCAGGTCCTTTATGGAAACTTTCCTTGGGGCTGCCACTCGGATTGCAGATGGAATTGATCTTGATGAGTTTGTTGCACCTTCCAGCCCTCCACAGGAGGGGTAAAAAACTTCTTCTAAACTCGACGCTTTAAATTTGCCTCGGTATGCCGAGTGGAGTTGTAATCGATCCGAACTTGATTTTGGTGTTTGAATATGATTGCTTTTGGCTCGAAATGCCTTTTGCAGGTTCAAAGCGGGGCGCTTACTGCAATCGACTTATTCCTTAGTCCACTTAGGTGAGCGCTGGGCTGTAGCTAATCCTCCCGAGTGAGAGGTTTGCTTTTCACTCGGTAGGATTTCTATATCTTAGGCGAGCACTGGGCTACAGCTAAGCCTCCGAGTGAGAGGTTTGCTCTTCACTCGGTAGGATTTTTGATAACTTAGGCGAGCGCTGGGCTGCAGCTAAGCCCCCGAGTGAGAGGTTTGCTCTTCACTCGGTAGGAATTTTGATAACTTAGGCGAGCGCTGGGCTGCAGCTAAGCCCCCGAGTGAGAGGTTTGCTCTTCACTCGGTAGGAATTTTGATAACTTAGGCGAGTACTTGGACTGTAGCTAAGCCTCCGAGTGAGAGGTTTGCTCTTCACTCGGTAGGATTTCTGATAACTTAGGCGAGCGCTGGGCTGCAGCTAAGCCCCGGAGTGAGAGGTTTGCTCTTCACTCGGTAGGATTTCTGATAACT
>NC_041384.1:56616293-56616696 GCF_002162155.2 Triticum dicoccoides
TGAGAGGTTTTCTCTTCACTCGGTAGGATTTCTGATAACTTAGGCGAGCGCTGGGCTGCAGCTAAGCCTCCGAGTGAGAGGTTTGCTCTTCACTCGGTAGGATTTCTGATAACTTAGGCGAGCGCTGGGCTGCAGCTAAGCCCCCGAGTGAGAGGTTTGCTCTTCACTCGGTAGGATTTCTGATAACTTAGGTGAGCGCTGGGCTGCAGCTAAGCCCCCGAGTGAGAGGTTTGCTCTTCACTCGGTAGGATTTTCATAACTTAGGCGAGTACTTGGACTGCAGCTAAGCCTCCGAGTGGAAGTCTGGCTTACCACTCGGTAGGATTTTTCATAACTTAGGCGAGTACTTGGACTGCAGCTAAGCCTCCGAGTGGAAGTCTGGCTTACCACTCGGTAGGATTTT
>NC_041384.1:56616778-56633865 GCF_002162155.2 Triticum dicoccoides
GATTTTTCACAACTTAGGCGAGCACTGGGCTGCAGCTAAGCCCCCGAGTGAGAGGTTTGCTCTTCACTCGGTAGGATTTTTGATAACTTAGGCGAGTACTTGGACTGCAGCTAAGCCTCCGAGTGAGAGGTTTGCTCTTCACTTGGTAGGATTTTTGACAACTTAGGCGAGTACTTGGACTGCAGCTAAGCCTCCGAGTGAGAGGTTTGCTCTTCACTCGGTAGGATTTTCATAACTTAGGCGAGTACTTGGACTGCAGCTAAGACTCCGAGTGGAAGTCTGGCTTACCACTCGGTAGGATTTTTCATAACTTAGGCGAGTACTTGGACTGCAGCTAAGCCTCCGAGTGGAAGTCTGGCTTACCACTCGGTAGGATTTTATTTAATCTTAGGCGAAACAGATTCGCAGCTAAGCCTCCGAGTGGAAGTCTGGCTTGCCACTCGGTAGGATTTTATTTAATCTTAGGCGAAACGGATTCACAGCTAAGCCTCCGAGTGGAAGTCTGGCTTAACACTCGGTAGGATTTTATTTAATCTTAGGCGAAACGGATTCGCAGCTAAGCCTCCGAGTGGGAGTCTGACTCACCACTCGGAGGATTTTTACAAACTTAGGCGAAACGGATTCGCGGCTAAGTCACCCACTGAGGGGAAATTTTATTGGACAAAATAAAAAGTGACAAAAATTATGGAGGAACTATGACACTATTATCTTGAGGTCCATGCACTACAGAAGTACTTTATTGCAACTCATCCGAGTGATTAAACTTAAGTGAAAAATGGGCGGAGTAGTTCCGCGTTCCAAGCTCGGGGCTCGTCGATATTATGCTCGACGTTGTAAAGGCGGTACGCCCCGTTGTGGAGAACCTTGGTGACGATGAAGGGTCCTTCCCAAGAAGGGGCAAGCTTGTGTTGTTTCTTCTGATCCACTCGGAGAACTAAATCTCCTTCCTGGAAGGCTCGACCCCTCACATTTCTGGCATGGAAACGACGCAAATCTTGTTGGTAGATGGTCGACCGGATTAGAGCCATCTCCCTTTCTTCCTCTAAAAGGTCGACTGCGTCCTGCCGCGCTTGTTCAGCTTCTGCTTCGTTGTAGATTTCGACTCGAGGAGCATTGTGGAGAAGATCACTTGGTAAGACTGCTTCAGCTCCGTAGACCAAGAAGAATGGAGTTCTTCCGGTCGACCGATTAGGTGTGGTCCGCAGTCCCCAAAGCACTGAGGGAAGTTCGTCGACCCAAGCTCCAGCTGCATGCTTGAGATCACGCGTCAGTCGGGGTTTCAATCCCTTGAGAATCAGGCCATTGGCTCGCTCTGCTTGTCCATTCGACTGTGGATGAGGGACTGAAGCGTAGTCGACTCGTGTGCCTTGAGAGTTACAGAAATCTCTAAATTCCTCCGAGTCAAAGTTCGACCCATTATCCGTAATGATGCTGTGCGGGACTCCATATCTGAATATTAGTTCCCTGATGAAGCTAACAGCAGCACCGGCGTCAAGGTTCTTGATTGGTTTAGCCTCAATCCACTTGGTGAATTTGTCGACTGCCACCAGTACATGCGTGAAGCCACTTCGCCCTGTTCTCAAAGGACCGACCATGTCCAACCCCCATACTGCGAAAGGCCAGACGAGTGGGATGGTCTTCAGAGTCGATGCAGGCTTGTGCGACATATTCGAGTAGAACTGACATCCCTCGCACTTATCCACTATTTCCTTTGCCATCTCATTCGCCTTTGGCCAGTAAAATCCGGCTCGGTATGCTTTGGCCACGATGGTCCGAGAGGACGCATGATGACCACAGATTCCCGAGTGGATATCATTGAGGATGATTCGACCTTCTTCTGGTGTTATGCACTTCTGACCAACTCCAGTCGCGCTTTTCTGTATAATTGTCCTTTGATTACGGTAAAGGCCTTAGATCGACGGACGATCTGTCGAGCCTCTTCCTCATCCTCTGGGAGCTCTTTTCTCAGGATATACGCGATATATGGAACTGTCCAGACGGGAATGACCACCAAGACCTCCATGACCAAGTCGACCACTGCTGGGACTTCAACCTCAGTCGGATCTGTGGCACTCTTGGGCTGCGGAGCTTCTTCGGTGAAAGGATATTCTTTGACTGACGGAGTGTGTATATGCTCCAAGAAAACACCACTCGGAACGGCTTCTCTCTTGGAACCTATCTTTGCTAGATCATCAGCTGCTTGATTTTTCAGTCGGGGTATATGATGGAATTCCAACCCCTCGAACTTCTTCTCCAGCTTCCTCACTGCACTGCAATATCCAGTCATGGCTGGGCTTCTCACGTCCCACTCCTTCATCACTTGGTTGACCACTAAATCCGAGTCGCCATAGACCATCAGGCAACGGACGCCGAGTGAAATGGCCATGCGCAATCCGTATAAGAGGGCCTCATATTCTGCCTCATTGTTGGAGGAATCAAAGTGAATCTGGAGCACATATCTGAGCTTATCTCCTCTGGGGGAAACCAGGACAACCCCAGCACCGGAACCACTCAACATCTTAGAGCCATCAAAGAACATGGTCCAATGCTCCGAGTGAACTTCAGTCGGCTGCTGCTGTTCAATCCACTCGGCGAGGAAATCTGCTATTGCCTTGGACTTAATGGCTTTCTTTGCCTCAAACTTGATATCAAGGGGAAGAAGTTCAATCGCCCATTTAGCCACTCGACCAGTTGCATCTCTGTTGTGCAAAATCTCTGATAGTGGAGCGTTGCTGATGACTGTGATGGAATGATCAGAGAAATAATGAGCAACCTTCTTTGTGGTCATGTATATTCCATACACAAGCTTCTGATAATGAGGATATCTCTGCTTGGATGGAGTCAAGACTTCAGACAAATAATACACTGGGCGCTGAACTTTGAGAGCTTTTCCTTCTTCTTCCCGCTCGACCGTAAGCACAGTACTGACGACTTGTCCTGTGGCTGCGATATAGAGCAGCAGAGGCTCTTTGCTGATTGGAGCAGCAAGCACCGGCTGGGTGGAGAGCAGAGCTTTTAGCTCGGCAAACGCTGCATCAGCTTCTGGAGTCCACTCGAACTTGTCTGCCTTCTTCATCAGTCGGTAAAGAGGCAGTGCCTTTTCACCGAGTCGTGAGATGAATCGACTTAATGCGGCCAAGCATCCAGTAAGCTTCTGGACATCGTGCACTCGCACAGGGCGTTTCATTCAGAGAATAGTGCCGATCTTCTCTGGATTAGCGTCGATTCCTCGCTCGGAAACGAGAAAACCGAGTAACTTGCCACCAGGAACTCCAAATGTGCACTTTGATGGATTGAGCTTGATATCATACCTTCTGAGGTTGGCAAATGTTTCGGCGAGGTCAGCGAGCAGGTCGGAACCTTTTCGTGACTTGACGACGATATCATCCATATACGCTTCCACATTCCGACTGATTTGAGTGAGAAGACACTTCTGAATCATTCGCATAAATGTGGCTCCGGCATTCTTGAGGCCGAATGGCATGGTGATATAGCAGAAGCACCTGAATGGAGTGATGAAAGCTGTTTTTACCTCGTCGGGTCTGTACAGACGGATCTGGTGGTACCCGGAGTAGGCGTCTAGAAAAGACAGTCTCTCGCATCCCGCGGTCGAGTCAAAAATTTGATCTATGCGAGGGAGAGGAAAATGATCTTTCGGGCATGCCCGGTTGATGTGCTTGAAATCAATGCACATTCGGAGCGATTTGTCCTTCTTAGGAACCATGACAACATTAGCGATCCACTCGGAGTGGTATATCTCTCGGATAAACCCTACCGCCAACAGTCGAGCCACTTCCTCACCAATGGCTTTTCTCTTCTGGACGGCGGACCGCCGAAGATGCTCTTTGACTGGTTTTGCAGATGAGTCGACTCTTAGGCGATGCTCAGCCAGTCCCCTGGGAACACCTGGCATGTCAGCGGGCTTCCATGCAAAAATGTCCCAGTTCTCACGGAGGAACTGGATGAGCGTTTCTTCCTATTTCGGGTCGAGTGTTGTGGAGATGTGGGTCGGAGCTGCATCGGGGTCGGTCGGGTGAATGTGAACAGGCTTTGTCTCACCGGACGACTGAAATGCAGATTCTGTGGCGAGTTTCTTGTATCGCAGCAAATCACTCGGATCTGCGTTTTGCTTGTATTCTTCGAACTCGACCGCTATCACCTGGGAATCGGCAATCTTTGAGCCCTTCTGAAAGCACTCTTCTGCCTTTTTCCGATCACCGGTGACAGTGATCACTCCTTTGGGGCCGGGCATCTTCAATTTGAGGTACACGTAACATGGTCGAGCCATGAACCGTGCATAAGCTGGTCTCCCCAAAATGGCATGATATGCACTCTGAAAATCCACGACCTCAAACGTCAACTTCTCTTTGTGAAAATGTTTCGAATCACCAAACACCACATCTAGAGCTATTTGGCCGAGTGACTCGGCTTTCTTCCCTGGTATAACTCCATGAAAGCTCATGTTACTGGTGCTCAGTCGGGACATCGGAATGCCCATTCCTTTCAGCGTGTCTGCATACAACAAATTCAGCCCACTACCACCGTCCATCAGCACTTTTGTCAGTCGAGTGCCTTCAACAACTGGATTGACCACCAAAGCTTGCCTCCCAGGGGTGGCAATATGAGTCGGGTGATCAGATTGGTCGAATGTGATGGGTATTTGGGACCATCTCAGATAATTTGCTTTTGCTGGGGCGACCATGTTCACCTCTCGGTTAATGACTTTCAATCGACTCTTGCTTTCCACATCTGCAAAGATCATCAAAGTGGAGTTGATATGTGGATATCCTTCCTCATTGTCCTCCTTGTCCGCGGGCTTGTCCGACTCCTTCTCCTTGTCCTTAGACTGTTTTCCCTGAAACTGCTGGATCAGGAGTCGACATTGGCGAGTGGTATGCTTCGGGTAGATGATATTCCCCTCTTCGTCTTTCTTCGTGTGGATGTGACACGGCATATCCATCACGTCGTTCCCTTCCTTATCCTTTACCTTCTTAGGGTTCCAGGATCCTTTTGGTTTCCCTTTAAACTTTCCCTGAGTCACGGCCAGAGCCTCTCCAGGAGCTGCCGGTTCAGCCTTCCGCTTCTGTTTCCGACTGGTGTTTCCCTTTTCCGACTGACTCGTCTTGTGCTTGCCGCTTCGGAGTCGGTCTTCTTCTTCACCGTTGGCGTACTTGGTAGCAATCTCCATCATCCGACTCAAGGTCATGTCACCGGTTCGACCAAATTTCAAACTCAATTCTCTATTCTTGACACCATCCTTAAAGGCGCAGACTGCCTGATGATCAGACACGTTCTCCACAGTATGGTGCAAAGTGATCCATCTCTGAATATACTCCCTGAGAGTCTCATTGTTCTTCTGCACGCAGACTTGCAGCTCCGTCAATCCAGCCGGTCGCTTGCAAGTTCCTTCAAACGTTCTGATGAACACTCAGGACAGATCTTCCCAAGTGTAAATGCTGCTAGGAGGTAATTGAGTCAACCATGCCCTGGCAGAACCTTCCAGCATGAGGGGCAAATGCTTCATGGCCACCTCGTCGTTCCCACCACCAATCTGAACCGCCACTCGGTAGTCCTCAAGCCAAGTTTCAGGCTTAGACTCACCAGTGAACTTGCTGACTCCTGTTGCCAACCTGAAATTGGGAGGGATAACTGCGGCTCTGATAGCTCTGCTGAAACATTCAGGACCAGAAACATGCACTCGACTGCTTGTGGGCGCATCTCTGTCGAGTCCACCTCGATGGGCTCTGTTCCGGTCGACTAAGCCTTGCACGATAATGGATCGCGCGTCAAAGCCTGGTTCTCTGGGGTCGACTGGAACTCTTCGCCCCGCACTGAGCTGACGTCTGTCATCTTGCTGCCGAGGAGCGTAAGACCCACCCCTCGGAGGGGAATTGGGCACTCGACGCCTATCATCTTGGTCGAGTCGGTCACCATATTGGTCTCGCCGATTCTCGCGCCCTTCACGCCGCGGAGGCGATCTGGGGCTGTGAGCCGACTGAACCGTATTCGCAGCGACAGATCGACTGTGAATTCTGTTGCGCGACTGCGACACGGCCGAATTCTGATCTCCTGCTGCCCGGAGCAGATCCCTGATCTGCATCAAGCCTCTGCCAGCTTCCGACTAAGAGGGCTGGATGGACTCTGCTATACGGGTCGCAGCTGCTAAATTCTGGATTGGGGTTCGATATACCTGAGTCAGCGGGAAGAGTTGATGTCGACTGGTGTCAGGAACTCGTTGCCGCGCGCGCTCGTCGAGTGCTCGCTGAAGATTCTCCAGTCGAGTGCGTTCGGCCAAATTGGCTAAACGAACCTCCTCCAAGGCGCGAGCCTCGGGGGTTTCTCCTGCGATGGGAGTACGCAGAACATCCACATTCCTGCGGCAAAGTTCCTCTCTTTGCAAAGAGTCAAGTGGCTCGGGCTGGTACTCTTCATGATCTCGTGCGGGGTCGCCTCCGTCGCCTGCCCCACCATCACGGGCGAAGCCAGGGGGACTGCGGGGTCCGTCGACCATCAGGATTTCCGCCGCTGGATCACTGCTATCGCACTCGGATGCAGTCTCTACGGAGCCAGTCGACAGATCGAACAGGCCGTAGAGAGATTCGTCGGGCTCGATTGCCGCAACTTGGGTGGTGGCCGTCTGGCGAGCCACCGCGTGCCTCACCCACCGCTGAAGCCTTGACCGGCCCGAGCGCTTGCGCTGGTGGGAGACCGGGAGGGTGGTCGATGGGGGAGTCGACCGATACGGAGTCGACGGTTGCCGCAGCAGAACGCCGCGGACACATGCGCGAAAATGTGTCGCACCGCGGATGGGGAGCGCATCGACGTCGAGTGGAGCCTCCTGGAGCCAGGCGAAGTCGTCGGCGACGAAGGTGAGAGCACCGAGACGGATCTCTCGACCCTCAACCAAAACTCCAGCAGTCATCATGATGAAAGTACTCGGAAGAACCGCAACTTCTCCACAAAATCGCTAAAACACTGGCCCCACGGTGGGCGCCAACTGTCGTGGTTCTAAGTCTGACAGTAGAGTGGGGGGTAGGTATGGAGAGGCAAGGTGCTAGCTATGGAGAGGTTGTAAACACAAGAGATGTACGAGTTCAGGCCCTTCTCGGAGGAAGTAAAAGCCCTACATCTCGGAGCCCGGAGGCGGTCGAGTGGATTATGTGTATATGAGTTACAGGATGCCGAACCCTTCTGCCTGTGGAGGGGGGTGGCTTATATAGAGTGCGCCAGGACCCCAGCCAGCCCACGTAATGAAGGGTTTAAGGTGTATTTAGTCCGGGGCGTTACTGGTAACGTCCCACATAAAGTGTCTTTACTATCATAAAGTCTACTTAACTACAGGCCGTTGCAGTGCAGAGTGCCTTTTGACCTCCTGGTAGTCGAGTGAGTCTTCGTGGTCGAGTCCTTCATGTCAGTCGAGTGAGTCCCTCGTTGGTCGACTGGAAGGTGACCTCTTCTAAGGGTGTCCTTGGGCAGGGTACCTAGATCAGGTCTGTGACCCTACCCTAGGTACATGACCCCATCACTCCCCTTAACCGTTTGGGACTCGCCTTTAATCGAGAAAACATGCTAGCAGGCATGATTGGGTTACCCTCGTCTGTATTGATGAGAATCCCATAAAAGGGGGGCACACAATCTCTGCTTTGACAAGACGTGCCAAGGAAACCGCCTCGCAAAACACGCTGAGGTGGAAAAGTGAAAACGGTCCGAGTGAAGGACTTGGCTGTAGTGTGATGACGCACTGCGAAATACGTCAGCAGATTTGATTTGTGTTAATATTATTCTATCTATGGCGATACGTGGAAACTTATTTTGCAGAACCGGACACTACTCTTGGTGTTTACAATCTTCTATGAAGGACTTGGAGGAGGAACCCGCCTTGCAATGCCGAAGACAATTTGCGCGCCGGACTCGTCGTCATTGAAGCCTGGTTCAGGGGCTACTGAGGGAGTCCTGGATTAGGGGGTGTTCGTGTAGCCGGACTATACCTTCAGCCGGACTCCTGGACTATGAAGATACAAGAATGAAGACTTCGTCCCGTGTCCGGATGGGACTTTCCTTGGCGTGGAAGGCAAACTTGGCGATGCGGATATTCAGGATCTCCTACCATTGTAACCAACTTTATGTAACCCTAACCGTATTCGGTATCTATATAAACCGGAGGGTTGTAGTCCGTAGGCAATCAACTCCATACACAACAATCATACCATAGGCTAGCTTCTAGGGTTTAGCCTCCTTGATCTCGTGGTAGATCTACTCTTGTACTACCCATATCATCAATATTAATCAAGCAGGAGTAGGGTATTACCTCCATCGAGAGGGCCCGAACCTGGGTAAAAAACATCGTGTCCCTTGTCTCCTGTTACCATCCGGCCTTGACGCACAGTTCGGGACCCCCAACCCAAGATCCGCCGGTTTGACACTGACATTGGTGTTTTCATTGAGAGTTCCTCTGTGTCGTCACCTTTAGGCCCGATGGCTCCTTTGATCATCAACAACGATACGGTGCAGGGTGAGACTTTTCTCCCCGGACAGATCTTCGTCTTCGGCGGCTTCGCTCTGCGGGCCAATACGCTCGGCCACCTGGAGCAGATCGAAAGCTACACCCCTGGCCATCAAGTCAGGTTTGGAAGCTTAAACTACACGGCTGACATCCGCGGAGAGTTGATCTTCGACGGGCTCGAGCCACGGCCAAGCGCGCCGCACTATCTCGAGGGGCATGATCTAGCTCGTCCCCCGGACAGTGTCCTGGAGGCCGCACATGCATCGGTTCCGACCCCTAACTCGGAGCCTATTGCGCCAATTGAGGATGAGCGGTTGGACGTCACCTCGGGGGCTGCGATCCCAAAAGCGATCGAGCCTAACGCTAGCCCCGCACTCTGCACGACCCGTGACTCCAAGGATCCGGACTCCTCCCCGGACTTCGAACCTCCCGCGCCCCTGCCAATTGAATCTGATTGGGCGCCGATAATGGAGTTCACCGCCGCAGACATCTTAGAGCACTCGCCTTGTGGCGATGTCCTGAACTCTCTCAAGTCTCTCTCCCTATCAGGAGAGCCCTGGCCGAACTACGGTCAGCGAGGATGGGATATGGACGATGAAGAAATTCAAAGCCCACCCACCACCCACTTGGTAGCCACTGTCGACAATTTAAAGGACGTGCTCAACTTCGACTCCAGAGACATCGACAGCATGGATGACGATGCAGGAGATACCGACGAACCAACGCCCATAGGGCATTGGACAGCCACCTCATCTCACGATGTGTACATGGTGGATACCCCTAAAGGAAGCGACAATGAGGAAAAAGGGGATGGGACGGGAGATCGACCCCCCGAAAAACAATCAAAGCGTCGGCGTAAACGCCGACCCAAGCCCCGCCTCAACAAAAACCCAGCCATAGAGCAGGACGAGCCGGTAGACGACGAGCAGGCCTTAGAGCAACCGTCCAAATAGGGCAACACGGATAGAGAAACCGAACATCCCTCCTCCGGCGAAAACGGCATTCCGGACGACCTCACGCCGAATAAACCTATGGAGCAGAAGAATCTCCACGAGAGGCTCGTTGCAACTGCACGCAGCCTAAAGAAGCAGAAGCGGAAGCTAAAAACAGTGGAAGACGCACTCCAGATTAGATGGAGCAAAGTAATCAATACCATAGATAAGTACGGCGATAGTCGCCGCACTAAAAGCTATCCGAAAAGAAAGCTACTGCCTGAATTCAACGAAGAGGCCCTAGAGCCCTCGCATTCAAAAAATGAAAAAGCCACACGGTCGGATAGACGACCCCATAAAGCGGCAAGCGGCACCGCACCTAAATCGGCATGCGACCCACTTAAGGATTCGCATCATGGCCCAGTCAGGTCCATTTATGGGCCAAGAAAGCAAGCTCTCATAAGCAACGCTATGAAGCCATCATCAGAATTCGGCACACCCAAATACAAGGGCACCGCACACCCCCTATGTTTCACCGATGAGGTCCTGGACTATGAATTTCCACAGGGATTCAAACCCGTAAACATAGAGGCATATGATGGAACAACAGACCCTGGAGTCTGGATCGAGGATTATATCCTCCACATACACATGGCTAGAGGAGATGATCTCCACGCCATAAAATATCTACCCCTTAAGCTTAAAGGGCCAGCCCGGCATTGGCTTAAAAGCCTTCCCGAGAACACAATTGGAAGCTGGGAAGAGCTCGAGGATGCTTTCCGAGCAAACTTTCAAGGGACCTATGTCCTCCCTCCGGATGCAGACGATCTTAGTCACATAACTCAACAACCGGAGAATCAGCTCGGCAGTTCTGGAATAGATTCCTCACTAAAAAGAATCAGATAGTCGACTGTCCGGACGCCGAAGCCTTAGCAGCTTTCAGGCATAACGTCCGAGACGAATGGCTCGCCAGACACCTCGGCCAAGATAAGCCAAGAACAATGGCCGCACTAACAAGCCTCATGACCCGCTTTTGTGCAGGGGAAGACAGCTGGTTGGCAAGGTGCAGCCCCACCGACCCAAGTACATCCGAAACTAGGGATGGAAATGGAAAACCGCGATGCAACAAGGACCGTCACTAGACTAAGGACAAAAGTCCGAAGAGCACGGCAGTCAATGCCGGATTCAAAGGCTCACGACAAAATCAGGAAAAATTGCCCCACCAGGATAACAGGGACAATCCATCCAACCTAAGTAAAATCCTGGACAGGATATGTCAGATACACAGTACTCCCGGGAAGCCTGCTAACCATATCCACAGAGACTGTTGGGTTTTCAAACAATCCGGCAGACTCAATGCCGAACATAAGGGGCTCGATACACCAAGCGAAGACGAGGACGAACCCTAAAAGCAGAGCACCAGGAAACAAAAGAACTTCCCACAAGAAGTAAAAACAGTGAACTCACTTCACATAACAAAACGTGCGGCGCCCGTAAAGGCATGCACCACACGGCCCAAAGGGTCCTGCCACTGGTTGTCAAAACCGATCATCTTCGATCAGCTAGATTATTCTAGGAATATCAAGAATGTAGGCTGGACTGCCTTGATACTCGATCCAATAATTGGCGGACTCCAGTTTTCAAATGTCCTTATGGACGGCGGCAGTGGACTAAACCTGATATATCAGGATACAATCCAGCACATGGGGATAAACCCAGCAAGAATCCGCCACAGCAAAACCTGCTTTCAAGGGGTAATACCTGGTCCGGACACCCATTGTATGGGTTTTCTTCGGCTCAAAGTCATATTTCGCTATGCCGATAACCTCCGCCGCGAAAAGTTGACCTTCCATATCGTCCCGTTCTCAAGTCGCTATCAAGCACCACTGGGACGCGAAGCTTTCGCTCGCTTTAACACAATACCGCATTATGCATCTCTTACGCTTAAGATGCCCGGTCCACGAGGCATCATCTCTTTGAAGGGGAAGCACTAAAGTGCACCTCCCCCAGCGGAGGACTGTGCGGCCGCTTTGACAGCCCCACAGCAAAATGGCCTCACCGGCCAAAAGAAACTTCGAAATAGGTCATTCAAGACTACGAACGCGAATAGACGAGTTCGGTGCAAAATCATCATTGATGCAGGCCTAGAAGCCATATACCCCCGCACTAGGGGCTCCAAGCATATACAATAAGAGACAATAAAGCTCAATCTTATATATCTTACTTTATACTTTGCTTATTCTAAACTTTTTCGGCACGACCCATTTTCAACTCAGTTCCTCTCTTTTACAGATGAACGTCGTGCGGCGCCCATCCAGAATATGGCACAAGGGAGACACAGGCGCAGACGTGCAGTAGGGACCCGTCCTAAAGGATTCTTTTTAGATTAAGACCCTGCGTAAACCTTTTTTACTGTCTCTTGTTGCTACACATCCCCTGGTTTTTTCTTTCGGATATAACCAAGGAGGAGGCTGGCGTCTTGGCATGTGCCCACGTCAGAATTTTTGCACGTACCTGAACACTAGGGGCTTTTTTAATAAAGAGTGTTGTTTCGCCCGCACTCATGAAGACCGAACACCTTAGGGAGTGTTCGGCGTCGTGAGTTTTGGCATTATATGCATCAGCTCCGAATCATGTCTTTGGTCAAATGTTGGGTTGCCCGGCTCCTGAGTTCGGCTACCTTACGTTCCGCTCTATCGGCTAAGGTAGCACCAGGAGAACTACTGCGATTGTGCCCCCGGTTCGGCCGGGCGAGCACCTCAGTAGAGAAAGCCGAAAACTGACTGTCATGATGTAGCGTGAGACTGGTCAGCCACTCGATGACCTATCGGAATCTATCGGATTCCTCCGCTTTAACAAAGGGCCGCTTCCCAGTCAGGCACATACGCGCCCCGAATTCGGACGAGCGCAGTTGCCACCAAGGAGCTACCTAAAGAGTCTCATTGTCAAACTCCTATGGCTAAGTGAAAGTGTTAAAGCATTATAGTCCGGTTGCCTGGCCCGCTGCGCTATCACCTCCTTTGTAGGACCAAGACGTTGTGTTAAGTGTGAAAATGCGTCTTCTGCGAGCACCCCCGCACTATGTGCGTGGGGGCTGACGCCAACGACTGCCATCTTTCAGATTCTATATATATATATATATATATATATATCTTAAAACGGCCGCACGGGAGGTGTTCCCAATACTTGGAGGCACAAGTATAAAACAAGGCCACTATAGTTTATCAAAATATTACTTTATAATTACATATGCTATCATAACACAGCATCTTTCGGGCACTGCGTCTCTATTACACGAGCGCCTTCAAGGACTTCCTGAAAATAGTGCTCGGAAGATACTCGGCTTTTGTCCGAATCTCGGGACGCAACAACGGTGGTATCCATCTCTGCCCAGTATGTCTTGACACGGGCAAGAGCCATCCTTGCGCCCTCTATGCATGCTGACCTCTTCATTGCATTAATACGCAGCACCGCGTCAAGGAATTGCTGCACCAAGCTGAAATAACTCTTCGTCTCTGATCTCCCCGGCCACAGATGACCCATGACATACTTCATGGCGAGTCCGGACAACCTATTCAGTTCGGCACATTGAGCCAAACGATCATCCACTGCCAGTGGACGCTCTGGATTGTGAAACTGCGACCAGAAAAGCTTTTCCACTTCGCAATCTTTCTGATTTCGAAAGTGTTCGGTCGCATCAGCAGCACTCGCTGCCAAGTCCAGATAGGTGTCCTCCACACTCCACATCCGGTCCAACGGAGCAAACTTCGGATCACAAAACTTCCTCCGCAGCATAAAGGGATTTCCAGCCGCAATCTGTTCGGCCTGACGCAGTTCCTCCTTCGCAGCTCTCATCACAGAGCGAGCGTCCTTGGCATCGGCAACGGCCTTATCTAAGTCCGTCTGTCTCGCCCGGTCTTCTTTCTCAAGAAGTTTGCAACGGTCTGTAGTGTTCTTTAACTTCTCGGCCATCTCGGCCATCTCTTCTTTGCTTCGGCAGTGAGCAGCCTGTTCGGCTCTCAGCTCTTCAAGGGCCTTCTCGGCAGCCGCATCGCTTGTTCTGGCTTGCTCCTTAGCTCGGGCAAGTTCTGCCCTAAGATTCTCCACGGCGGCCGTACCATCTGCGTCAAGCACACACATTGTAAGACACTGGCATGAAGCTCCTCTTACCTGATGCCGCCCGAAGAATTATATACCTTGAGCCTCGCCAAGCCTCTTGTTGACAAGCGCAATGTCGGCATCTGCCACGTCTAGTTGCCGCTTTAGTTCGGCCACATCATCAGTTCGGCTTGATTCCGGACACCTCGCCACCTACATTCAAAGGCGACATCTTAGACCTGGGATTATGATCCTCTGCGTGCCGTCATTTCTTGACAACGCGCAGAGTCTCAGGGGCTACTATCTACACAGGGCGCATCTTACTTATGGGCAACTGATAAAAGTGTACATTATCTAACGTACCTCAAAACCCATCAGTAAACTTTTGACGGCCTCATGCAATCCGCTTTCTGCGGATGAAATCCTTTCAATCACCGTGCCCATCAATGCACGGTGCTCCTCTGAGATAGAAGCTCACCCCAGCAGAATCTTTAGCTCCTCCGGACGAGCACCAGACGGTGCCGGACTTGTCCTATGGCCTCCTTCGAAGGCCGGATGCGGAGAGCCTTGGGGGGCCACATAGCTATCTTCTGCCCCTGCCGAATTCAGAGAAACCCTCCGCAACGACACCTCAGGTTCGCCCGCCTCGCTAGGCGGTACGAAGGGGGAGGCGTCCCGCTCTCCATCATCTCCGGAAGAAGATCCCCCGAGGACGAGCTCTGCTGAGAAGGGCTGAGGTCCGAGCTACAAGGTAAAATTTCGGTTAATCTTCTCAGATATAAATCAAAGATTTCTCTCATCCCTCAAAAGGAAAACTTCTCTCTACTTACGGCTTGGTGGAGGGCTGATCCCCTTGAGGGCGTAGTCCGGCCGAGGAACTCCCCGGCGTCGGACCCTCTGACGAGGATTTTCTCCCCTGTTTCGAGCCCGTGGTTTCCGGGTCGTCAGAGGCGGCTCTCTTCTTCCCCTTAGGAGAGGAATTGTCGGTTCCTCCCTTCGGAGCAGGCTCCTTCGAGGAGGCCATAGCTTCCTTGTCCTTCCCCTCCAAAGGCATTATCTCCAGCATCCTGACCAACACGGGATCCGACCTGGTTTCAGGAAGGGGAGCCAGACACCTGATCAGCTTTGCCTTCGCTATCCACTCCTGTTTAAAAGGACGGCTCTTTTAGGGGCAAGTTTATGACAATTATACGGATAGAAGGTCCGGGCACGAGGTTGCTTACTTGAGTATCCGGGCGATTGCAGCTTAGGCCTGCGTCCTTGGTTAAATCCGGACACATCTCTTGTGATCCGAAGAACAGTTTATACATCTCCGTGGGCGTTGCGCCCATGAAATTCTGAAGAGCTCGCGGTCCCTCTGGGTTAAACTCCCATAGGCGAAGGGAGCGACGTTTGCCGGACAATATTCGGCGAATCAGCATGACCTGCGTCACCTTGACCAGGCTGAGGTCTCCTTCCAGGAGATCCTTAATGCGGCCCTGTAATAAGGGCACGTCTTTGGGCAAACCCCAATCTAACCCTCTGTTGACCCATGACGCTAGCCGTGGTGGGGGACCCGAGCGAAAGGCAGGAGGCGCCACCCACTTGGCGCTCCAGGGAGCGGTGATATAAAACCACTCTCGTTGCCACAAGCCTAGCTCCTCTTGAAAAGAGCCCTCGGGCCATGGAGCATCAGCATTTTTGCTTATAACAGCGCCTCCGCACTCTGCGTGCTGTCCCTTGATCATCTTCAGCTCCACTTTGAAAGTCTTGAGCCATAATCCGAAGTGAGGGGTAACACGGAGGAACGCTTCGCATACAACGATAAACGAGGAGATATGGAGGATGGACTCCGGAGCTAAGTTGTGGAATTCCAGCCCGTAATAAAACAGCAGTCCCCTCACAAAGGGATCCATCGGGAAGCCTAACCCCCGAAGGAAGTGAGACACGAACACTACGCTCTCACCGGGCTGGGGACTGGGGATAGCCTGCCTTTGAGCAGGCAACCTGTGCGGAATTTTGGCGGTCAAGAACTTAGCCTCTCTCAACTTTAGCACGTCCTCCTCCGTGACGGAGGAGGGCATCCATCAGCCTTGAAGGTCGGAACCGGACATTGTCGAAGGTCTGGGGCGCCCAGAATCTGGAGCCTAAGGTGTTGGAACTCGAGGTGACGGGCGAACTTGTTTTGGGATTGGAGAAAAGGAGTAAGGCCCTGGTCTCTTTATAAGAGGTTGAATACTAGGAGCCCTCCCCGTAACCGTTTGGGACTCGCCTTTAATCGAGAAAACATGCTAGCGGGCATGATTGGGTTACCCACGTCTGTATTGATGAGAATCCCGTAAAAGGGGGGCACACGATCTCTGCTTTGACAAGACGTGCCAAGGAAACCGCCTCGCAAAACACGCTGAGGTGGAAAAGTGAAAACGGTCCGAGTGAAGGAATTGGCTGTAGTGTGATGACGCACTGCGAAATACGTCAGCAGATTTGATTTGTGTTAATATTATTCTCTCTATGGCGATACGTGGAAACCTATTTTGCAGAACCGGACACTACTCTTGGTGTTTACAATCTTCTATGAAGGACTTGGAGGAGGAACCCACCTTGCAATGCCGAAGACAATTTGGGCGCCGGACTCGTCGTCATTGAAGCCTGGTTCAGGGGCTACTGAGGGAGTCCTGGATTAGGGGGTGTTCGTGTAGCCGGACTATACCTTCAGCCGGACTCCTGGACTATGAAGATACAAGATTGAAGACTTCGTCCCGTGTCCGGATGGGACTTTCCTTGGCGTGGAAGGCAAGCTTGGCGAAGTGGATATTCAGGATCTCCTACCATTGTAACCGACTTTATGTAACCCTAACCCTATCCGATGTCTATATAAACCGGAGGATTGTAGTCCGTAGGCAATCAACTCCATACACAACAATCATACCATAGGCTAGCTTCTAGGGTTTAGCCTCCTTGATCTCGTGGTAGATCTACTCTTGTACTACCCATATCATAAATATTAATCAAGCAGGAGTAGGATACTACCTCCATCGAGAGGGCCCGAACCTGGGTAAAAAACATCGTATCCCTTGTCTCCTGTTACCATCCGGCCTTGACGCACAGTTCGGGACCCCCTACCCGAGATCCGCCGGTTTTGACATCGACAGCCCCCCTCTATAAGAGGCATTCCAAACCCGAGCCGGAACATGTCGTTCTCCGTCTTGATGACGAGGCCTGGCGGGGAGTGCCGGCGCGCGCCATGACCTGGTCGTAAATGCCCGCGGTAAGCGCCACCGGCCGGAACCCGGCCATGCCGAACCTAAACCTAAACCTAAACAGAGAGTGAGAGAGAGAGAGAGAGAAGAGGAAGGGAAGAGGGAGGGGTGGCGCACCTCGGTGTTGGGGACGGCCTAGGTCGGGGGAGGGGCCGGGCTCGAGGGTCGACGCTCGTGGTCTGGTGCGGCGTCAGAGGGGCCGAAGCTCGGGACGGCGGTGGTCGATGACGGGACTCGGGCGGCGAGGCAGAGGCGACGGCGTCGGAGAGGCAAGGCAGAGGCCTCAGGCGGCGACACGCGGGGGCGGAGCTTGGG
>NC_041384.1:56634451-56651806 GCF_002162155.2 Triticum dicoccoides
GGCGGTGATGGGGCGGGGCGGAGCTCGGGGCGGCGGGGCCGGGGGGTTGGGGCGGCAGCGGGGGCAGTGGGTCGGGGTGGGGGCGGCGACGCGGGTGAGGTGAGGGCTGGGAGAGAGAGGGGGGAGGGTGAGGTGAGGTGGGGCACGTGGGATGGGGCCGAGGGGAAACGTTCGTTAAAACGAGCAGATTCTTTGCCATCCGCTGGCTGAAGGAAAAGAATCTTTGCCATCGGCTAGCTGACGGCAAAGAAACTAGCCGTTAGATCATTCTTACAGTCCGCCACCCACCATCTTTGTCGTCTGCTAGCGGACGGCAAAGATTCTATATCGTTAGCTAGCTGACGGCAAAGAGATGGCTGACGGCAAACACCTTCTTTGTTGTCCGCTCTTTCTTTGCCGTCAGCTTTACTTAAGCTGATGGCAAAGAATTTCTTTGTCGTCAGCTAGCCGACGGCAAAAAGATGGCTGACGGGAAAGATCCTGATTCCAGTAGTGTGACATGCCTGCTAGATGGAACGATCGATAACAGCCTTTGGATGCTGGCATATCAGACTGGACTTTGGACTCTACGTCTAGTCGTCTTGCGTTTTTTGGAATCTCTGCCAGGCCTTTGGACACTGTGGCCTTGCCGGTTGGCGTATGCGCCAATAAGTTCTCGCTGGTCGTGATGAATGGTCTGGTAGGTTCACTTGTCTTCCTTCAGCTCATGTGGTTTTTGGTGGGGTGCAGGGTTTGTCTATCATTAGTAAATAAACAAGGCAATTACAAATGCAATATGAATATAATTACTTCGAGGCAATTCACCAGAAACTTTCTTCAAATGGTTCACCTAATTTCTTAATTGTTGTTGTCCCGTAATTACGGATGAGGAATGGTCGGAGCATAAAAAGAAATCTTGGAGTCCATTCACATGCTCAAGCAAACGATCTATCTGTCACCAAAGAAGTCTATATATGGGCCATGATCATCATCAAGGCAAATAGAAACGCAATGCAACCATATTCGTTCCCAGAGAGTTGAGCAAAAAACCTTCAAATAGTTTGCTTAGCTTCCAGTTGGCCTCTACGACAATAACGTAACGGGGCATCTAATAAAAACTATAGCTAAATAGTAAATCTGGATATCTATGTAGTGCACCCACTAGATTAATTACACATGTAATCGGGCAACACTAAATGCAAATATGCAATAAACTTATCTCTATATAAAATGAGGGCATATCCTAGCATGATATGGTTAGTCTTATTAATGCTTTAATAAATATACCAATCTTAGAAAATCAATTTTAGCACTTTTTTTGGCCTGGGAGCATTCAATATGGTTATCAAATATCGCAAGGCCATCCATAAGATTTAAGATCTTATCCAACAAATGAAATCTACATGTAGATTTTTTTGGTTGGAGAGATCTTGTATTTAAGTGTGCTCACCACCACAGCCCATATAAAAAACCATGTGGTGTAGAAGTTTTGCATAACCAAAGATTGATCAACACACCTACCTAGTGTTTACATCTTCCACAAGAAAGATGGCTATTTCTAAAGTAATGTGGGTGTTCTGCCTCCTAGCTTTACTGGCCTTCACTTCTTGTTCCTATCATGTACGAGCAGACGATCATGCCACCAAAGAGAAAAATGAGGTGATGGAGTATTGCAAGAGGTACATATTCAAAAATTACGGTGATCAGCATCCTGACCCCCATAGGAAATGTTGCCAAATAGTAAGAGAATCGAGAAACATCCATGCTATATGCCAAAAATTCATGCACGCGGATTTGCATAAGATCAGTCTAGCCAAGTGGGCTCATGTTACATATTGGTGCGGCAACGGATTGCACCCAGGGACTAATTGCGCAGGTGTGTTAATATGATTAAATATATTACTAGCATTTTGATATAGTTTCCTCGCTTATATAAATGAAATTAATTACTTACGAGGAACTCAATCTCATATGTAGGTTTCGTCGTTCCAGATTATAGTGCGCCACCACCTCCAGAACACTCAGCGTAAGGCTGGTCTGGTCAAATAAGGAAAGGAGTGTTATGATATGGAGCACTTAGTCTAAGGCAGTCTTAATCCCCAAAAGAAAATAAGGCAGTCTTAATGAACAAAGGAAGAGTATGGTATTGATCCTTTATCATGGGACCTCTGCAATAATGTATCTTACTTTTAATGTTGTGATTAATAAAAGGACTGCCTGCATGTTTCTTTGTGTTTAGCATGATATTTAGTTGTCCATCGACATACATGGCCTCAAAAGATGACTTTCACTTCTCATTAAATGGAATGCTGAATTAAATCAAAAGTCTTGAAAGCAAACATATATAGCTTGTTCTATTCCTAATACTCACTATAATAAACACTAATCAAAATTTTGTGTTTGTCAGGTGTCATAGTCTTTGCCAAGATCTATTTTATGGGATGTCAGCAAACCACCTATTTTATGAGAACCACACTCGGTAAAAGCAAGCACTTGATAGAGTGTCTTGTTTGCCGAGAGCTGTCACAAAAATAGTCAGCAACCCCAAAACACTCGGCCAGTGCAACTTTTGATGAGAGCTCGCAACATAGTACTCCCTCCGTAAACTAATATAAGAGGATTTAGATCACTATTTTAGTTATCTAAACGCTCTTATATTAGTTTACAGAGGGAGTACTCAGCAACACAGAGCCATGGGGCAAGTATCCAGTGATATCGTCCATGAGATGATACCATGCTACAGAACCATGTGGTGCGCCATATCTGCATGGAATGGACAGGATCGATTCGCTAATCTATTTACATATGCTCCCTTGTAACGTTTGCGTTTTGCCCCCTGAAAGCAGTGTGTCCTTGCAAAATTACAACAGTCTCCACATCTGTCCTCCAGACCCCTGGTTCTCAGTTTCTCACACAACAAATACTTTGAAAATAAACTGGGAAGACATGGCACATTTCATTCGTTCTTACAAAAAATCACTGGAATAGAAGCACTTCAAAACATTTGTTTGAAGTTGTACCAATCTATGAATAATTTCTGACAATTTTAATATAGTTCACAAATGTTGTGGCAGTGATGTATACAGCCACAACATTTCATAAAATTATCTAGTATTTCCTCGTACCAAAATAAGTGTCTCAACTTTGTATTAACTTTAGTACAAAGCATTGTCGGACCTAGAAATAAAATGGGGTGTGTGCACACTTTAAAAAAATTGAAGTATATTTCAGTTAACTTGCATGGGCCTTAAAAATAAGCTAATTTTTACATGGTGAAAAAATGTTTTCCAAAAATCTAGGTGTGCCATGGCACACCCCTGGGTATGCCACTGGTACAAAGTTGTACTAAACTTGAGACACTTATTTTGGGACAGAAGGAGTATAAAAAAGTATCATTTTGAAATAAATTCTGATCAACATCCACCCAGCTTCTCCACTTCCATCCATCCACTAATATTAAACGATGAAACAAGAACTTTTTTATGCGCACCCAATAATTAGCCCCCACAACACCACACCACCCGATCAGCACCACACGATTAGTCCCATAAATCTCAATCTAATGACCATCATTAATCTAATAAGGGGTGGTGTGGACTTAGCAATTTTTAATGACTGACCGTACTCCACCAGTAGAGGAGTATTCCAACTACCAGTCTCATGTTTCCCTACAATCATGCGATCTGATTGCAAACTAAGGAAACTCAATCAAATCGGCTCCCTCGCCCTTGACCTCGACTTTTGTCTTCCTTGCGTCCCCACCGCGCTGGACGCTGCCCACCAACACCGTCGCCTCGTTGCACGATCGCCATCGCCGATTGTTGCCGCTCACAACGTGGAATCCGTTATCAACGTAGCGAGCGCCCAGCAGCCTGCCCTCGCAGCGTCGAATCTGTCATCGATATAGCGGGCGCCCAGGAGCATGCTCTCGCAGCGTGGCATCCATCCGTGAGATCACTAGTGCAGCCTGCCCCGGCACCCGCGCGGCCGTGCCCATCCTGCACGTCCCCTGAACCAGCCGACAACACACAGCTGTAATTCTTCCCTGCACTTCTTCAGGTTCAACTTCTTCCTTTGACCAGTTGCAGCATTACTCAGGATTAGAATTTTGATAATAGAGTTCTAAAAATATAAACAGTTGGAAAACAGAATGCTATAAGCCGTTCGTTTTACATCTCTAATTAATGGTTTCCTGTGGAAATGGTTAGTGTACAAGAACTAAGAGCTATAGATATGTAGAGTTCATGTTGCACAATCAGACCGCCCTATCTCTTTTACCGTGACAAATCAGCTATGCTGCTAAAGATCAATAAAGGAAATTAGCTAAACTTGCGTACAGACCTCTCAGCTCCATCAGGTCAGGCTAAAACCTCTCCTGTGAGGGGTCACTTAGGAACCAACTAGAACTTGTAGAGCTCTCCCTTCTTGAGTACAGAGACCATGGTGAGGATGGAGACTGGTGAACGAGTGATAAGGCACCAGCAGAGAGGCCAGTAGAAATAGCATGGCAGTATCACATCATCATTTTTCCCAGCAATCTTCTGATTCTTTAGGACACTCACCCTACTAGAAATAGATAGTTATCAATATACAGAAGAGACACACCCCCAAACTGAAAGATTAAACAACGGTGAGAATGAACCAGACCATAACAAAATCCAAATTATGTTGAAATAGAATTTTTTTAATCAAATATTTGTAACATAGGCTGATCATGTTTAGTAAAGATTTTTTAAATCAAATATCTGTAACATGGCTACATGAAGGAGAAATTGGAATTTTGGCTGTAAATACTTCTATTAGTACCTAAGATGATCCATTTTATCAAATTCACGTCTAGAAGCGTTTGAACCTTGGCTCATATGACATATTGTTGACATATTTGCACACTGTATGATCTGAACCTCGTATTACAAACTCAATCAGTTGAGATTCCATGGAAGGAACATTTCAAGTAGAAATGGATGGAAAGAATATAAGATCAAAGAAAAATAAACCATAAAGGATAATAACCTTCACACCAGCAGCACTGCATAATTGTACAGCCTCCCACACTCCTGGGCGACAAGGATCTACATCAAATAAAGAACTCTTTACTGAAGGGTGAAAAGCTGCATGCAGCCATCAGAAGATAATTATAAGACAAAACTAAACAGAAAATGTGCCTAACCAGATTCAGACATAAAGAGATCTAAACAGAGAGCAGTTGCTTAACAAAGATAGAATACATGATGAACAAGTGATGCAAATAAAGCTAACAAGCTAGCATGACTAAGTACTATTATGAATAGACACCTCCTAATTTTTTTGTTCAGTTCCACCCTCTCTCAATACTCTGTGTATTATTTATGCAAAACTTGGCATTTCTTCTTCGAACCATGCAACTATCAAGATGGAAATGTACTATTTACTCCTTGTTTTCTTTTCATTCGTGACAGAGACTTCTAAAATTAGCCAAAAATGTGGACAGAATAGGCAGAGACACGGGCTGACTTGGACGGCCACGCACCAGATACTGACTAGATTTATTTTCACATGATCCTAAATTGGCATTGCATGACCCTAAGTGTGGGAGTCCTGGATTAGGGGGTCTCCGGACAGCCGGACTATCTCCATTGGCCGGACTGTTAGACTATGAAGATACAAGATTGAAGACTTCGTCTCGTGTCCGGATGGGACTCTACTTGGTGTGGAAGGCTCACTAGGCAATACGTATATGGATATCTCCTCCTTTGTAACCGACCTTGTGTAACCCTAACCCTCTCCGGTGTCTATATAAACCGAAGGGTTTTAGTCCATAGGACAACAATCACAACATACAATCATACCATAGGCTACCTTCTAGGGTTTAGCCTCTCTGATCTCGTGGTAAATCTACTCTTGTAACACCCATATCATCAATATTAATCAAGCAGGACGTAGGGTTTTACCTCCATCAAGAGGGCCCGAACCTGGGTAAAACTTCGTGTCCCTTGCCTCCTGTTACCATCCGGCCTAGACGCATAGTTCGGGACCCCCTACCCGAGATCCGCCGGTTTTGACACCGACATTGGTGCTTTCACTGAGAGTTCCGTTATGCCGTCGCCACAAGGAAGGATGTCTCGTCCCATCTTTAAAGACGACACTATCACTGAGGGAGCTCTGGCTATCGGCCAAACTCTCTGGCTAGGTGGTTTTCTTATGACCGCTTGTTCGGCCGCTGTGCCGACGATGACTTCTCGGGTCATCGAAAGCAATCTTCACATCAACTCGGAACTCGTCGAGCAGTTAGATCCAATGGAGCTCTCTTCCCTGAACGAGCTCTTGGATCGTATCGCCGCCCTGGGAGTCGCTACAGACTACGATCATATTGGACCTAAACCCGATCTAAGAGAAATTAACTCTCCCCAGGTCACCCATCATGTTGCAGTGGTGGAAGAACAATGCGGCAAAACTTCATCTATCTTAAGGACTAGCTACGTTCGGATTCCTGATCCCTCCAAACCGGATAACCGCGGAGGGGAGGATGTCACTCAAAGCCTGAACCCAGAATCAGGTAGCGGGCTAGATTTACTGGAAAACATCCAAGAATCCAAACTTTCGAGTTCGGAAACTCCTAGGCCACTGAGCCTCAGATTGGGTGAGGATGCGGATTCAATTCCACCCACCCACCCAAACATACGCGATCTATCCCAAATTAGGCAAGAGCCCGCAGAAACAGTACACCATTACTGGGCCAGATTCCTCCTGGTCAAGAATATGATAAAGGACTGTCACGAGGAAGACACAATTTCACTCTTCTGCAATAATTGCACAGACAAGGGAATCCTCAACGCCATAAATCGTCGCGAAATTACACACTTTGCTGACTTGGTGTCCATAGTACGAAAGTACTGTGCGATGGAAAGCGCCTGGAAAACCGAAATAAATTTTTGGGATAATCCGGCCCTGAATACAAACCCAGTCCAAAATAAAAGGGCGCATTATCACAATACACCTGGGTTAACTACCAAAAAGCAAAAGCCCTCCACGGGGCAAGGAACCGTACTGGAGGGATGGCTCAACGGACCCTGCAAAATTCATAGTACAGTGGATGTGATACCAATGCACAGCCTTAGAGAATGCTGGATACACCGGCAGGTGGCCAAAAGTGGTGAGGATCTACTCCTCCCAAAAACCACAGAGCACCACCCCGAGGACAACAGTAAGGTCTTAACGGTCTTCGAGACCTTTGCGTCAAATAAAAGACGGAAGCAAACACTCCGTAGCACGTCCAAAATCTGCCACATAGCAGAAACAAATCCTTGGAGTTACACGGCTATTACCTTCAATGCCAGTGACGAACCTAAATTCCGAACAGCCCGAGTACCAGTCGCACTAGTCCTCAGTCCAATCATGGACGGCTTTCGACTCACCAAGGTACTCATGGACAGCGGCAGCAGATTAAACATCATCTACAAGGAAACTCTTCAAAAGATGGGAATAGACTGGAGCCGCATTAAGCAAAGCAGCACAACCTTTAGAGGAATCATCCCCAGTCGGGAAGCACGCTGCGCTGGAAAAATCACACTAGACGTGGTATTCGGCACGCCAGATAATTACAGGTCTGAAGAAATTACATTCCAAGTGGCCCCGTTCAGCAGCGGATACCACACTCTATTAGGGCGGGAGGCGTTTACAATCTTCCAAGCCATACCCCATTATGGGTACATGAAGCTCAAAATGCCCGGGCCCAACGGAATCATCACTCTTGTTAGTGATCCGGACATAGCACTCCGCACCGAAAATAAGACAGCTACACTGGCCCTTGAGGCACTATCCGAAGCCCTAGCGGCCGAAGAACTAACTGCGCTGCGCTCCACGGTGAACAGGGACGACGTGATACTCGATAAAAGATCCATGTCCACCTCCTTTAAGCCGGCGGACGAAATAGTCAAATTCCAAGTCCATCTAATGGACCCTACAAAAACAGCTTCCATTGGGGCACAATTAAACCCTGATGTTGACGTCGCACTGTGAGAGTTCCTACGCGAGAACTAGGACATTTTTGCCTGGCACCCTTCAGACATGCCAGGAATCCCACACGGGCTGGCTGAACACAGCCTAAATATCCTAAAAGGATTCAAGCCAGTCAAGTAGGCTCTTTGGCGTTTCTCCGAGCCTAAAAGGTAAGCCATGGGAGAGGAACTAGCCAAGCTATTGGAGGCCGGATTCATCAGAGACATAAAACATCCGGACTGGCTAGCAAACCTGGTGATGGTGCCAAAGAAGGACAAATCCTGGCGCTTGTGCGTCGATTTTAAGGACCTTAATAAGGCCTGCCCAAAGGATCCCTTCCCCCTCCCCCGCATCGATCAAATCATCGATGCTACCACAGGACACGATTCATTATGTTTCCTCGATGCATACTCCAGCTACCATCAAATCAAAATGGCAGAGCCAGACCAAGCCGCAACGGCATTCATCACACCATACGGCCCATTCTGCTTCAACACAATGCCCTTCGGGCTAAAAAATGCCGTTGCAACATATCAGCGCATGATTCAGACATGCCTGGCAAACTAGATCGGCAAAACAGTGGAGGCATACATGGATGACGTGGTCGTTAAAACCAAGCATGTTGTTACCCTATTAGACGACTTGAGGGTCACATTCGACAACCTCCGATCATATGACATCAAGCTCAATTCGGAAAATGCATTTTTGGCGTACCAGCAGGAAAGCTCCTGGGATTCATCGTCTCCAGTAGAGGTATTGAAGCTAATCCGGCCAAAATCCGAGCATTGTCACAGTTGGCTACCCCAATTGACCTCAAACAAATACAAAAGTTAACTGGATGCATGGCGGCTCTAAGCCGCTTTATCTCCCGCTTGGGAGAAAAGGCATTACCACTTTATCGCCTCCTACGGCGCACCGAACACTTCGATTGGAAGGACGCCGCCACGGCCGGACTGAACGAAACAAAAGCCATATTGGCAACAAACCCAGTCCTGGCCGCGCCAAACACTGGCGAACCAATGCTATTATACATTGCGGCAACTCATCAAGTAGTAAGCGCAGTGCTTGTCGTCGAGTGAGAAGCGGACGGACACAAATTTCCCCTTCAAAAGCCGGTTAACTACGTGTCCACAGTCCTTACCCCATGCAAATCACGGTACCCGCATTATCAAAAGATAGCGTACGCGGCATTTATGGCATCCCGGAAGCTGCGACACTACTTTCAAGAGTGTTCGATAACGGTAGCCTCGGAAGTACAACTTAGCGATATTATAAACAACCGTGACGCGACGGGCCGGATTGCCAAATGGGCCATTGAGCTCCTCCCGTTCGACATAACTTACAAACCACGGCGAGCTATTAAATCGCAAGCTTTGGCGAACTTCGTCGCCGAATGGACGGAAGCCGAACTCCCTAAAGAGTACGGCACATATTCAAACTGGATCATGCACTTCGATGGCTCCAAAATGTTGGCTGGTCTGGGGGCTGGCGTCGTTTTGACGTCCCCAACAGGAGACACCATTCAATACGTATTGCAGATAATGTATACAGACTCCAACAACGCAGCTGAATATGAGGCCCTTCTCCATGGTCTCCGGATGGCAGTATCCATGGGTATTCAACGCCTAGAGGTGCGCGGGGATTCAAACCTCGCGATATCCCAAATAAATGGAGACTTTGATGCCAAGGATCCAAAAATGGCCGCTTATCGCAATGCCGTCCTAAAAATGTCAGCTCGGTTCGAAGGGCTCGAATTTCACCATGTGGCTCGGGAAAACAATCAGGCGGCGGATATCCTCGCCCGCATTGGCGCCAAACGCGACGCAGTCCCTCCCAACATTTTTCTGGAAAGGATTTTCAAGCCATCCATAGCATGGGAAGGGGACACCGGTAACAACAGTCCGGACCCGGCCAAAATACCCGATACCGAACTCCCTGACACAATCGGAGGCTCCGCCACCGAAATAACACAATCAGCCCATGAAATAATGGCCATTATTGCCCCGTGGACAGAACCATTCCTGGCCTACTTAACTAGACAGGAACTCCCGGAGGACCAAAATGAGGCACGCTGCATAGTGCGGCGATCAAAGGCATACAGGGTCCACGAGGGAGAATTGTACAAAAAAAGTGCTACCGGAGTCCTTCAACGGTGCATCTCCAAAGAGGAAGGACGAAACCTTTTGGCAGAAATTCATACCGGACTCGGCGGTCATCACGCCGCAGCCCGGGGTCTTGTGAGCAAGGCCTTCCGTACAGGATTCTATTGGCCAATGGCCCGGGCAGACGCACATGACTTAGTCCAGCGTTGCGCCGGTTGCCAGCTCTTTGCAAATCAAAGCCATATGCCACCCACCGCCCTCCGAACAATCCCCATTACATGGCCCTTTGCGGTCTGGGGGCTTGACATGGTTGGACCCCTTAAAGGTGGAACCCACAAGAAAAAATACTTATTGGTCATGGTGGATAAATTCACCAAATGGCTAGAGGCCAAACCGGTTAAAACAGCCGAATCCGGACCGGTGATAGATTTCATATCCGAATTTGTACATCGCTGCGGTGTCCCCCATAGCATCATCACTAATAATGGCACGAACTTCATGGCCGACGAGGTAAAACTCTAGTGCAACAAAATGGGCATCAAGCTTGATTATGCTTCAGTCTACCACCCACAAACCAATGGTCAAGTCGAACGAGCAAATGGTCTTATAATGAGCGGCATTAAACCCAAACTAGTGCGCTCCTTAACAGATTCTGACACGCACTGGGTAGAGGAGCTCGACTTCGTACTCTGGGGGCTGCAGACCACGCCGAATCGTAGTACCGGATACACACCATTTTTTATGGTGTACGGCGCAGAGGCAGTCCTGCCCTGTGACATAATTCATGACTCACCTCGAGTGCGCATGTATGAAGAAAGAGAAGCCGAGCTCGATCGGCAGGACAGTCTGGACACCTTGGAGGAAGAGCGCAACATAGCCAAAGCCCGTTCCACATTTTACCAGCAACAGGCTCGCAGATACCAAAGCAGAGAAGTACGAGCCAAAACTTATAATGTTGGCGAACTAGTTCTCTGGCTGCCGGATAAGAAAAAGAACAAGCTAGAGCCCAAATGGGAAGGTCCCTTCATCATCGACCAAGTTCTGACCAGCGGAGCGTACCGACTGCGGGATGCATCGACTAGTCGACTCGAGCCGAACCCATGGAACGCAGCCAGGCTCCGAAGATTCTACGCCTAGCACCGGACTTTATGTTAGTCCCCTCCCTTTGTCCATTTTCTGCATATGCGTCGTCTGTCTTGTTTCCCTTTCTTTCTTTTATTCCTCTAGGCCTTCAAGGGTCACTTGTGCCTCACTTGTACACTAGAGAGGTGCTAGCCGCACTATCTACACCTGGGGGATTCTTTCACAAAAGCTTAAATTATTTACCCGGGCATCACGCCCAACACATGCGTTATACTTCCGCATGTACCTTTTTTCACCATTATATGCATCGATATGACTTAAGTTTTGGCCAAGCTAGGTTGCCTGGCTCTTGTATTTATGCCCTATGTTCCCGTTAATTCGGCTAGGGCATAAGGGGAGCACCTCTGCGATTGTTACCGCCGGGTCAGCCGGACGTGTACCTCAGACTGGGTGAAGCCGAAAGCTAGCGTTCTTAAGAGAATATTCGGTCGGTGAACAAAAGATGACGTTTATTTATTAACCATATCTGCCCCCAGACGTTTTTACTGCACTTCTTATCGCAGTCCGGACATGCACTTTAGGGCATGCCTACCCAGGGAAAGGAACCCTTAACGGAACTATTCTCTCTGGAAGATGTTTCTTACTACCCATGTAATATAACATAACTAGTTGGGCACTTGTCTGATAAAGCACTAATGACCCCTACGCCTAGTCTCCATGCATGCCCCAGTTCTTATATAACCGAGAGGGTATTCGGATACACTCCGGATTGTCGGGTCCCGAGGTTGAAGCGAAAAGGTCCCCCACGACAAACGATCTACAATCCAGCTAGAAGACATCATATATGTCACTTTACAATTACATAGTCAATTTCACTGGTTGAATTCCTCTTCAATGCCCTCCAATAGGCTGTCTAGTCTATAGTCCTGTTGGGAATACTTTGCGGCCAATTCTACTTGGTCGTACACTAAATTCACAGGGATCTCCTTGCCATCAGGCCCCATAGGTCCGACTTCGGCCATGTGGTTTGGGTCAACCTTCGTGTACCGTGTCTTCACCATTCCCCAAGCCTCCCTGGCGCCCTAACAGCAGGCCGATATCTTCCATAATCGGAAATGTCGCCGTGCTCCCTTCAGCTTTTCTGCATGCTCTCCAAGGCCTTCGGGCATGGAGACGGATGGCCACAAGGCCTGGGCAACGCCTTGCAACACCTGCCGAACTCGTTCGTGCAACTGTGCGAGCTCGGGAAGAAGATCACCCATTGAACTAGGCATCTCCTCTGCAGGACGTCCTGTTAGCATACCTACAGGCATAACTCTGTCAGCCAGCTTCCTCGCCGAACTCTTTTTCAAAGTTCGTTCAAGCACTTACTAAATATGCCGCGTCGAAGCCGCCGATTCTCCTTAACAAAATCCGACAGTTGGGCACGAACATCTTTTAGTTCCACGCCCAGCTTGGTGTTGGCATCTTGGAGATCATTCTTCTCCTGCCTCACCCTCGTTAGCACGCTCTCGCTAGCCTTTAGCTGGCGTATGAGCTGCTGCTTATCCGGATTTCCTCCAGCGTCATCTACAATTTTATCGTCATATTTGCATATAAAGCCGCACTCTAATATGATACTTATCATTTGACGAATATGTTACTAGCCCGGGTCTCTTTGGGCTCCCCTGCGGCGGACAGTGCGGCCTGAAGTTGGGCCTTGCACTCTTCCAGCTCCTGGGACAGTTGAGTATTCTTTTCCGTAAGAACCTACATAACAAATGATCCTTAAATCAGTTATCCTAACTGTTTCAAGTCTCAGGGGCTACTGATATATATAATCATCAAATTTTCTCACATGTATGTCTTTTACATACTGCTCCGTGGCTATGGCTAGACCATTTTGAGCGGCACGGAGATGCGCATCTCCCGAGTTGAAGGCATCCAAAGCCTCTTGGGAGAAACAAACGTCACAAAGAACAGTCCAGCGACGCCTATGGTTCATGGCACTTTCCACCTTGGAATGGGTGGCGAACAGCCTATCTGTATCCTTTGTCGGAGGAGCACCCGGTGCACGCCTTGTACTCGTTCCCACCCCTGAGTCCAGCCTTGGAGCCTGGCTTGTGGAGGCGCGGTTGGTAGCCTCTCCGGGTATATTCTGGCGAGCGCTCTTTCTCCTGAAAAGAAGGCACGGGCGTTAATATGCCTTTGTAAATAATGTCTTGCAATAAAGACGGCGCGCTATACCATTGCGCCGGTGCCTCAATCCGGACTGTGGATCTTTTCAGCCTGCCTGGCCTAGCGGCCTCTTGTTGGCTAGTTGCCACAGGCTTGACCTTCTGCCCCGAGGACCTCCCCTGCAAAACACGGCTATTATACAGCAATAAAAAAGAGCACAAGGACGGATCCCTTTTTAAGTGTTGGGACTTCGGTCTCAGTCACTTGTGAGGCTGGAACTAGCCCAGGGTAATCGGCCGTAATGGCCACCAAGGTATTGTCATTACTCCCTTGGTAAAATACCCCGTCGATCAGCTCCACGGATATGTTCGGATCCTCCTGGGAGGCCGGGTCAAGGGACCGTCTAGGGTCCTCGGGCTGTGGAGGAGGGCTGCTTATCTCCTTTACTACCTGGCGCAGCTCCTGCGATGAAATCGCTAGACTAAATACTGTGACACCCCAAAATTTTGGCCTTGTTTTATTAAATTAAATTTTTTGCCCGGAATTAAAACTTTGATTTTTTTGGACTCCCTTTTGATTTTTTAAACATTTCCTTTCTTACCATCATTGAGTTGTTCCCTAAAATGAAAACATTTCAAATATGTTATTGGACTTGTTTAACCTCTCAAGAAAAACTTTTCTTTTATCAGTATAACTAATTACCTAATTAATTTGCTTGATCTTGATTTTCTTGAAAAATGGTTTTCCAAGGTTATATGGCCATAATTGAACTACAACCATTTGATAAATTCACCTAAAATTCCAACCAAAATTTGGAGATGTCATGTGATGTTTTTAAATCACTTTTATACAAAAATATCTTTTATTCATGAAATATTTTGAGCTCTACACTCAATTTTTCTTCTCTGGTCCAGAGTGCAATTTTGCACTACAACGCATCTAAATATTTCTTTCTAGCCTCCACCAAAATTATGGGATGTTGATAGTAACATATGATTCAACATTATGCAAAAAACCTAGTGCTGTTCTTTGAAAATTTTGAGTGAATCAACCTCTTTTCCATTCTGGTCCAGCCTTGTGATTTCTACTGCAACCCTATTTATTTTTGCTCCAGTAACCTTGTGTCTTCTCCTACTTGTAGACAGCCCTACCAAACCCCTAAGTCCAGGAGCATGCACCCATTTGAATATTTTTGGTTCATGAAATAATGCAATCTATCTCCTGTCCAGAATTGAAGTTTTGTAAAACTGGCACTAACAAGTTTGTGCTTTTCACAAACCAACCTTACCACCCTCTTATTCATCTAAAGAGACCACCGTCTGGAGTTTTTGACCACTCCAAGACTTGCCTAAGTGCCCTTGGCATTTTGTCAAACACCTTATGGGCATGATCTATTTTGGCATGAGTTTTTGGTTTGCACTGTGAACCTGATCCCCTGACCAAACCAGCTTGTCCAATGGTTTTGCCCTAGCCTTTAACCACACCCTGCTAACCCTCTTGTAGTTTGGAGATCTCAACCATGCAATGGCATTCCGTCGAGCACATTCCGTGCGTGCTCTGGGCGCGAGCAGAGCACGCGTTTTGCACGTGCCGCGCCCAAGCCGACGCGTCGCGCCCCTGGCCTTGCCACCACTCCAGAGCCACGCCACTCGCTCCCTTCTCACCACAACACACCAAGAGCCCTCGCCATGTCCCTGGCAAGCCAGGAGCTAGCCGCCATGGCCGCCCGACAACCCCTGCTCATGTCGGCGCCGCCGAGCCTCCCCCGCTCGCCACCTGCCTCCTGAAGCAGTGCGTGCTCATCCGCAAGCGTGTCCCCTAGCGCTCGTCGCCGCCACGATGCCCTGCCACTACAGGAAGGCGGTCCGCCATCGTTCTTATCCGTCCGCCGTAAACCGACCTCGTCGCGCTATATAAGGAGGCCCCCGAACTCATTCAAGCACGCAGACAACCTCAGGCTACCCCCATGGCACCCCCACAGCCAGCAATCGTCGGGGGAAAGCCGTCTTCCCCAACTCCGGCCGGTTCGGCCGCCGCCACGTCCCAGCTCCATTCACCGCAACCAGGGCCTCCCCCTCTCCGTTCTCTTCACCAGGAACTTTATCTGCCTCCCGTGAACTCGTTCCCCTGCTCGATTTTGATCGGGAACCACCGCAGCCCCAAACTCACTTCGCCCCCGAAGCCATCTCCGCCGCGAAGCTCGTCGCCGGCGACTCCGTCCACGTCGGAGACCATGGTGGGTACCCCCGAGTTCGTCTCGACCTCCTGAGCACGCCCATGCGCTCAGATCACCGAGGGACGCTGCCATTCGCCGGCGAGCCTCGCCGGAGCTCCGCCTCTGTTCGGTCAGGGGGAGATGACGCGCGCGTGGAGCAGTCAAACCTGACCAGTGGGCCAGGCGGGCCCACTGTCGGTGACCCACGCGCAGTCCACGCTGGATAAGTGGAAGCGTATAACCAAAATACGCTTTCGACGTGTACGTATATTCGAAACATTTTTCTTTTTCTGTTTTAATTTTAATTAACAGATTTTGACCGAAACTTTGACTGAGCTTAACTTTTTAAATATAACTCCAAATGAATTGATTCTTTTTCCTACATCTCTCAAATTCTGTCTAGTTTATTTTAAGATTTATTTGAAAATTTTCCAAACAACTTTTTGTGCTGTTTTGTATTTGTGTGTTAATTCAAATTTATTTAAAATAGGACTTTGGAGAGAGAGAAGAAAACTTTCAAAAGTTTTGGAGTGCACCCTGCCTTTCCACACATTGAAGGCAAGCATTCTGAGCCCCGGCATAATATTTTTGGTGTGTTAGCTGACACGTTTATAACACCACCTTATATCGGAGAACTTGTTACTTCATGTGATATGATCATTTGCATGAATGCATATTAGTGATTTCCTTGCTGTTGGTAATGAATATACTTGTGATTGTAATCATCCTTATGTGCCTTGCATGCATGCCGGAAAGAAATCCAGGAAAGCCTCTGCCTTGGGTAGGCGTGAGCTTATCGCCGGTCTCTGTCGGGACGGTTATGTCCGGTATGGCATGGTAAGGTATATTGAGTGGTGATTTTGTTGGTTGAAATATATTTGTTATACATGTCATGCAGGGAATTTATAAACCTCCTGAGTTGACCGTAGATCGAGTCTTGTTCGAGTAACCCCCATACTTGTTTTGTACTACCACTTGTCCCTGCCGCAGGTAGGGTACGGTTCAGTAAGTCGTCAACCCCTTTCCAGCACACACCGTACAGAGAGGCCATGGTGGAAGATGTCGGTTGTAGCCGGTAGGCATGCCACCTGGTCAGGGGGCATGGGTGTTTCCGGTTGGGACCGAGAGGGGAGGCCACCCCTTAGAGCGCGCGATATAAATTTGATCCCATGCTACGCGAGGTTGTAGCCTCCCCACTTAGAGTTTTGCTTAACAAGTGTCGTGGGTGATTCTAGACACTGATGAGTTAAGCTGGTGTGTGCAAGTTAGGCGTGTTTTCAACTAAAAGGCCGTAGACGGAATTTGTCCCGATGGACTAAAGGAATCCGTTACTCGTGGGTAAAGAGTACACCCTCTGCAGAGATTAAACCTATTCGAATAGCCGTGTCCATGGTTAAGGATTACAGTCTGGGATGGGTCAAGTGTCGATCTTAGAGTCGGTCTTCGGAGGTGGAATTTTTAAACAGGAACTGAAATTACTACCTGTGATAATTATGATTATTATCATTGTTGACTAACCCGTGTTATTATTATTATTATTGAGTATCCCTGGGATGGTTCTACCTCCGGGATACTCACCATGATCATTTCTTTTAAAGCCCTTTATGTGGTGTCGCCCAGACGCCCGACTGTGGCATTTCTTTTAAAGCCCTTTATGTGGTGTCGCCCAGACGCCCGACTGTGGCATTTCTTTTAAAGCCCTTTATGTGGTGTCGCTCAGACGCCCGACTGTGGCATTTCTTTTAAAGCCCTTTATGTGGTGTCGCTCAGACGCCCGACTGCGGCATTTTATTCCCACTCTTTTACTGCTTATTCATGTTGCATGAAAATAACCTGCTTGCA
>NC_041384.1:56652515-56723454 GCF_002162155.2 Triticum dicoccoides
TGTGGCATTTCTTTTAAAGCCCTTTATGTGGTGTCGCTCAGACGCCCGACTGTGGCATTTCTTTTAAAGCCCTTTATGTGGTGTCGCTCAGACGCCCGACTGTGGCATTTCTTTTAAAGCCCTTTATGTGGTGTCGCTTAGACGCCCGACTGTGGCATTTCTTTTAAAGCCCTTTATGTGGTGTCGCTCAGACGCCCGACTGCGGCATTTTATTCCCACTCTTTTACTGCTTATTCATGTTGCATGAAAATAACCTGCTTGCATGCATAAAAGATGTTTTATTTATGACTGACGATGTGATCATGGAATTTTTCAGTGCATGATTATCAATTATATTATACCTGTGTTCTTAATGTTTGCGAGTACATTCAAAGTACTCACTGGCTTGTCCCTGGCTATTGTCTTGGCCAGATTGCTTGCTTGGACAGGAGCGTGGCGATGACAGCCTCATGACCTAAGCAATGGTGATAGCAGCCTCGCGAAGATAGGAGTTAACCTGGTCAGCTGTTCCTGTGGGAAATGGAGTCCCATAGACACTGATGACCCACAAACCGCTTCCGCCATCAACCACTAGAAACCATTTGACGTACTCATAGGCCACAATGGTCTTGTACTACATATTTTGTATTTTTGCTTGGAATTTCTGTATCAAGTTGGTGTCTCATCAGCTAACAGTAATCCTGGGGCTGGTGAGCACGACGGCCATTTTCTGGAAATCAATGTCCGGAAAAACCGGTCGTGACAAATACTTAAACTACGGGAATACGAAACGGATGGGCGAGAAAAAATCTCCGCTTACCCAGCTCGGAGGATTGTACATGGAGAATCTGCCCTGCGGGTTGACATGGAGGAATTCCTCCTCTTCTCCCTTGTACAAAGTGGACAAGATCTTTATTAGATCAGCAGCCGATCCCGGCCCTTTGCGGCCGTGGCGGGTGGCGTCATCCTCCCCGTTGAAATCCCACATGGGGTGGCCTCTATACTGGAGCGGCAGCACCCCCCGCATAATGCATATAGCCATGACCTCGATCATGGTCAATCCGGATCGAGCTAAAGAGCTTATCCGGCTCATCAGATAAAGAATGTCCCGGTCATCTTCCTCTAGGGGGCTCTGTGGACACCAGCTCTGGCGCTTCTTCAAAGGGGTGTTGTCAAACTCAGGAAGGCTGATCCGAATAGGGTCCGGAAGGGGGACATCTTCTATATAAAACCATTCTGAAGGCCAGTCTTCGGATGTCTTCTTCGGGGTCCCAGATAGGTATCCGGTCCCAGCGATACGCCACACTTCGGCTCCACCCACTTGATATATTGATCCCTTCTTAGAACGGGGCACACGGTAGAACAACTTCTTCCACAGAGCGAAATGAGTCTCACAGCCCAAAAATAACTCGCAAAGGGCTATGAATCCCGCGATATGCAGCAGGGAGGCAGGCGTAAGGTTGTGCAGCTGGAGGCCATAGAACTCCGGAAGCCCTCGGAGAAACGGATGGATTGGGAATCCGAGCCCTCTTACCAGATAAGGGACAAGGCATACCCGCTCTCCCTTGGAGGGATTGGGACAGCTCTCCGCTTGCTCTCCGCAATTATAAGTGGCAAGCCCGGCTCGAATCGGGACCAGGTACGCTGGGGGAAGAAATCCCTTGGACTGAAGCATCACCAATTTGTTATGCGGGATGGAACATCTCCCCCAATCTCCAGGCTTGGAACTAGGAGTGCGAGAGGAGGAGCTGCGTCGACCGGCCATGGTGGAATGGATCTCTGTTGGGTACGCTCTGATGAAGACTCGGCAAGGGAGGATGATGTGATTTGGATCTGAATCCTCGTCTTTTTAAATAGGCCGCTCATTTACCTAGCTAGGGGGGTAAATGTGAAAACACCCTGGCTCTTCACATTCGCTCGAAACGTAGAAAGTCGCCATTATTGGGCGTAGAAGCCAAGAAGTACAAACCATCACAAGGAACCGGACATTATTTCGACAGGTACACAGAATTTGAAGAGGAACCCGCCTTGCAATGCCGAAGATAATACTGCCCGCCAGACTCATCGTCATTGAAGCCTGGTTTGGGGGCTACTGTGGGAGTCCTGGATTAGGGGGTCTCTGGACAGCCGGACTATCTCCATTGGCCGGACTGTTAGACTATGAAGATACAAGATTGAAGACTTCGTCTCATGTCCGGATGGGACTCTACTTGGTGTGGAAGGCAAGCTAGGCAATACGTATATGGATATCTCCTCCTTTGTAACCGACCTTGTGTAACCCTAACCCTCTCCGGTGTCTATATAAACCGAAGGGTTTTAGTCCATAGGACAACAATCACGACATACAATCATACCATAGGCTACCTTCTAGGGTTTAGCCTCTCCGATCTCGTGGTAAATCTACTCTTGTAACACCCATATCATCAATATTAATCAAGCAGGACGTAGGGTTTTACCTCCATCAAGAGGGCCCGAACCTGGGTAAAACTTCGTGTCCCTTGCCTCCTGTTACCATCCGGCCTAGACGCATAGTTCAGGACCCCGTACCCGAGATCCGCCGGTTTTGACACCAACACTAAGCAGGAAACCAAATTGGAGGATCCATGGGCGACGCCGTAGGAATCAAAGGTAGGCTGAGCTGAGCACCGTAGATAGATATCTTACACGGGTACCCCAAGAATAACTACATCAGACGGGATCGAAGTCCCCTTTCCATCGGCTTCGCAAGGAAATTTTTGTTAGTAAAAGAGGGTTTACCCTCTGATTTCCATTAGAGAAACCTAGTCGAAGCACAGAGCTAGTAGTCTGATACAAGCCTAACAATGAAACAACTCGAACTAGGAGAGGGCCTAGCCAACCAACGGCAACTCCCTACAAAAACTAAAGACCAGACCAACTAAGAGGACATCGCATAAGTTTATTATATTCCATCCAAAAGAGAGAAGGCTAAAAACTCATGAAAAGCAAAATGGCAATATCCGAAGAAGTAGAAGCTTCTGCTCCCCGAAGCATCATATTTGTAGCCTTGGTACTCCGAAGCGCCACCCCTGCGAAGCTTTGTAGATTTCACTTGGCATATGTTCGATGAGTCTTGCACCCAGCATCATCGTTCTTTTCCCTGGGTCCTTTTTCTGCAAAACAGCCTAGTCAGCGATCTAGTTGCACATTCTTTTGAAGATCCCAATCGGGTCGTTTATTATTTTCCTGAAAAATACAATATCATTCCTATATTCCAAATTGCCCATAGTAAAGCAGTGGTAGTAGTCAAAACCATTTTCTTATCTTTTTTGTTGAATTTATTTAACCAGCTTCTGAAGCAATCATTCAGATCTTTTGGAATAAGTTTAAGGTCAAAAGCACACCCAACCAGGTTCCAAATGAGTCTAGCAATAGAACAAGAGAAGAATAGGTGATCTATATTCTCATCTTCCCCACACAGGACACAATGTTTGTATCGTTTCCAGCCCCTTTTCAGTAAATTGTCTATGGTTAGAATACTTCTTTATTCAGGAGCCAAAGAAAAAACTTAATTTTTGCAGGCACTTTCACCTTCCTCAGAAATTTCTGTGGAAAGCCAACATCAGATTTAAGAAGATGCAAGTATAAAGATTTCACCGAAAAACTTTTCTTTGTCGTCAACATCCAGATGGGATTATCCCTCCCTCCATACATTATTATTTCCTCACACTTCGTTTTTAATCTGTCCCAGAGATTTTGACAGTCCCCAAAATTTGTTCTTCTAAAAGACATAGCCCCCACCCCCTATCTATCACTTCCCTGATAGTGATCTCCCTGTCATTACTAATGAAATAGAGTGAGGGTAAGCCTTCTTCAGGGGTTTATCATCCACCCACCAGTCTTCCTAGAATCTAGTATTTCTACCATCACCAAGTTTTTTCTTGATGTGAGGGTAAACCAGCCCTCTAATTTTAAGAAGGCTAGAGCAGAATTGTGAGCCCCCCTTCTTGTATTTGACACCAGAAAGGCATTTGTCTTTGAGGTATTTAGATTCAATAATATCTTGCCAAATTCCATCTTCATCTTCAAGTTTCCAAATCCATTTAGCAAGCAAAGCAATATTGAAATTCTCAAGATTTGTTATTCCCAGCCCATCTTGTTGATTTGGAAGACAACAAGTTTTCTTATTAACTAAGTGATACTTCTTCTTATCTTCCTCAGCTTGCCACACTAATCTGGCTTTGTAAATGTCCAATTTTTTCCTAACTCTAGTAGGGAGTAGGTAAAAAGACATCATATAAATGGGGATATTTATTAGGCAAAATTATACCAGTGCAACTCTACCAGCTATATTGAGTAGTATGCCCTGCCAGCAAGCACATCTTTTTTCAATTTTTTTCAGTCTACACTGGTAAACCTAAATATTTCGAAGGTATTCCCCCAAGGGCACATGTGAAGATCTCTTGGTATAAATTCCTCTTACTTTTGGCTTCCCCAAAGAGATAGATGTCACTTTTATGAAAATTTATTGTCAAACCTGACATTTGTTCAAAGGCAGTCAATATGAATTTTAAATTTCTAGTTGATTCCTCGTCATCCTGTATCAGGAATATAGTATCATCGGCATATTGCAACATGTTCACCCCATTCTCATGAATGTCAGTAAGTACCCCTGTAATTTATCCTTTAGTTTTACCTTTATCCATTATCATAGCCAGGGCATCTACAGCTAGATCAAATAACAGAGGGGAGAGAGAAGCCCCCTGCCTAAGCCCTTTGAAAGTTTTGAAAAAATGTCCCACAATGTCATTAACTTTCACCCCCACCTGACCCCACCCCCCTCATGGTGCACATCACCTCTTATCAGGGGAAGTTTTTCAACCTGAGCATTTTGTGAACAAAAGGCCACTTAATTTTGTCATATGTTTTTTCAAAACCAACTTTGAACAACATAGCATTCTATTTTTTTGTATGAATTGAATTTAGAACCTCATGCAAAATAACCACTCCTTCCTTGATATATCTACCTTTTACGAAGGCAGTTTGTATGGGTGAGAATATAGGGTTAACCACTTTAATAAGTCTATTCATCAAGACTATAGCAATGATTTTGAAACTAACATTTAACACACACATAGGCCTGAATTTTCGAATTTTTTTAGCATCCTTAACTTTAGGGACTAGTGTAATAATCCCATAGTTAAGTCTAGTTAAGTCTACTCTTCCACTGTGAAAATCATCTAGTATCCTTTTTCAGATCATTTTTTACCATATCCCAAAAGTTCTAATAAAATACAATAGCAAATCCACCCGATCCTGTTCTTTTCCATAGAGAAGGTTTTAATCAACTCTTCTTGTGCCTGGGGAGAAACCCCTCAGCCCCTTGAATGTTAATGTTTATGTTGGAAGTCTCAGCTTGTCCAAACAGATTTTTGTAAAATTCATTAATGTAATCCATAAGCTCTTTTTCCCCCTCAATCACTTTCCCATCTTGTTCCAAATTAATAATTCTATTTTTTTCTCCTCCTCCGATTCACCTTAGCATGATAATACCTAGTGTTGGAATCAACCTCTTTAATTTCTCTGTCTTTATATCTCTGCAGCCATTTAATTTCTTCCAGCTTAAGTAACTCCTTTAATTCTCTCCTTAGCTCTTTTTGAATGTCTCTCTCATGAGCATTAATACCTCTAGATTCGGCATTCTTGTCCATTACATCCAACATAGCTAATAATTCCTTTTTTCTTTTTCTATAGATGGCATTTGCATTTAAAACCCAACCTTTTATTTTCTGTCTGATATTCCTAAGCTTTTTTCGCTAGGTGTCCATGCTGGACCCATTGCAATTAACCTCCCAATTTTTCTCAATAAATTCTTTAAATCCTTCCATATGCATCCAGGCGTTTTCAAATCTGAAAATGGAGGGAGAAGTTCTTTGTTCCCCTAAGTCCAACAACAAGTGGTATGATCGGAAATTTCCCTTTCCAGTGCAGTAACCATGGTCATAGGGTGTTTATCTTCCCAATCTGGGCATATCAATATTTTGTCTAGCTTTTCATAAGTAGGTTCTGGCAGATTATTTGTCCAAGTATATTTCCACCCACTTATAGGAATATCTCTAAGCCCAACATGTTCTATTATAGCATTAAAAACAAAACTGAAATGGTTAGTACCCCCTGGTTTGTTTTTCTCAGAGCTATTTCTAATGATATTGAAATCTCGTCCAATCACACAAGGAAGAGGGTTATCTTGATATAATCTGGATAATTCAGCTAGAAAGGTTGCTTTTCCCTCTTTTTGGGCATCGCCATACACAGTCACTAGATTCCACCTAAATTTAGCTTTTTTATCAAATAAGAGCATCCTTACAAAGTAAGTCCCTTTTTCTACCTGCAGCAGATCAAAGTTGTCACTATTAATCCCAACAAAGATACCACCAGATTTGCCACTAGGAGCAATCCATTCCCAGAGAAACAAATTTCCTCCAGAAAGGTTATGGAGTTCACTTTTGGAATAGTCTCCTTTAATAGTTTCTTGTAATCCCACAAAAACCAAGTGTTTCTCTATAATAGTTTCTCTAATAAAATTTCTTTTAATGTCCTATTTAATCCCTCTAACTTTCCAAAACATACCTATCATTGTTTCTTTTTTCTTTCCTTATTGCCCCCTATTGATATGGCATGCTTCCCAGCACTATTGGGTGAGGTGCCAATCTTCTTTTCCTATTGCTAGAGAAAATCTTTTCTAGATTATCATAGTAATCCAGTTCTAATTCTGTGTCAGAATGGACATCTCCAGAACATAAACCTTCCAATACAGCATCACCAGTGTCAATAGGACTTGGTGAGCTTTTTGTTTTTGTCCCACCTTCTTGGTTTTCAATGTTTTGGAAATATAAATCTCTTCTAGCCTGTTTCATATTGGCAATCAGGTCTAGATTTTGATTAACTAGATCAATAGTGCATCCAAGTTCAACACCCACATTTTTTGCCATGTCAAATAAGGAAATTTTTTCATCTGAAATGGTAGGAGACTTACCATAATTGTCTGTGTCAGTAGCTCTTTCCTTGGCCAAATCTTCAATCCTAGCATCTTTTTTATCCAAGTTCCTATCACTTCTTCTAGTAGGCCCATCTTTGTCCTTATCCTTGTCCTTGTCCTTGTCATCTTTAGTATTAATGCCCAATTTGGCTCCCAGAGACTCCACAGAATCCTGGCTGGTATTGTAATCTACTGGTTCCATGTAGCTGTCTTCTATCAGTGGATCCCGTGGGGTGTCTTTTTCATAATCATTTTTTTCTCCAAGATCCTCCGCAGTCAGTTCTTTTACATCCCATAACTCAATCTTCTCCATGCACTTTTCTATCTGTTCTTGTTGATTCTTGGTCATGTCCACCATTTTACTGTTCTCTTCCTCCCAGGAATTATGCTTTTTGTCCTATACGCCCTCCAGGCATTCCATCTACATTTATTTTCTTCCATTTCCTGTAGCTTTTGTACAGCATCCCACACTCCTAGGCGACAAGGATCTACAGCAAATAAAGAACTCTTTATTGAAGGGTGAAAAGCTGCATGCAGCCATCAGAAGATAACTATACGGCAAAACTAAACAGAAAATGTGACAAACCAGATTCAGGCATAAAGAGATCTAAACAGAAAGAAGTTGCTTAACAAAGATAGAATACATGACGAACAAGTAATGCAAATAAAGCTGACAAACTATTATGGCTAAGTACTATTATGAATAGACACCTCCTAATTTTTCATTCAGTTCCACCATCTCTCAATCCTCTATGTATTGTTTATGCAAAACTTGGCGTTACTTTTTCAAATGATGCAACTATCAAGATGGAAATGTACTATTTTCTCCATGTTTTATTTTCATTCAGGATGGAGACTTCTAAAATTAGGCAAAAAATGAGGACATCATATGCAGAGGCATAGGCTGACTTGGATGGCCATGCACCAGATATAGATTGAATTTATTTTCACATGATCCTAAAATGGCATTGCATGACCCTAAGCAGGAAACCAAATTGGAGGATCCATGGGCGACGCCCTAGGAATCGAAGGTAGGCTGAGCTGAGCACCGTAGATAGATCTCTTACACGGGAACCTCAAGAATAACTGCATCAGACGGGATAGAAGCCCCCTTTCCATCGGCTTCGCCAGGAGTTTTTTGAGTAAAAGAGGGTTTACCCTCTGATTTCCATTAGGGAAACCAAGTCGAAGTGCAGGGCTAGTACTCTGATACAAACCAAACAACAAAATAACTCGAACTAGGAGAGGGCCTAGCCACCCAGCGGCAACTCTCCCTACACAAACTAAAGACCAGACCAACTAAGAGGATATCGCATAAGTTTATTACACTCCATCCAAAAGAGAGAAGGCTAAAAACTCATGAAAAGAAAAATGGCAAGATCCAAAGAAGTAGAAGCTTCTGCTCCCCGAAACATCTCATTTGTAGCCTTGGTACTCCGAAGCACCACCCCTGCGCAGCTTTGTAGATTTCACTTTCCGACTGTTTGATAAGTGTTGCCCCCAGCATCATCGTTCTTTCCCCTAAGTCCTTTTTCTGCAAAACAGCCCAGGCAGCGATCCAGCTGCACATTCTATTGACGATCCCAATCGGGTCGTTTATGATTTTCCTGCCAAATACAATATCATTCCTACTATTCTAAATTGCCCACAGTAAAGCAGAGTTACCAGTCAAAAAAATTTCTTCTTATTTTTGTTGAATTTATTTAACTAGCTTCCAAAGCAATCATTCATATATTTTGGAATAAGTTTAAGGTCAAAAGCACACCCAACCAAGTTCCAAATGAGTCTAGCAATAGAACAAGAGAAGATTAGGTGATCTATATTCTCATCTTCCCCACACAACACACAATGTTTGTCTCCTTTCGAGCCCCTTTTCAGTAAATTATCTCTGGTTAGAATACTTTTTTATTCAAGAGACAAAGAAAAAACTTAATTTTTGCAGGCACTTCCACCTTCCACAGAAATTTCTGTGGAAAGCCAACATGAGATTTAACAAGATGCAAGTATAAAGATTTCACAGAAAATTATTTGTTTGTCGTCAACATCCACATGGGCTTATCCATCCCTCCATACATTATTATTTCCTCACTCCTCCTTTTTAATCTATCCCAATGATTTTGAGAGTCCCCAAAAATATTTCTTCTAAAAGACATAGCCCCCCACCCCCTATCTATCACTTCACTGACAATGGTCTCCCTGTCATTACTAGTGAAATATTGTGAGGGGTAAGCCTCCTTCAGGGGTTTATCATCCACCCACCAGTCTTCCCAGAATCTTGTATTTATATCATCACCAAGTTTTTTCTTGATGTGAGGGTAAACCAGCCCCCTAATTTTAAGAAGGCTAGACCAGAATTGTGAGTCCCCCTTCTTATATTTGACATCAGAAAGGCATTTGTCTTTGAGGTATTTAGATTTAATAAATTCTTGCCAAATTCCATCTTCATCATCAAGTTTCCAAATCCATTTAGCAAGCAAAGCAATATTGAAATTCTCAAGATTTGTTATTCACAGCCCACCTTATTGTTTTGGAAGACAACAAGTTTTCCTGTTAACTAAGTGATACTTCTTCTATCTTCCTCAGCTTGCCACACTAATCTGGCTTTGTAAAAGTCCACTTTTTCCTAACTCCAGCAGGGAGTAGGTAAAAAGACATCATATAAATGGGGATATTTGTTAGGCAGGATTGTACCAGTGTAACTTTGCCAGCTATATTGAGTAGTCTGCCCTGCCAGCAAGCATATCTTTTTTCAATTTTTTTAGTCACATTCCTCCACATTTTATTTCTAATTCTTTTATTGTGCACTGGTAAACCTAAATATTTCAAAGGCATTTTCCCAAGGGCACATGTGAAGATCTCTTGGTATAAATTCCTCTTACTTTTGGCTTCCCCAAAGAGATAGATGTCACTTTTATGAAAATGTATTGTCAAACCTGACATTTGTTCAAATGCAGTCAATATGAATTTTAAATTTCTAGCTGATTCCTCATCATCTTGTATCAGGAATATAGTATCATCGGCATATTGCAACATTTTCACCCCATTCTCATGAATGTTAGTAAGTACCCCTTTAATGTATCCTTCAATTCTAGCTTTATCCATTATCATAGCCATGGCATCTACAGCTAGATCAAATAACATAGGGGAGAGAGAATCCCCCTGCCTAAGCCCTTTGAAAGTTTTGAAACAATGTCCCACACTGTCATTAACTTTCACCCCCACCTAAACCCCCTCTGGTGTGCATCACGCAATCACACTACTTATCAGGGAAGTTTTTCAACCTGAGCATTTTGTGCAAAAAAGGCCACTTAATTTTTTCATATGATTTTTCAAAATCAACGTTGAACTACATAGCATTCTGTTTTTGTATGAATTGAATTTAGAGCCTCATGCAAAATGCTCAGGGAAGCACTCCTTCCATGATATATCTACCTTTGTCGTGTGGAAAGTCCCATTTTCTCATCTAGATGCTCATTTAGACACAAAATTTATTTTGAAAAAGGCGTAATCCTTCTCAGACAACTCCTTCCATGACATGAGACGCCAAACTCGGAGCAACAGTACTAACGAATAGGTGGCCAGGTTAACTCATAATCCTTCTCACAAGCGTAATGAGGTGCCACATAGCCCAACTTTGTCTTTACCAAAACCGGGTCTTATCAGACAACCTCTTAACCCATTTGACTCAAATTATCAGGAGTCGCCACCATCTTCAGGCGCTCATCCTCGACTCAACTACTAGCTTTTGTCATTAATCCAGGGTGAGTGACTTTACCTGATAACTGACAGTTTAACTTTGTTGCCATATGTTTTTAAATCTTTTACTCTGACCATAGGGCCCAAAGAAAAAGCAAGAAAAGGAAAGTTGCCGACTCTTCCAAGGCCCCCAAAGTCATTGAGTTGGAAGAGCAGGTGTTGGTAACTCCCGAGGCCAACACCGAAAACCCTGAAGAGAATCACAATAAACAAGATGACCCGCGGCCAAAAGCCGAAGCAACAGTCACCGAAGATATGAGCACTGATGTTAACCCGGCGGATAACCTTGACCCGCCAAGTCCTATTCCTTCTTCAAGTACTGTCAAGCCAACTTAAGAAACTCCTCCTGCAGAGAATACTGGTGATATTTCCATTATTGGGGTGATTTACATAGCACCATAAACATCCAAATGTGGGTGATTAGGAGCTAAGAGCATGTGGAGAGCATTAAGTCTTTGGTGGTGCATCCGTTTGGGCCCCGTTTTCAGTCAACGGTCATGAGCAGCAGGGCTTCACATACAAGGAGCGCCAAGTGAGTTATGTCAGCACACCACGTGAGATCGGAGTGGCATAGGTTCTCTCTATCGGACATACCATTCCTCTCTGGTGTCATCAAGGTTTACAAACATTTTTGTGGCATGCTCGAACTATTGCGACGGTTTTTAGTGTGTACTCTGGTAGCGGCGATGGCACTCGAGTACCCGGCCGGGTGCATGGTGGATTGTTGCCCTTCCGGTGTTTTGTATGTATTGTGTGCTTTAGGCCTAGTCTAGCTATGTGCTTTGTAGGTTTTTTGCCAGTTTTCCTCAATAAATTGTTGGCCCTTTATTCTTTCTTCTTTTTTAGCGCTCTCCTTATGCGGTACATTTCTTCTTTGGGGTGTTTTTGTAATACCCTTGGAAATGAAATTCAGTAAGCATATATTCCATTCATAGATTAAGCAATTGTCTTCTATACAAATAGTTTAGCTCGACAGCGGAAATGAACAAACTTTTCCCCAATTGTTGCCAACCACATACTGAAATAGCCAGTTCAACTATATATACTAGATAATTTTAAGTATGTAGTACAGTTCAACCATATCTATAGTCAGATGAACTGAACAAAATAGCCCATAAATATTAATACTATAGAGGGACTTTGTACTACTTCCAGCAGCCTCTCATCTACCGAGCACAGTCAGTAAGAGGCAGAGGAGGAGGAGCCTACCGATGACTTGGGGAAGTGGAATCTGGCGCATGCCGCTGCTGCACCTTTAGCAACGGCTAGCTCAAACACCCTCTACCACTCCTAATGACCCCTCTCAAAGCGGTGGGACTCCTCGTAGATCTCCGCATTCTGCGCCTCTGCGACGATGTGTGGCGCAGCCACAGCGATGGTTAGGGCTGGGCATTCGGTTCCCCCGAACCGAACGGTTCGGTGCTCCGAGTTTTAATGAATTTCGGTTTCTTGATTTGGCAGACCGGTCGGTTTCCTATAAAAATAGGAACCGAGAGTTCGGTGCACCGATGCTTCGATTCGGGTCTCGGTTGAGACCGAATAACTGAGTAACTGACGAAAATAAAACTGAGCATGCAAGGAAGATCGAGGAAATATGACAACGCCGAAGATTAGTTGTGGCAAAAATTGAATCGAAAATCAAATCCTCAGATCCATGCGCAAAAATCGAATAAAAAATTGAAGATCTGCAGCACAGGTCTGTGCTTGGTAGGGGGAAGAGATGGTCGCGCCTTGCTGGTCATCTTCCGCCTCCACGAGCAGCACCACTAACGCCGTCACCCTGGGGATGGTTATAAGCAGAGGGACATGGCTGAGAGGTGGAAGTGGAGCCGCCGCCGCTGGACGCGGGGATGGATAGAAGTCAAAGGTAGTGGGCGGCTAGGTTGCTGTGGTCGAGGTCAAGGCACAGACACGCGCGGGCGGCGGCTAGGGTGCGGTCAAGCGTTATGCTGCTGATGTGAATGCGATTCGCTCTATTCAGGTTGTGTAGTTGGGCTGTGGGCTGTGGGCCGTGGGCTACATGGCCCTGGGCTACGTACGTAGATTTCTCGTGAGTCGACAATTACTTCGGTACTTCGGTGTGTTCGGTTACTTGACACATGCACTCGAATCAGCCGAAGAAATTTCGGTTCTCCAAATTGGCTGACCGAAGTTACGAGCGAACGAATCGGTTTCGGTGCATTGGGGTTCGGTCCCGGTTAGTTCGGGTTGTTACTTCAGTCATCGGTTTATATGCCCACCCCTAGCAACGGTAAGACTCTTTGCATGCTCGACCGGGCGCTCCTCCTCCTCCCATGGGAACTTATTGTAGTGCGCAAGGTCACTGACGCACATGCAGGGCTCCACCTCCTGCCTTCGGGCCATGGTGGCGGAGCGAGTGTTGACCCCTTGGTCTACGGTGGGGTGGAGGCCATGGTGGCCGACAGTAAGGTGGCGGCCATGACGGCCACCTCTCGCCTTTGGGCCGCGATGGTGGAGCGGGTGATGGCATAGCGGCCGATAGTGGGGTGGCGGCCACGACACCCACCTCCCACCTTCAGGCCGCGGTGGCGGAGTTGGCTATGGCACTGGCGACCGACGGTGGGGTGGCGGCTACGACGGCCGGCATCAGCTACCGAGGGCAGTGGCAGCGGAGCGTATGGTGGGTGTTGTGCGCAGACCCAACAGGGACATCATGTGCAGTACATGACGTTGGGGACTTCGCCGCCATCACGTTGTAGCGTCCTAGCTGACGCTGCCCTCTGATGATGGCCGAGTGACTGAGCAAAGACGACAGGGCGGTGCCATTTGTGATCGTGGGAGGAGAATACGACATAAGCTATGGGGAGGGAGGGGAAAATGAGATGTGGACTCACCAGTCGTGAGGGTTTATATAGCAGGCCGATAAGAATTGGAGTTTTGGGGGGATTTCACTGAGTCGGGTGGGAAGCTTGCGCAGTTGTGTGCAGAAACGGTCTGACCGATGATTCATTGGCGCCTCTTCGAGCCAACCTTTGGCCAAAAGAACACCTGTGCGGTGTCAAGCTAGTGCCCGAAGCGTTCTACGGCTACGCGGTGACAAGATGTGCGAGAGGAGGACGAAATAACACGTACACATATAGTTTAAAAAATAAACATTTGTGATATAATTACCTAGAATATGGCCGCTCTCTACGCAGCATCGCGAATGATTGTTCACCCACTTGTGTGGTGTGGAACACGACATATATAGTTTCACATCACGCCGCCGGCTCACAAACGCCGGCCGGCTTGTAGACGGCCATTCCCCGCGTGTTCAGCTGATCTATGTGTGTGGTTGCTCACAGTTGAGGCGGCCCTGACGTGCTCTGCTCGCATCCCTTCGCGCTCTCTGCTCGCGTCCCTCCATGCATGCTGCCAGCTTTTGGGGGCCGGCGCATGATTACATACATTCGGGGTGCCATAGGCATGCGGTTGCCCCGGGCGCGGCGCAACGATGCAGTTACGTGCGTTATAATGCAGTTACCTGCTGCAAAGACTGTCATGCTGACGTGCCAAAAATCCAGGTCGCCTGGCCCCCATTTATTCCCCTTGCCATTCACCTTAATCTCTCACGCCCCATGACGCAATAAGCACACCCACGACAACACGTACAGAGAAAGTATCCAGTGGCACCAATGGCGCTCCTAGCAGCTGACGACGACGGGCGGCAGTTCACCACGCCTCACGTAGTGGACACCCCCGCGAGGGGCAAAAACCTCTCGGTGGTGTAAACGAATGAGCCGGACTTGGTGGAGAGGTCCATCCACACTATAGAGTAGTTGCTTGTCGAGGACAAGTATCAAGTGGTCGGCTTTCACCTCGAGTTCAACGGCGGTCATGCTGGGCATGATGAAATGGTTGTCGTTGCCCAATTGTGTGTGCGCCATCACATCCTCTTCTACCACTATTGATGTCGGTGTCAAAATTGGTGGATCTTGGGTAGGGGGTCTCGAACTGTGCATCTAAGGCGGATGGTAACAGGAGGCAGGGGCACGATGTCTACCCAGATTCGGGCCCTCTACCTGAGATCCGCCGGTTTTTACACCGACATTGGTGCTTTCATTGAGAGTTCCACTGTGTCGTCATTGTAATGCTTGATGGCTCCTTCGATCATCGCTTGCGATGCGGTCTAGGCTGAGGCTTTCCTCCCCGGACAGATCTTCGTATTCGGCGGCTTCGCACTGCGGGCCAATTCGTTTGGCCATCTGGAGAAGATCGAAAGCTACGCCCTGGCCAGCAGGTCAGATTTGGAAACTTGAACTACATGGCCGACATCCACGGAGACTTGATCTTCGACGGATTCGAGCCCATGTCGGACGCGCCGCACAGTCGCGACGAGCAAGACGTAACTCTGCCGTCGGACAGTGTTCGGGATATCGCATCCGCAGCTACTCCGACCATCAACCCGAAGTAAATCACGCCATCCGAGAGCGGAGGGATAGACCCCGCCATGGAGGCCGCACTCTCAGTGGCGATAGAGCCAGATACTCACTTCACCCCTTACGAGAGCCGTGTCACCAAACCAGTGGATTCATCTCCGGCCACGGACTCTGAGCCGCTCACATCCGCGCCCGTCAAATCCGACTGGGCGCCGATCATGGAGTTCCCCTCTGCGGATATCTTTCAGCACTCACCTTTCAGAGATATGCTAAATTCATTAAGGTCTCTCTCCCTGTCAGGAGAACCTTGGCCGAACTATGTCCAGCTAGAATGGGATGTGGACGACGAAGAAATTCGCGGCCCACCCACCACCCACCTAGTAGCCACTGTCGATGACTTAACCAACATGCTCGACTTCGACTCCGAAGACATCGATGGTATGGACGATGATGCAGGAGACGAACCGGAACCACCGCCCACAGGGCGCTGGACCGCTACTTCATCACATGATGTATACATGGTGGATACACCCAGAGAGGGCAATGGCGAAGAGACAGCGGAGGATGCACCCTCCAAACAACCCAAGCACCGACGTCAGCAGCGCCGCTCTAAGTCCCGCCATAGCAAAAACAGCTATAACAGCGCAAGAGGAAATAATAGTCCACTCGACTCTAGAAGAAACGACAACTGCACCACCCCGGTGGCAGAAAACGATCAAGATGCAAACTGCAAACATAGTACGGATCTGACGTCCGAATACGATGACGCCAAAGATAAGCCTCATCAAACCCCGTTTGGGGAAGAAAACAGTCCGGACGAAGATGTACACATCATCCCGGAAAACACTTGGAGCAAGAGAACCTCCGCAGAATGCTTATTGCCACAGCGAGGAGCCTGAAGAAATAGAAGCAAAGGCTCAAGGTAGCACAAGATACGCTCAACAGCAAGTGGAACAAAGTAACAAAGTATGGTGGAAGTTACCATAAAAATAGCTATCCAAAGCGCAAGCTATTACCGGAATTCGACGATGAGGCCTTAGAGCCTATACAGCCGAAGAATGATAGGGCCAACCGGACGGATACACCACCTTGTGAACGCGATAGAGTGGCTAACAGAGTCACGCATAAGTCAACACACGATCTATGTGAGAACTTGCGTCAAAAATCCAGCGCGACCAGATCCATCTATGGATCAAGGAAGCACGCTATGGTACAAAACCACAACCGAATACTACAACTGTCCGAACACCATAGCACATCCCAATACAGGGGTGCCGCACACCCATTATGTTTCACTAATGAGGTGCTGGATCACGAATTCCCAGAGGGATTCAAACCGGTGAACATAGAGGCGTACGACGGAACCACAGACCCTGGAGTCTGGATAGAGGACTTCATCCTCCATATTCATATGGCTCGTGGAGACGATCTCCATGCCATTAAATACCTGCCCCTCAAGTTTAAAGGGTCAGCTCGGCATTGGCTGAAAAGCCTCCCCGAAAACTCAATCGGAAGTTGGGACGAGCTCGAGGACGCCTTTCAAGCCAATTTTCAAGGGACTTATGTCCGACCTCCAATCCAACAGTCCGGAGAGTCCACCCAAAAGCTTTGGAACAGGTTCCTCGCCAAGAAGAACCAAATTGTCGACTGTCCGGACGCCGAAGCCTTAGCAGCTTTTAAACACAGCGTCCGAGATGAATGGCTCGCCAGACACCTCGGTCAAGAAAAACCAAGAACGATGGCAGCCCTAACAAGCCTCATGACCCACTTTTGTGCGGGCGAGGACAGCTGGTTGGCCCGTAGCAGCACTAGCGACCCAAGCACATCCGAAGTTAGGGATGGCAATGGTAAACCACGACGCAACAAAAACAAGCGATGAAATAAAGAAGGTAGCCCAGATAACACGGTGGTAAATGCCGGATTCAGGGGCTCCCAACCAGGTCAGCGGAAAAAGCCTTTCAAAGGCAGCAGAGAAGGACAATCTGGCCTAATAAAATTCTTGACAAACTCTATCAGATTTAAGGCACCCCAGACAAACCTGCAAATCATACCCACAGAGAATGTTGGGTCTTCAAGCAGGCCGGTAAGGTAAACGCCGAACACAAAGGGGAAGAGACACCAAGCGAAGACGAGGATGAACCTCGCCAGCAAAGCGCCGGAGGACAGAAAAAATTCCCACCAGCGGTTAAAACAATAAACGTGATCCATGTGACACAGAGTAGAAGCAATCATTCACTCCGATGCACACGAGCCATAGAGCACGTCACCCCTAGGTTCAACCCCTGGATGGCATGCCGATCACTTTTGATCGTAGGGATCTCAATACAAATATCCGGCGCGAAGGACTGACGGCCTTGGTGTTAGACCCAATCATAAATGGGTACCATTTCCCATGAGTCCTCATGGACGGCGTCAGTGATCTAAATATGATATATCAGGACACAGTCTGCAAAATGGGGATAGACCCGACACAAATAAGCCATAGTAATACTACCTTCAAGGGAGTAATACTAGGCCAAGAGGCCTGCTGTACGGGATCTCTACTACTAGAGGTGGTATTCGGTTCTCCCGATAACTTCCGAAGCGAAACGTTAACTTTTCACATTGCTCCATTCCGAAGCGATTATCAAGCACTACTCGGAAGGGCGGCTTTCGCTCGTTTTAATGCAATACCGCATTATGCCTTTCTCAAGCTCAAGATGCCCGGTCCATGTGGCATCATCATAGTTAGCGGAAATACCGAACGTTCTTTATGTACGGAAGAGGACGCGGCGGCTCTAACAGCTGCGAACTAGACGGCCTCACCAACCAGAAAAAATGGCAGGTCGTCAAGACCACGGACACGGTCAAACGAATCCGGCGTTCCATCATACTACTAGGAAAAGGCCTACTAATAGCGCACCGGTTTTGCCTACTAATGGTGCACCAGTAGTGCGCCATTACTAGCTGACTTAGTAATGGCACACCACATAGAAGTGCGCCATTAGTAATAATTTTTTTCAATTTTTTTTATTTTTTTCTTAATCTCGGGTCACTATGGCTTAATCTCGAGTCAATATGCTTAATCTCTGGTCAAATCACACTCTGTTGTCAAACTTCCTGAAAGGTCACCCATCCTCACACTAATCCAGCCCAAGCACGCTTAACTTCATAGTTCTATCCAACCCCAGCACCACCTCACTTCACAGGCACTTGTTGATATATCTATCATATCAATCCTATTAAACCTTGCTGATGTCTAGGACATTGTTCATGTTCATGAGTATGATGAAATTTTGAAAAAATATTTCAAACTTCCCGGTCATATTACGTATCATATTTTGAAAAATAATTCAATTTTTTGTGAAACCAAATTTTTTTTCTGTTACTAGTGGCGCACCAAGCATACGGTGCGCCACTAATAAGTTTGAAATTTTTTGAATTTTTTTGCCTCCGGATCTTAAAAGCACCGTAACTTTTTTCTGTTAGGTTTTTGGGGATTTTGAAAATGTTTAACATGGTTCCCCGGTTAAATTTGGATGTAACTTTTCGAGTAGATGATTTTTCATATAAAAAACTTTTTTATCTGAGTTCGTACGCAAAAGTTATGCCCATTTTACAAATTCTCGAGAGATTTCACAAATAAAGTCGAAATTCATATTTGTAAATTTTCCCAACAACTAGACCACATATCACATGGGAAACTTATTTTCTTTTATTTTTTGACATTTCCATTATTTTCTTTTAAGTTTTTAACTGAAAAGGCTGTCCACGGGGAGGGGGGTGCATTCGGTACATTTTGGGCCAAGTTAGTAATGGCGCACAGTGGGAGTGGTGCGCCATTACTGGTTAAACTACTAATGGTGCACCACACCCACGGTGCGCCATTACTAGTTTTGAAAAAAAATAAAACAAATTCTGATTTTTTTTTAAAAAACTTAGTAATGGCGCACCAGTTGACAGTGCGCCATTACTAGTTTTAACTAGTAATGGCGCACTGTCCACTGGTGTGCCATTACTAGTTTTGAAAAAATAAATAAAAAAATTTGGATTTTTTTTTGAAAATAATTTACTAGTGGCGCACCGTGGATGTGGTGCGCCATTAACTAGTAATGGCGCACTATCCACTGGTGCACCATTACTAGTTTTGAAAAAAAATTGTTACTAATGGCGCACCGTAGATGTGGTGCGCCATTAGTATTTGGACACTAATGGCGCACCAACACATAGTGCGCCATTAGTATATACTAATGGCGCACCACATGTCTGGTGCACCATTACTGTCATTTCCCTCTATAGCCCTTTTCCTAGTAGTGTATATATGCATGAGATTGGTTTTCAAACCCTCATAAACGATACCAGGGGCTTCCCGCGTGTAATCAGGGCTAGCCCAGCTCAATCTGGCTTCTCTTGAATTTTGATAGTTCATTGATAATAACCAACTCTTCTTTTTTGGCACGACAACTTTCACCTAAGTTCTTTCCTTTTGCAGATGACAATCGTGCTACACCCGTCCAGGACACGGCACAACGGAGATACAGGTGCAGACGTGCAGCAGGGACCCGCCCAAAGGTTCCTTTTTAGATTAAGACCCTGCGTAAACCTTTCTTACAGTCTCTTGTTGCTCACATCCTCCGGATACTCCACACAACCGAGAAGGATGCTGGTGTTATTGGCATGTGGCCACGCCAAGATTTTGCACGTACCTGGACACATGGGGTTTCTTATTAAGGGCATTGTTTAGCTCGGTATATGTTATAAAGACCGAATACCTTAGGGAGTGTTCGGCGTCGTGAGTTTGGCCCTATATGCATCGGCTCCGAATCATGTCTTTGGTCAAATGTTGGGTTTTCCCGGTTCCCACGTTTCATTATATCGGCTAAGGTAGCACTGGGAGAACTACTGCGATTGTGTCCTGGTTCATCCGGATGAGCACCTCAGTAGAGAAAGCCGAAAACTGACTGTCATGATATAGCGAGAGACTGGTCCACCACTCAATGACTCATCGGAATCTTTGGGATTCCTCCTCATTAACGAAGGGCCGTTTCCCGGTCATGTACGTACGCACCCCGTATTCAGACGAGCGCAGAAGTACCAGGGGCTATATAGTAGCCCCACTATCAAACTCCTATGGCTAAGTGAAAGTGTTAAAGCAATATAGTCTAATTGCCTCGTTCGCTACGCTATCACCTCCTTAACGGACCAAGACGTTGGATCAAGTGTGGATATGCATCTTTTGCGAACACCCCCGCATTATATGCGTGGGGGCGGAAGCCGATGACTACAAGCTTTCAGGTTATACATATATACATAAATGGTCGCACAGGAGGCACCATAGTACTTTCGGGCAAAAGTATAAATACAGCCTTGATAATTCAATAAAACATTGCTTTTACAATGGGAATACATGTCACTTGAACATAATATTCTTCGAGCACTGAGCCTCTATCGAACGAGCGCCTTCTAGAACTTCTTCAAAGTAGTGCTCGGCAGCCACGTGGCCTACGGCCGAACCCTGTGTCGCAATAGTGGTGGCCCCCATCTCCGCACAGTATGTCTTGACACGGGCAAAGGCCATCCGCGCACCTTCTATGCACGCCGATCTCTTTACAACATCGATGGGCGGCACAACACCAAGGAACTGTTGCACTAAGCTAAAGTAGCTATTTGGCATTGGCCCTCCTGGCCACAGGTGATCCACAACGGACCTCATGCCAAGTCCGGACAACCTATGAAGCTCGGCCCACTCAGCCAATCGCTCATTCAATAGCAGCGGACGGACTGGAGCGTGAAACTGTGACCAGAACAGCTTTTCCACTTCGGGACCTTTCTGATCCTTGAAGTACTCAGCCGCATCAGCAGCACTTGCAGCCAAATCCATGTAGGCGTCCGCAGAACTCCATAGCCGGTCCAGAGGAGCATACTTCGGATCTTCGAACTTAGCCCGCAACAAGAAGGGCTTCCCAGACACGATATCTGCAGCTTGATTCAGCTCCTTCGTCGTCGCTCTAATTTTGGAGCAGGCTTCCTTGGCAGCCACCAGGGCCTTCTCCAGGTCCGTCGCCTTCTCCCGGTTTTCTTCTTCAAGAAGCTGGTAACGGTCAGCGGCATCTTTTAACTCTACAACCATCTTGGCTATTTTATCCTTGCTCTCGCAATGCGCGGCATGTTCGTCCCTTAACTCTTTGGTCGCCTTTAGAGCGGCCGCATTGCTACTCCTTGCTTGCTCCTGGGCACGGGCAAGCTCCGCCCGAAGGGTCTCCACGGTGGCAGCTCCATCTGCAGTCACGCAACATATTAAAGATACTGGCATCATGCTACTCTTATTATCTGACAATCACCAGAGAAATCACTCACCATGTGCCTCGTCAAGCCGCTCATTGACAAGCACGATGTCGGCGTCTGCCGCATCAAGTTGCCGCTTTAGCTCGGCAAACCCATCAGTCTGGCTAGCCACCGGAGCTTCAGCCACATGCACATAAAGGCAGTGTGGTTATTACTTGGGACTATGATCCTCTATTTGTCGCCGTTTTTGACGACAACCAGAATCTCAGGGGCTACTATCTGCATAGGGCACACCTAACGTGTGCGGTACGGTTCAAAATATACATTATTTCACATACCTTGAAGCCTTTCAGCAGACACGTAAAAGCTTCATGCAAACCGCTTTCAGAGGATGAAATCCTTTCAATTACCGTACCCATTAGCGTACGGTGCACTTCCGAGACGGCCGCTTGCCCCAGAAGATCCTTCAGTGCGTCTGACCGCACACTGTACAGACCCTTGCTGTCGCTCCCCTTAGGAGCCAGATATTGGGAATCCTGGGTAGCCAATGGATTATCCTCCGGCCTTGGTGGATCCGTAGATACCCTTCGCGACGACACTTCAAGGTCGCCCGCTTCATGAGGCGGGGTGTCGGGGGAGGCGTTTCGTTCTCCATCATCTCCGGAAGAAGATCCCCCGAAGATGAACTCTGTCGAGACGGGCTACAATCTGGACTGCAATTTATAGGCGCTGGTTATTGTCTTCGGAAGTAAGGTAGGATATTTCCACTATTGAAGTACTTTTCGATTACTTACAGCTCGGTAGAGGGCTGATCTCCGCGCGGAAACAGTGCGGCAATAATACCCTCTGAGGCAGGACCCTCTGATGAAGATTTCTTCTCTCGTTTGGAGACCTTAGTTTCCGGATCTTCAGAGGTAGTCCTCTTCCTTCCTCGAGGAGAGAGAATGTTAGATTCTTCCCTTTGATTGTCCTCCCTCGCGGAGGTGCTCATTCCCCCGGCTGGAATAAGTTGCGAGTGAGGCCCGCTTTCGTCCTCTTTATTTCCCCCATCATCTTCCTTTGAGGACACTGGATAAGGCGACGGCTCGAGCATCTTGTCCAGTACCGGATTGTCCAAGGGCTCAGGAAGGGGGCCGAACACCTAATCATCATCGCCTTTGTTATCCAGTCCTGGTCAAAAGACGGCTCTTTAGAATGATGCCATGATAAATAAAAGGACAACAGGTTCGGCATGGGATTACTTACTTGGGCAGCAGGGCGGTTGAAGCTCAGGCCCACGTCCTCGGTGGTGTCCGGACAGTCTATTTGGGGTCCCAAGAACGATTTGTACATCTCTTCATGCGTCATGGCGAGGAAATGTTGAATAACTCGTGGTCCTTCCGGGTTGAATTCCCACATGCGGAGGGGCCGACATTTGCAAGGTTGGACTCGACGAACCAACATAACTTGCATTACCATAACCAGACTCAAATCACCCTCGAAGAGATCTCGAATACGGCTCTACAGTATTGGCACGTCCTTGGCTGGACCCCAGCTCAGCCCCCTGCTGATCCATGACATCAGTTGTGGTGGGGGGGCCGAGCGAAAGGCGGGGGCAGCTACCCACTTGGCACTTCGGGGAGCTGTGACGTAAATCCACTCCCGCTGCCACAATCCGGACACCTCTGGGAAGGAACCCTCTGGCCATGGAGCATCAGCAATTTTGCTTATTAAAGCACCTCCGCACGCTGCATGCTGCCCTCGATCATCTTTGGCTTCACATCGAAGGTCTTGAGCAACAGGCCGGAGTGAGGGGTAATGCGGAGGAAGGCCTCACATACGACAATAAATGACGAGATGTGAATAAGGGAATCCGGGGCCAGATCGTGAAAATCCAGCCCGTAATAGAACATAATACCCCTAACAAAGGGATCCTAGTCCTCGGAGGAAGTGGGAGACGAACACAACGCTCTCGTTGGGTTCGGGAGTAGGGACGACCTGCCCTCGGGCGGGCAGCCTATGCGAAATTTCGGCGGTCAGATATCTGGCCTCCCTCAACTTCTTGATGTCCTCCTCCGTAATGGAGGAAGGCATCCACCGACTTTGAAGGTTGGATCCGGACATGGTTGAAGGTCCGAAGCACTTGACCTGAGCTTTGGGTGTTAGAACTCGAGGCGGGGGAAGGATTCGATTGAGCGCGGGAGGGAAAAAAGAAAAAAGCCTTGTCCCCTTTATAAAGAGGGTGAATATCAGGCGTCCTCCTCATGGCCGTTTGGGACTTACCTAAGATCTAGGAGTCATACCAATAGGCACGGTTGGGTTACCCACGTTTGTATTGATGAGAATCCCATGAAAAGAGGAACACGATCTCTGCTTTGACAAGACGTGTCAAGAAAACCGCCTCGCGTTATGTGCGGAGCTGGTTGAGAGAAACAGTTTGAATAATGACCGGCCATGGCATGACGTCACGTTGTCAAAATGTGTCAGCAGATTAGATTTGTGGAAATATTACTCTCTCTAAAGTGGTATGTGGAACTTATTTTGCAGGGTCGGACACTGTCCTTGTATTCAAACTCTTCCATGGTGTATTCGGAGGAGGAACCCGCCTTGCAATGCCGAAGACAACACTACGTGCTGGACTCATCATCATTGAAGCCTGGTTCAGGGGCTACTGAGGGAGTCCTGGATTAGGGGGTCTCTGAACAGCCGGACTATATCCTTTCGCCGGACTGTTGGACTATGAAGATACAAGATTGAAGACTTCGTCCCGTGTCCGAATGGGACTCCACTTGGCATGGAAGGCAAGCTAGGCAATACAGATATGTATATCTCCTCCTTTTTAACCGACCTTGTGTAACCCTAGCCCCCTCCGGTGTCTATATAAACCGGAGGGTTTTAGTCCATAGGACAACAGACAATCATACCATAGGCTAGCTTCTAGGGTTTAGCCTCTCTGATCTCGTGATATCATCAAGAACAATCAAGTAGGACGTAGGGCTTTACCTCCATCAAGAGGGCCCAAACCTGGGTAAACATCGTGTCCCCTACCTCATGTTACCATCCGCCTTAGACGCACAGTTCGGGACCCCCTACCCGAGATCCACCGGTTTTTACACCGACAATTGCCGTCCACAAGGCCTTGTGAGCATTTGGCCAGGTTTACCAATAACCTCGACTACAATTTCGATGTGATGGACATCATCAATGATCTAAAAGTGCTCGAGATTTCGGGCTTGGCCTGCCGAAAGCTTGTCGACCTCCGTGGCCACTATAGGGTCTTGGGATGCATGAAGAACAAGCAGAACTCCTTGCTTCACCTTGCCCTGGCCATTGTCGGTGTCAAAACCGGCGGATCTCGGGTAGGGGGTCCCGAACTGTGCATCTAAGGCGGATGGTAACAGGAGGCCGGGGACACGATGTTTACCTAGGTTCGGGCCCTCTTGATGGAGGTAATACCCTACATCCTGCTTGATTGTTCTTGATAATATGAGTAGTACAACAGTTGATCTACCACGAGATCGAATAGGCTAAACCCTAGAAGCTAGCCTATGGTATGATTGTTGTTCTTGGTCCGACGGACTAAACCCTCCGGTTTATCTAGACAACGGAGGGGGATAGGGATACACAGAGTCGGCTACAAGGAAGGAGATCTACATATCTGTATTTCCAAGCTTGCCATCCACGCCAAGGAGAGTCCCATCCGGACATGGGACAAAGTCTTGAATCTTGTATCTTCATAGTCCAACAGTCCGGCCAAAGGATATAATCCAGCTGTCCGGATACCCCCTAATCTAGGACTCCCTCAGTAGCCCATGAACCAAGCTTCAATGACGATGAGTCCGGCGTGCACATTGTCTTCGGCATTGCAAGGCGGGTTCCTCCTCCGAATACTTCATAGAAGATTTTGAACACGAGGATCGTGTCCGGCTCTACAAAACAAGTTCCATATACAACCGTAGAGAGAATAATATTTCCACAAATCTAATCTGCCGATGCGTTTCGCAGCGTGACATCACACCACAGCCAGGTCACCATTCAAATCGTCTTTCACAACCAAACTCAGCGTGTTTCGCGAGGAGGTTTCCTTGGCACGTCTTGTCGAAGCAGAGATCATGTCCCCTTATTATGGGATTCCCATCAATACAGACGTGGGTAACCCAACCGCACCATCAATTACGACGCTTGGGGGATAAGCGAGTTTTACCAGGATGGTGGGGGCTCATAGTTTCCGTCTGCCCTTATAAAGGGATAAGGGTTCACCTTTTTCATCCCACACCTTCTTCCTCCAGGCTCATCCATTCTCGCGCACTCGAGCTCCAATGCCCAAGTCCACATCCTTCTCCTCAACTCTCTCCAAACATGTCCAGAGTGGGAGGCAAGTGGATGGTCTCCTCCATCATGGAGGGAGACATCAAAAAGCTACATGGGGCCGGATAATTAGCCGCGGATATCGCACACCGGCTGCCAGTCGCAGGGAAGATCGTCCCTACCCCGGAACCTTACGAAAGGGTGGTTTTCCTCACCCACTTCATCCACGGACTGATGTTTCCCCTCCATCTATTCGTCTGCGGCCTTATGTTCTATTATGGGCTGGACTTCCATGATCTGGCCCCAAATTTCATCCTCAACATCTCGGCGTTCATCATCGTGTGCGAGGCTTTCCTCCGCGTCCGGCCCCACTTTGGCCTGTGGCTGAAGACCTTCAATGTCAAACCGAAGGTAGTAGGCAGCCAACAAGCAGAATGCGGTGGAGCCATGGTGGGAAAAATGCCCAACATTACATGGCTCGAGGGCTCCTACATGGAGACCATAAAGGGGTGTCAATCGGGGTGGTTCTACATCACCGAGCCATGCGACACCAACTGGGTGGCGGCCCCCGAGTTTCGATCCGGAATCCCCACTCGGCTTACTTCCTGGAAGGATAAGGGCCTGTCCTGGGGCTCATCGGTGGAGCTGGACGGACTCCAGAAGTGTATCCAGAACATGATAGGCAAGAAACTCAAGCTTGTCAACATAGTCCAGGTCATGCTCTTCCACCGAATCCTCCCATGTCAACAACGGGCTTTCAACTTATGGGAGTTCGACCCGGCCCAGCACCAGACTCTACGCGAGTTCTTTGACATGATGCATAAGGACGTTTGGAAGGTCCTGTTCAAGGGCGCCGAGGTCCCCCTCCCCTTATCGAGGACCGCGGGCTAAGCGCGACACGCCCTATGAATCCGGTAAGTTCTGTACATCTCGTAGGGTATTTATTTTCCATAGTTTAACCATGTGCGGGATCTGAGCTCCCATGACTTTGACAGGACTAGGTAGAGACATCGGAGCAGATTGACTACCCGACCCCTCTGCCCGAAGACCCTGCAGACGCTCTCCTGACGGAGATGCGGACCCCGGCTCCTTATGAGGTGCCGAAGAAGAAGATCAAGAAGAAGGCCACGGGAACCCAAAAGAGTTCCCGACGCCAGGTGGTATCGGACTCATCGTCCGATAACTCCGAGACGCACTCCTCCCGTGAAAATGAGGAGGAGGAAGATGAAGATTCTCCCCCTCCAGCCGAGGGAGACAAGAAAAGGAAGGCCGCCCCAACCGGGGAGGCCAAAGGGTCCAAGAAGGGAAGGACTCTCCTTCCGGACTGTTCCACCACCGCCGCCGACAGCGAAGACGAGTGGTTACTTAGGGCCAAGCTCCTGGCGAAGTCGTAAGTACTCGGATACCAGAGTAACTCATACCATACTTTTATTGCACTGCTTTTCCTAACGCCGAATATGTTCATGCAGTCCGCCCCGAGCCCGTATCGACGTATCCTCGTAGGGCGGTTCCTTGGACTCGTCGGATATGAATAGTAAGTCACTTCCAACCGCCTCCTCTCCTCGACCTACGGACAATGTCGAGGTATTGTCTCAAGGGGCACCGAGCCGGGGGAGATAGTCCTGGAGACGCCTCAAGGCGACCTTCCGGACTCCAGGCGCAAAGGGAGCAAGACTCCCAAGGGCTCCAAGTTCGTCCCTCAGCCGGACACCATGCAGGAACCTCCAGTGGTTCCGGACTCTAGCAGGCGGCCCCCTTCCAAGAGGGGCAAGCCGCCCGTGCCGGTGACCTCTGTCCATCCAGAGGCGCCGGACAACCTGCTGGGAGCGCTTTGCGGCGCTTCCATTGACGAAGAGCACCGCTTCCATCGACGAAGAGCACCGCACTATTATGAGTGTGGTGATCAAGAAGGTTCAGTCCGCCAAGAGCGGACTGACTGAAGCCTGTGTCAGCCTTCTAACAGGCTTTGAGGTAAGTATTTAAAATATAGGAAAATATTACCGCATAGAGAGTAGCCCCTGATGCTCTATTTGGTGTTCACAAAGAAAAGCCAAATCGAGGATCAAATAATATCTGCAGGAGTCTAATATAAGTATGTCTGTATGCATATGCAGGCTTCGTTGCTGACCTCTGCCACACTGAATGCGGAGTTCATCGTACTGAAGCAGAACCTCGAGCGGTCCGAGAAAGAGCTTGGCCTTACCAAGAGGCAGCTCGAGGAGAACAAAGGTAAGTAATACCTTGTCTATATATATATATATAAGATGTGGTTGCAAAATGATAGGATCATCATGGATGTGCCAGGGGCCACAACCGAAGTGGTGACCCTGAAGCAAGCGATGTCCGAGGCCAAAACAAAGCAGCCAAGGAGCACACCGAGCGGGAGAAATAGGAGGCACGGGTGGGCGAGGTGTAGCAAGAGCTCCAGGCTCTCGTGAAGAAGCACAAGACTTTGGAGCTTGACTCAAAGACGTGAGAGTCCGAGCTTGCCGCGGCCCTCGAGAGCACAAAGCGTGCCAAGGCTGAAGCCCAAAAGGCCCTCCAGGAAATTGAGGCGATGAGGAAGATAGCGGCGGGTAAGGCATTCATTATGCAAAGCAAGCATGTGAAAGTAAATTACTTGTTACTTACCCGAGTCTGGAGCTCTCTAGGAGCATTCGCAGATTTGCCTCGCAGTGTGTCAGATGCCGCAAAGTACTACCAGGCCGAGGAGGGAAGCTCGAAGGAGAAGTTTTTCTGGTCTCAGTATACTGGGACCGAACACTCGATGCCTGTGAGCGACCAGCTGAAGCAACTGGTCGAGCTGCACAAGGCGGCCGAACAGGCCATGAGGGGCCTTATAGTCCGGATGTGGCCTGGTGACTCCCTTCCCAACAGCTACTTCGGCCTGGTGAGGCGGCTTGTGGATGCCTGCCCACGGCTGGAAGTCATAAAGCGGTCCGTCTGCATCGAAGGTGCACGCTGGGCTTTTGCCTGTGCGAAGGTGCACTGGGCCAAGATGGACGCCGAGAAGCTGGTGAAGGAGGGGCCGCCACAGGGCAAGGAGCATCGCCACCCTGAAATGTATTATGAGGGTGTCCTGAAGGGTGCCCGTCTTGTGGTAGACGAGTGTGCGAAGGATGTAATTTTTTAATGAACTTGCTCGTGTGATCCTGTATTATGAAAACTTGTTCATGTGCGCTATCCAACGCTTGTTTGAATTTAAAATATTACCTTCTATGCGGCTGTTTATCAAGCCTGAGAGATGGCCAGTCGTCGGCTTCTGCCCCCATGCCACGAGTGCTGGGGTGTTCGGGATAAATCTGAGCACTCTTTTTCCCATTCTTGGGTCCTTCGAGGGAGGTGCTCAGCGCAACAAACAAGGCAATCGGACTATAATGCTTTGTCACTCTCACTTAGCCATAGAAGTCTACAATTTTAAATTTTGGTGAAGCCCCTAGTATTCGGAAGGCCGAATTCGGGGCGCTATACACACCTAAGCCGGACAAAGCCGACTCCTCGCCCTAAGCGGCATATGTCTTTAGGGACTCGAGACCTCTCGAACAGCGACCAACTCTCGCCTTATCATGACAGTCAGTTTTAGCTTTCTCTACAGAGGTGCTTGCCCAGATGAACCGGGGCACAATCGCAGTAGTTCTCCAAGTGCTACCTTAGCCAATATGGCGGAACGTAAGGTATCAAAACATGGGAGCCAGGCAAACCCAACTATTGACCCAAGACACGATTTAGAGCTGATGCATATAATGCTATAAGTTCGGGGTGCCGCATTGTCAAAAGTGTTCGGACTTCTCACGCCGTATTATGGGGTACGCTTAAGCCCCTGGCGTATTGGTCGTACCAGAGTGTATGGGTGCTGAATGTCATGAATGAACATATATATATAAAAGAATAGAGAATGCGGTAATAGTCTAGTGATATGCATTGTTTATTCAAAAAGGTGTGTCGAAGCAGAATGATACAAGTAGTGCGATAAGCAAAAAGTAGGACTATTTGACATGTCCCCTCCAAGGGCAAGCTGAGGTATGGTATTTAAAGCAGGTATTTCACTCGTTATCAGAGACCACCTGGGAATTCCATGGTGCGATGTAGCTTTCTGCCTCCTTGGTTGTTGTATCGTGTGTCCGGCAATCGTACTGCCGGACGGGGTTTCCAGAGAGTAAAGTCCTAAAAGAGAGAAAAAATAACAAAGCGGGAAGCCCCTAGTGCGGTTGAGCCGCGTTATGGGGCGTGCCCTAGTTGTGCCCCCCACCTATGCCCATGGTATTTTCAATGTGTAATTATGTACGCGTGGTGCGGATTTCACCGTTTGGCTGGGACTGGGGTGGGGGCCGCATTGCTATGCGATCTTGGAACGTGCCAGGCGGTGTTGTTGCAGATTACTTCGGGCGCGCTTGACGGTGTCCGGGTGTTTAATCGCCAAATTGGTGGATTGCCTCAAGAGGCTGCTTTGTGCTTCTGCTGCGAGGGCCACAGTGGGCTCCTTCGTGCGGAGAGAGCGCTCTATGTTTTTGTTGACTGTGATGACCCCCCGAGGTCATGGCATCTTGAGCTTGAGGTATGCATAATGCGGTACCGCATTGAATCTTGCAAACGCGGTTCGCCCGAGCAGTGCGTGATAGCCACTGCGGAACGGGACTATATCGAAGATTAACTCCTCGCTTCGGAAGTTATCCGGGGATCCGAAGACCACTTCTAGTGTGACTAAGCCTGTGCAATGGACCTCTACACCTGGTATGACGCCTTTGAAGGTCGTTTTTGTGGGTTTGTGTAGCGCCCCGAGACTGATGTGCCAGGTGTCCTCCGGTTATTCGCTGTTGTTGCCTTGTCATTGCTTGCGTGTCATGCATTTCATATCATGTCATCATGTGCATTTCATTTGCATACATGTTCGTCTCATGCATCTGAGCATTTTCCCCGTTGTCCGTTTTGCAATCCGACGCTCCTATGTCACCCGGTGTCCCTTTCTACCTCTTTTCGTGTGCGGGTGTTAAACATTTCTAGATTGGACCGAGACTTGTCATGCAGCCTTGGTTTACTACCGGTAGACCGCCTGTCAAGTTTCGTGCCATTTGGACTTTGTTTGATACTCCAACGGTTAACCGAGGGACCGAAAAGGTCTCGTGTGTGTTGCAGCCCAACACCCCTCGAAAGTGGCCCAAAGCCCAGCTAAACCCCCTCCATCATCTCGGTCATTGGATCACGATCGCGTGGCCGAAAACTGCACATCATTTGGACTCTCCTAGCTCCCTCTACCTATATATATGTGGCCTCCTCCGAAAAAATCGCGGATGAAACCCTAGCCCCGCTCCTCGCGCCACCGGACATAACTCCCCACCACCGGCCGGACATGTCCGCCACCAGCGCCACCTCAGTTCGCCCAATAGCGTCGTGCCACCTCAGCTCCGCCGCCGCTCCGGGCCAACCGGCTCACGCCACCTGGCCTCCTGCCTCATCCCCGCCGCCGTGCTTCACCCGCCGGCCCGCCAGGGCCCGCGCGGGGCCCTTCGGGCCCGGTCGCCGCCGCCAGCCGCTCGGCTCGCGCCTGCCCCGCCGCCTGGATCCCGTCGCTCGCAGGCCGCCTCCTCTTCCCAGATCGACGCCGCCGCACCTTAGCCGGCCGGAGCAAAGCTCCACGGCGGCGAGCCCCTCCGACGTCGCCGACCCCCCCTCCCCCGCGCCGCCGTGCACCGCCGTCCTTTGCCGCCATCGCCGGCGACTGCCGCTCCGGCGACCTCGCCGCACCACCGCGTTCCTCGCCGTCCGGCCTCCTCGAGCTTCTTCTCCGGTGAATAGTGTCTCCGGCGAACATCGTTTTCCGCGCCCGATCCGATCTAGATCAGATCTGGAAACCCTAGCTGGAGGTTGACTTTCTCCCTCTCTCCGAGTAATTTCTTTGCCTTTTTCATCATGTCATAACTCATCATCCGTGGCTCCGTTTTGAGCGTGTAGCATATCAAAATGTTCGACTCGACGAGTACATAATTTCATCTCATTGCATCATTTTCATTTGAGCTCATCTTGATGCCTGGAATGCTGTTGGAAGAGGGCTATGTGAGTAATTTGTCAGATCTGTTTCAGCAAATGGCATTTTGTCATTTTTGCCATGATAATGTGTGCATGCTATGATCCAGAGCTCTACATGTGTTTTGTAGAATGCCATGCCATCTTTATAGTGGTGCTTACCATGTATTTTTGTGATATTTGTGGTGACTAGCACAAGCTTGCAAAGTAGCATAATCGGTAATGCTGATTTCAGGGACTTGGAATTTCACTAAGTCCTTGTCCTGATTTTGTTGTTATGCCATATGTTCATATTGTTTTCCTAGTGATCCATGCCTCTTTTGAGGATGATCAGTAAGGATGTTTTGTTAACATTGTGGTGATCTATCCATCCATGTCTTTGTTTGCATTTATGGAGCACCCTAGCTTGAGTCAATCGAGCTCTACTTTTGCTATTGCGTGAATCCTGGCAGATTGTTGACATGATTAGCGATTTTGCCGAGGATGTTGCTATTGATCCGTGTATGCTATGTTGTTGTTCTTGCCATGTCTAGCTCCTATGCCATGTATTCTTGATGGGTATATACTTAGTTTGTCATGCCATGCTCTGTAGTGAGTGCATCGAGCTCGTAAACATGCCTACTCGTTAACTGATTTGCACATGTTCACATGTCTGAGATCTGTTTATGTTTTTTCCATGTTCACATGCATGCAATTGTATTTTCTGATCCCTTTTGGCTCAAGGTCACTAAGGGACTTTTTTTAAGTGCTTTGAGCATCTTCATGCCATGACTTGCTTTGCCATGTTAAGTTCCCGTAGCATGTAGTTTTCATGCTCTAAAGTGTGCTTCCTGATGTTAAATCCCAGACTTGTGTTAATTTCACCAAGTCTGAAATCTGTTATCATTTGCACTTTTGCCATGCTTGTTTGAACCTGTTATTGGATGAATTAGCCATAGCTCAGTGTTCATGTTTTGTTAAGCTTCTTGAGTGGAACCCTGCCATGTATTTTGTTGCCATGTTCGAGTGATGTAGCATATTTATCTTGTTGCATTTAGATGGCTACTTGCTTATTATCACAGACCGGTGCCATATTTGTTTTGTTTGCCATTTCCAAACCGTGCATCCGATTCCGGTGTTCTTTATATCGATTTCAACCGAAATCACCTCACCTTTCCAGTGGCACTCTTGGATTTCCAAGTTGAGGCCAGGTTCAATCATTCCTTTGCAAATCATGCATATGCATCGCATGCCGCATCCCGCATATCATACCATGTTCATGTGTTGGTTGTTTAGTATGTTGTGTGCTTCTTTCCGGTGTTGCTTCTTCAGGTTGGTTCCGATAACGTCGCGTTTGTGAGGACCCATTCATCTACGTCCGTTTGTCTTCTTCATGGCCTCGTTCTTCTTCCTTGCGGGATTTCAGGCAAGATGACCATACCCTCAAAATCATTTCTATCTTTGCTTGCTAGATGCTCGCTCTTTTGCTATGCCTATGCTGCGATACCTACCACTTGCTTATCATGCCTCCCATATTGTTGAACCAAGCCTCTAACCCTCCTTGTCCTAGCAAACCATTATTTCGCTATGTTACCACTTTGCTCAGCCCCTCTTATAGCGTTGTTAGTTGCAGGTGAAGATTGAAGTTTGTTCCTTGTTGGAACATGGAGATGTTGTTCCTTGTTGGAACATGTTTACTTGTTGGGATATCACAATATCTGTTATTTAATTAATGCATCTATATACTTGGTAAAGGGTGGAAGACTCGGCCTTATGCTTGGTGTTTTATTCCACTCTTGCCGCCCTAGTTTCCGTCATATCAGTGTTATGTTCCCGGATTTTGCGTTCCTTACGCGGTTGGGTTATAATGGGAACCCCTTGACAGTTCGTTTTGAATAAAACTCCTCCAGCAAGGCCCAACCTTGGTTTTACCATTCGCCACCTAGCCTCTTTTTCCCTTGGGTTAGGCCAGCCCAAGGGTCATCTTTATTTTAACCCCCCCCCCCCCGGGCTAGTGCTTGTCGAAGTGTTGGTCCAACTGAGTAGACTGCAGGGCCACCTCGGGGAAACTTGAGGGCTGGTTTCACTCGTAGGATGTTTCATCTGGTGTTGCCATGAGAACGAGATATGTGCAGCTCCTTTCAGGATGTCGGCGCATCTGGTGGTCTTTCTGGACTTGTTTTACCATTGTCGAGGATGTCTTGTAACCGGGATGCCGAGTCTGATCGGGTCTTCCTGCTAGAAGGAATATCCTTCGTTGACCGTGAGAGCTTGTGATGGGCTAAGTTGGGACACCCCTGCAGGGATTTGAACTTTCGAAAGTCGTGCCTGTGGTTATGGGCAGATGGGAATTTGTTAACGTCTGGTTGTAGAAAACTTTAAGTTGACCTTAATTAAAATACATCATCCGCGTGTGTAACCGTGATGGTCTCTTCTCGGCGGAGTCCGGGAAGTGAACACAGTGTTGGAGTTATGCTTGACGTAGGTTGTTCTAGGATCACTTCTTGATCATAGATGTTCGACCGTGCTTTTGCTTTTGCCTTCTCTTCTCGCATCTCCTATAGGGATTTGTCGGCACATTCGGGTGGCTTTGCTGGTCTTGTTTTACCTTGTCAAAATGTCTTGTAACCGGGATTCCGAGTCTAATCGGGTCTTCCCGCTAGAAGGAATATCCTTCATTGACCGTGAGAGCTTGTGATGTGCTAAGTTGGGACACCCCTGCAGGGGTTTGAACTTTCAAAAGCCCTGAAGTTGACCTTAATTAAAATACATCAACCGCGTGTGTAACCGTGATGGTCTCTTTCTGTCGGAGTCCAGGAAGTGAACACGGTGTTGGAGTTATGCTTGACGTAGGTTGTTCTAGGATCACTTCTTGATCATAGTTTCTCGATCGTGCTTTGCCTTCTCTTCTCGCTCTCGTTTGTGTATGTTAGCCACCATATATGCTAGTCGCTTGCTGGAGCTCCACCTCATACCTTTACCTTACCTATAAGCTTAAATAATCTTGATCGCGAGGGTGTGAGATTGCTGAGTCCCTGTGACTCACAGATACTTCCAAAACCAGCTTGCAGGTGCCAATGATGCCATTCCAGGTGACGCAACCAAGCTCAGGAGGAGCTCGATGAAGATCTTGTCCTTTATGTTGTTTCTTTCTAGTCGATCAGCAGTGGAGCACAGTTGGGGTCGATCGGGGATCTGTGTAGCATTTGGGGTAGTCTTCTTTTATTTGGGTTCCGTAGTCGGACCTTGATTGTATTTGGATGAATGTAATGCTTTATTCATGTATTGTGTGAAGTGGCGATTTTAAGGCAACTATGTATCTCTTTCCCTTATGTATTATAAGGGTTGTGTGAAGATTACCTCACTTGCGACATTGTTTTCAATGCGATTATGCCTCTAAGTCATGCTTCGACACGTGGGAGATATAGCCGCATCGAGGGCGTTATAGTTTGATCCTTGAGGGGTCTATACCCATTTTGCGCACTATGCCCTGATAAAGCAGGTTCAGGCTGCTGCCGCCGTCCATAAGGACTCGAGTGAGGTGAAATCCGTCGATGATTGGGTCTAGGACTAGTGCAGCGAATCCGCCATGACGGATACTAGTTGGGTGGTCCCTGCGATCGAAGGTGATCAAACAAGAGGACCATGGGTTGAACTTTGGGGCGACTGGCTCCAACGCATATACGTCCCTTAGCACACGCTTCCGCTCACTCTTGGGGATGTGGGTTGCGTATATCATGTTTACCGTCCGCACTTGTGGTGGGGACCTCTTCTGTCCTTCGGTGTTTGGAGGCCGGGGCTCCTCCTCGTCATTTCTATGTAACCCCTTATCTTTGTTTTCGGCATTTAATTTGCCGGCCTGCTTGAACACCCAACATTCCCTGTTGGTGTGGTTGGCTGGCTTGTCCAGGGTGCCGTGTATTTGACACGAGCGATCGAGTATACGGTCCAAACTGGATGGGCCCGGAGTGCTTCTTTTGAATGGCTTTTTCCACTGACCGGGTTTAGAGCCTCTGAATCCGGCATTGACTGCCGTATCCTCGGTATTGTCGCTGTTGATGCGGCGCTTGTGTTTGTTGCGACGTGACCTGCCATTGCTATCCTTGGTATCCGGAGTACCATGGTTCTTTGATATATTATTGCTGCAAGCCAGCCAGCTGTCCTCTCCCGCGCAAAAGATGGTCATGAGTGTTGTGAGGGCTGCCATAGATTTTGGCTTTTCCTAGCCAAGGTGCCGGGCGAGCCACTCGTCGCGGATGTTGTGCTTAAAAGCTGCTAGGGCCTCTGCATCCGTACAGTCGACAATTTGATTTTTCTTTGTCAGGAATCGTGTCCAGGATTGCTTGGCCGATTCCTCTGGCTGCTAAATTATGTGGCTCAAGTCATCAGAATCTGGTGGTCGCACATAAGTGCCCTGGAAGTTGTCGAGGAATGCGGCTTCCAGATCTTCCCAACAGCCAATGGATTCTGCTGGCAGGCTGTTGAGCCAATGCCAAGCTAGTCCTTTGAGCTTGAGTGGGAGGTATTTGATGGCATGTAGATCGTCACCGCGGGCCATGTGGATGTGCAGGAGGAAGTCCTCGATCCATACCGCAGGATCTGTTGTACTGTCGTATGATTCGATATTTATGGGTTTGAAACCCTCTGGGATTTGGTGATCCATTACTTTGTCTGTGAAGCATAGGGGGTGTGCGGCGCCTCTGTACTGGGCTATGTCGCGACGCAGCTCAAATGAGTCTTGTCCGCTGTGTTCGGCCCATCGGATTTACTTTTACTGTATCCGGCGTGACGGTTATCGTCTCACGTAGTAGCGCACCCTCGTGATCCGTAGATCGATCTTGCGTGTTTTGCTTTGTCCTCCAATACGTCTCACAGGTCTAGCGTGTTTCCCCGTGCCTTGACATTTTTATTTGAGTGGCGTCGGGGTGCGGGGTGAGCTTTTGGCTGAAATGCCTCTCTGTCGCGGCCACGAGGTGGCCGATCAGCCGCGTCATACGCTGAAGATGTAGGTTTTAATGCTTCCTCCTCCAGTCGGGGTAGCAACTTGCGCTTTGGGTAACTCTTTGAAGGGCGTTCGAGTTCAATTCCTCGGCCGCAAGGACTTCAGTCCATCTGTCAGCTAGCAAATCTTGATCAGCTTGAAGCTATTGTTGCTTTTTCTTAAGGCTATTTGCCGTGGCTATAAGCCGGTGCTTGAAGCGCTCTTGCTCGACGAGATCCTTAGGCACGACAAATTTGTCATCGTCGAGGCTTGCCTCGTATTCGGACGGAGGCATGTAATTATCATCCTCCGCCTCTCCATCTGCCGCTCTCTTGGGTAGGGGTGCCCGAACTGTGCGTCTAGGCCGGATGGTAACAGGAGGCAAGGGACACGAAGTTTTACCCAGGTTCGGGCCCTCTTGATGGAGGTAAAACCCTACGTCCTGCTTGATTAATATTGATGATATGGGTGTTACAAGAGTAGATCTACCACGAGATCAGAGAGGCTAAACCCTAGAGGCTAGCCTATGGTATGATTGTATGTTGTGATTGTTGTCCTATGGACTAAAACCCTTCGGTTTATATGGACACCAGAGAGGGTTAGGGTTACACAAGGTCGGTTACAAAGGAGGAGATATCCATATACGTATTGCCTAGCTTGCCTTCCACACTAAGTAGAGTCCCATCCGGACACGAGACGAAGTATTCAATCTTGTATCTTCATAGTCTAACAGTCCGGCCAATGGAGATAGTCCGCCTGTCCGGAGACCCCCTAATCCAGGACTCCCTCAGTAGCCCCCGAACCAGGCTTCAATGACGACGAGTCCGACGCGCAGTATTATCTTCGGCATTGCAAGGCGGGTTCCCCTTCAAATTTTGTGTACCTGTCGAAATAATGTCCGGTTCCTTGTGATGGTTTGTACTTCTTGGCTTCTACGCCCAATAATGGCTACTATCCATGTGTCGAGCGAATGTGAAGAGCCAGGGTGTTTTCACATTTACCCCCCTAGCTATGTAAATGAGCTATCTATTTAAAAAGACGAGGATTCAGATCCAAATCACATCATCCTCCCTTGTCGAGTCTTCATCAGAGCGTACCCGATAGAGATCATTCCACCATGGCTGGTCAACGCAGCTCCTGCTCTCGCACCCCTAGTTCCAAGCCTGGAGATTGGGAGAGATGTTCCATCCCGCACAGCAAATTGGTGATGCTTCAGTACAAGGGATTTCTCCCCCCCAGCGTACCTAGTGCTGGTTCGAGCCGGGCTTGCCACCTATAATGGCGGAGAGCAAGCGGAGAGCCGTCCCAATCCCTCCAAGGGAGAACGGGTATGCCTTGTCCCTTATCTGGTAAGAGGGCTTGGATTCCCAATCCATCCGTTTCTCCGAGGGCTTCTGGGGTTCTATGGCCTCCAGCTGCACAACCTTACGGCTGCCTCCCTGTTGCATATCGCCGGATTCGTAGCCCTTTGCGAGTTATTTTTGGGCTGTGAGGCTCATTTCGCTCTGTGGAAGAAGCTATTCTGCCTTGTGCCCCGTTCTAAGAAGGGATCAATATATCAAGTGGGTGGAGCCGAAGTGTGGCGTATCGCTGGGACCGGATACCTATCCGGGACCTCGAGGAAGACGTCCGAAGACTGGCCTTCAGCATGGTTTTATATAGAAGATGTCCCCCTTCCGGACCCTATTCGGATCGGCCTGCCTGAGTTTGACAACTCCCCTTTGAAGAAGCGCTAGAGATGGCGTCCACGGAGCCCCCTGGAGGAAGACGACCGGGACATTCCTTATCTGATGAGCCGAATAAGCTCTTTAGCTCGATCTGGATTGACCATGATCGAGGTCATGGCTATATGCATTATGCGGGGGGTGCAGCCGCTCCAGTATATAGGCCACCCCATGTGGGATTTCAACGGGGAGGATGACGCCACCCGCCACGGCCGCGAAGGGCCGGGATCGGCTGCTGATCTAATAAAGATCTTGCCACTTTGTACAAGGGAGAAGAGGAGGAATTCCTCCGTGTCAACCCGCAGGGCGGATTCTCCATGTACAATCCTCCGAGCTGGGTAAGCGGAGATTTTTTCTCGCCCATCCGTTTCGTATTCCCGTAGTTTAAGTATTCATTCTAGTGATTTCATCGCAGGAGCTGTGCTAGGCAGTAAAGGAGATAAACAGCCCTCCTCCACAGCCCGAGGACCCTGGACAGTCCCTTGACCCGGCCTCCCAGGAGGATCCGGACATATCCGTGGAACTGATCGACGGGGTATTTTACCAAGGGAGTAATGACAATACCTTGGTGGCCATTACGGCCGATTACCCTGGGCTAGTTCCAGCCTCATAGGTGACTGAGACCGAAGTCCCAGCACTTAAAAAGGGATCCGTCCTTGTGATCTTTTTATTGCCGTATAACAGCCATGTTTTGCAGGGGAGGTCCTCGTGGCAAAAGGCCGAGCCCGTGGCAACTTGCCAACAAGGGGCCGCTAGGCCAGGCAGGCTGAAGAGATCCGCAGTCTGGATTGAGGCACCGGCGTAGCGTTATGGCGTGCCGTCTTTATTACAAGACATTATTTACAGAGGCATACTAACGCCCATGCCTTCTTTTCAGGAAAAAGAGCGCTCACCGGACTATACCCGGAGAGGCTACCAATCGCGCCTCCACAAGCCAGGCTCCAAGGCCGGACTTAGAGGTGGGAACGAGTACAAGGCGTGCGCCGGGTGCTCCTCCGACACAGGATACAGATAGACTGTCCGCCACCCATTCTGAGGTGGAAAGTGCCATGAACCACAGGCGTCGCCGGACTATTCTTCGTGACGCTTGTTTCTCCCCAGAGGCATTGGATGCCTTCAACTCGGGAGACGCGCACCTCCGTGCCGCTCAAAATGGTCTAGCCAGAGCCACGGAGCAGTATGTAAAAGACATACGGGTGAGAAAATTTGATGATGATATATATAAGTAGCCCCTGAGACTTGAAACAGTTAGGATAACTGATTTAAGGATCATTTGTTATGTAGGTTCTTACAGAAAAGAATACGCAATTGTCCTAGGAGCTGGAAGAATGCAAAGCCCAACTTTAGGCCGCACTGGCCACAGCAGGGGAGCCCAAAGAGACCCCATCTGGTAACATATCCGTCAAGTGATAGGTATCATATTAGAATGCGACTTTACATGCCGATCTGACGATAAAATTGTAGATGACGTTGGAGTGAATCCGGATAAGCAACAGCTCATATGCCAACTGAAGGATGGTGAGAGCGTGCTTACAAGGGTGAGGCAAGAGAAGAATGATCTCCAAGATGCCAACACAAAGCTGGGCGTGGAACTGCAAGATGTTCGTGCCCAACTGTCGGACTCTGTTAAGGAGAATCGACGACTTCGACGCGGCATATTTAGTAAGTGCTTGAACGAACTTTGAAAAAGAGTTCGGCGAGGAAGCTGGCTGACAGAGCTATGTCTGTAGGTATGTTAATAGGTCGTCCTGCCGAGGAGATGCCTAGTTCGATGGGTGATCTTCTTCCCGAGCTCGCACAGTTGCACGAACGAGTTCGGCAGGTGATGCAAGGCATTGCCCAGGCCTTGTGTCCGTCCGTCTCCATACCCGAAGGCCTTGGAGAGCTTGCAGAAAAGCTGAAGAGAGCACGGCTGCGCTTCCGATTGTGGAAGATATCAGCCTGCCATCAGGGCGCCAGGGAATCTTGGGCGATGATGAAGACACGGTACACAAAGGCTGACCCGAACCACATGGCCGAAGTCGGACCTGTGGGGCCTGATGGCAAGGAGATCCCTGTGAATTTAGTGTACGGCCAAGTAGAATTGGCCGCAAAGTATTCCCAACAGGAATATAGACTAGACAGCCTATTGGATGGCATTGAAGAGGAATTCAACCAGTCAAATTGACTATGTAATTGTAAAGCGACATATATGATGCCTTCTAGCCGGATTGTAGATCGTTTGTCGTGGCGGACCTTTTCGCTTCAACCTCGGGACCCGACAGTCCGGAGTGTATCCGAATACCCTCTCGGTTATATAAGAACCGGGGCATGCGTGGAGACTAGGCGTAGGGGTCATTAATGCTTTATCAGACAAGTGCCCAACTAGTTATGTTATATTACATGGGTAGTAAGAAACATCTTCCAGAGAGAATAGTTTCGTTAAGGGTTCCTTTCCCTGGGTAGGCATGCCCTAAAATGCATGTCCGGACTGCGACAAGAAGCGCAGTAAAAATGGCTGGGGGCAGATATGGTTATAAATACAAGTCATCTTTTGTTCACCGACCGGATATTCTCTTAAGAACGCTAGCTTTAGGCTTCACCCAGTCTGAGGTACACGTCCGGTTGACCCGGCGGTAACAATCGCAGAGGTGCTCCCCTTATGCCCTAGCCGAATTAACGGGAACGTAGGGCATAAATACAAGAGCCAGGCAACCCAGCTTGGCCAAAACGTAAGTCATATCGATGCATATAATGGTGAAAAAAGGTACATGCGGAAGTATAACGCATGTGTTGGGCGTGATGCCCAGGTAAATAATTTAAGCTTCTGTGAAAGAAGCCCCCAGGTGTAGATAGTGCGGCTAGCACCTCTCTAGTGTACAAGTGAGGCACAAGGTGACCCTTGAAGGCCTAGAGGAATAAAAGAAAGAAAGGTAAACAAGACAGACGACGCATATGCAGAAAATGGACAACGGGAGGGGACTAACATAAAGTCCGGTGCTAGGCGTAGAATCTTTGGAGCCTGGCTGCGTTCCATGGGGTCGGCTCGAGTCGACTAGTCGATGCATCCCGCAGTCGGTACGCTCCGCCGGTCAGAACTTGGTCTATGATGAAGGGACCTTCCCATTTGGGCTCTAGCTTGTTCTTTTTCTTATCCGGTAGCCGGAGAACTAGTTCGCCAACGTTATAAGTTTTGGCTCGTACTTCTCTGCTTTGGTATCTATGAGCCTGTTGCTGGTAAAATGCGGAACGGGCTTTGGCTACGTCACGCTCTTCCTCCAAGGTGTCCAGACTGTCCTGCCGATCGAGCTCGGCTTCTCTTTCTTCGTACATGCGCACTCGAGGTGAGTCATGAATTATGTCACAGGGCAGGACTGCCTCTGCGCCGTACACCATAAAAAAATGGTGTGTATCCGGTACTACGATTCGACATGGTCCGCAGCCCCCAGAGTACGGAGTCGAGATACTCTACCCAGTGCGTGTCAGACTCTGTTAACGAGCGCACTACTCTGGGTTTAATGCCGCTCATTATAAGACCATTTGCTCGTTCGACTTGACCGTTGGTTTGTGGATGGTAGACTGAAGCATAATCGAGCTTGATGCCCATTTTGCTGCACCAGAGTTTTACCTCGTCGGCCGTGAAGTTTGTGTCGTTATCAGTGATGATGCTGTGGGGGACGCCGTAGCGATGTACAACCCCGCATATGAAATCTATCACCGGTCCGGATTCAGCTGTTTTAACCGGTTTGGCCACTATCCATTTGGTGAATTTATCCACCATGACCAATAAGTATTTTTTTTCTTGTGGGTTCCACCTTTAAGGGGTCCAACCATGTCAAGCCCCCAGACCACAAAGGGCCATGTAATGGGGATTGTTCGGAGAGCGGTGGGTGGCATATGGCTTTGATTTGCAAAGAGCTGGCAACCGGCGCAACGCTGGACTAAGCCCTGTGCGTCTGCCCGGGCCGTTGGACAATAGAATCATGTACGGTAGGCCTTGCTCACAAGAGCCCGGGCTGCGGCGTGATGACCGCCGAGTCCGGCATGAATTCCTGCCAAAAGGTTCCGTCCTTCCTCTTCGGAGATGCACCGTTGAAGGACTCCGGTAGCGCTTTTTTTGTACAATTCTCCCTCGTGGACCCTGTAGGCCTTTGATCGCCGCACTATGCAGCATGCCTCATTTTGGTCCTCCGGGAGTTCCTGTCTAGTTAAGTAGGCCAGGAATGATTCTATCCACGGGGCAATGATGGCCATTATTTCGTGGGCTGATTGTGTTATTTCGGTGGCGGAGCCTCCGATTATGTCAGACAGTTCGGTATCGGGTATTTTGGCCGGGTCCGGACTGTTGTTACCGGTGTCCCCTTCCCATGCTATGGCCATGTCGCGTTTTGCGCCAATGCGGGCGAGGATATCTGCCGCCTAATTGTTTTCCCGAGCCACATGGTGAAATTCGAGCCCCTCGAACCGGGCTGACATTTTTAGGACGGCATTGCGATAAGCGGCCATTTTTGGATCCTTGGCATCAAAGTCTCCATTTATTTGGGATATTGCAAGGTTTGAATCCCCGCGCACCTCTAGGCGTTGAATGCCCATGGATACTGCCATCGGGAGACCATGTAGAAGGGCCTCGTATTCGGCTGCGTTGTTGGAGTCCGTATACATTATTTGCAGTACGTATTGAACGGTGTCTCCTGTTGGGGACGTCAAAACGACGCTAGCCCCCAAACCAGCCAACATTTTGGAGCCGTTGAAGTGCATTATCCAGTTTGAATATGTGTCGTACTCTTTAGGGAGTTCGGCTTCCGTCCATTCAGTGACGAAGTCAGCCAAAGCCTGTGATTTAATAGCTCGCCGTGGCTTGTAAGTTATGTCGAACGGGAGGAGCTCAATGTCCCATTTGGCAATCCGATCCGTCGCGTCGCAGTTGTTTATAATATCGTTAAGTGGTACTTCCGATGCTACTGTTATCGAACACTCTTGAAAGTAGTGTCACAGCTTCTGGGATGCCATAAGTACCGTGTACGCTATCTTTTGATAATGCGGGTACCGCGATTTGCATGGAGTAAGGACAGTGGACACATAGTAAACTGGCTTTTGAATGGGAAATTTGTGTCCGTCCACTTCTCGCTCGACGACAAGCACTGCGCTTACCACTTGATGAGTTGCCGCAATGTATAATAGCATTGGTTCGCCAATGTTTGGCACGGCCAGGACTGGGTTTGTTGCCAGCATGGCTTTTATTTCATTGAGTCCGGCCATGGCGACGTCCGTCCACTTGAAGTGTTCGGTGCGCCGGAGGAGGCGATAAAGGGGTAATGCCTTTTCTCCCATGCGGGAGGTAAAGCGGCTTAGAGCCGCCACGCATCTAGTTAGTTTTTGTATTTGTTTGAGGTCTGTTGGGGTAGCCAACTGTGACAACGCTCGGATTTTGGCCGGATTAGCTTCAATACCTCTACTGGAGACAATGAATCCCAGGATCTTTCCTGCTGGTACGCCGAAGACGCATTTTTCGGGATTGAGCTTGATGTCATATGTTCGGAGGTTCTCGAATGTGAGCCTCAAGTCGTCTACTAGAGTTTCGACATGCTTGGTTTTAATGACCACGTCATCCACGTATGCCTCCACTGTTTTGCCGATCTGGTTTGCCAGGCATGTCTGAATCATGCGCTGAAATATTGCACCAGCGTTTTTTAGCCCGAAGGGCATTGTGTTGAAGCAGAATGGGCCGTATGGTGTGATGAATGCCGTTGCGGCTTGGTCTGGCTCTGCCATTTTGATTTGGTGGTAGCCGGAGTATGCGTCGAGGAAACACAATGAATCGTGTCCTATGGTAGCATCGATGATTTGATCGATGCGGGGGAGGGGGAAGGGATCCTTTGGGCAGGCCTTGTTAAGGTCCTTAAAATCGACGCACAAGCGCCAGGATTTGTCCTTCTTTGGTACCATCACCAGGTTTGCTAGCCAGTCCGGATGTTTTATGTCTCTGATGAATCCGTCCTCCAATAGCTTGGCTAGTTCCTCTCCCATGGCTTGTCTTTTAGGCTCGGAGAAACGTCGAAGAGCCTGCTTAACTGGCTTGAATCCTTTTAGGATATTTAGGCTGTGTTCAGCCAGCCTGCGTGGGATTCCTGGCATGTCTGAAGGGTGTCAAGCAAAAATGTCCCAGTTCTCGCGTAGGAACTCTCGCAGTGCGGCGTCAACATCAGGGTTTAATTATGCCCCGATGGAAGCTGGTTTTGTAGGGTCCGTTGGATGGACTTGGAATTTGACTATTTCGTCCGCCGGCTTAAAGGAGGTGGACTTGGATCTTTTATCGAGTATCACGTCGTCCATGTTCACCGTGGAGCGCAACGCAGTTAGTTCTTTGGCCGCTAGGGCTTCGGATAGTGCCTCAAGGGCCAGTGCAGCTGTCTTATTTTCGGCGCGGAGTGCTATGTCCGGATCACTAACAAGAGTGATGATTCCATTGGGCCCGGGCATTTTGAGCTTCATGTACCCGTAATGGGGTATGGCTTGGAAGATTGTAAACGCCTCCCGCCCTAATAGAGCATGGTATCCGCTGCTGAACGGGGCCACCTGGAATGTAATTTCTTCGGACCTGTAATTATCCGGCGTGCCGAATACCACATCTAGTGTGATTTTTCCGGCGCAGCGTGCTTCCCGACTGGGGATGATTCCTCTAAAGGTTGTGCTGCTTTTCTTAATGCGGCTCCAGTCTATTTCCATCTTTTGAAGAGTTTCCTCATAGATGAGGTTTAATAGGCTGCCGCCGTCCATGAGTACCTTGGTGAGTCGAAAGCCGTCCACGATTGGACTGAGGACCAGTGTGGCTGGTACTCGGGCTGTTTGGAATTTAGGTTCGTCACGGTAATAGCCGTGTCGCTCCAAGGATTAGTTTCTGCTATGTGGCAGATTTTGGACATGCTGCGGAGTGTTCGCTTCCGTCTTTTATTTGACGCGAAGGTCTCGAAGACCGTTAAGACCGTACGGTTGTCCTCGGGGTGGTGCTCTGTGGTTTTTGGGAGGACTAGATCCTCACCACTTTTGGCCAGCTGCCGGAGTATCCAGCATGCTCTAAGGTTGTGCGTTGGTATCGCATCCGCTGTACTATGAATTTTGTAGGGTCCGTTGAGCCATCTCTCCAGTACGGTTCCTTACCCCGTAGAGGGCTTTTGCTTTTTGGTAGTTAACCCAGGTGTATTGTGATAATGCACCCTTTTATTTCGGACTGGGTTTGTATTCAGGGCCGGATTATCCCAAAAATTTATTTCGGTTTTCCAGGCGCTTTCCATCGCACAGTACTTTCGCACTATGGACACCAAGTCGGCAAAGCGTGTAATTTCGCGACGACTTATGGCGTTGAGGATTCCCTTGTCCGTGCAGTTATTGCAGAAGAATGAAATTGCGTCTTCCTCGCGGCAGTCCTTTATCATGTTCTTGACCAGGAGGAATCTGGCCCAGTAATGGTGTACAGTTTCTTCGGGCTCTTGCCTAATTTGGGATAGATCGCGTATGTTTGGATGGGTGGGTGGAATTGGATCTGAATCCTCACCCGATCTGAGGCTCAGTGGCCAAGGAGTTTCCGAACTCGAAAGGACACAAGACGAAGTCTTCAATCTTGTATCCTCATAGTCTAACAGTCCGGCCAATGGAGATAGTCCGGCTGTCCGGAGACCCCCTAATCCAGGACTCCCTCAGGCTGGCTTCTCCATCCTCCTGCTCTAAATCTTGCTGGAGGGGATTGTCGTCATCTTCGGCACTGTCCGGAGTGATATTATCTCCTGTGCCGGTATAACCGCTTTTGCTTTGGCGAGACTTATAGTGGCGCCGCTGATGTCGGCGCTTGGGTTGCTTCCTGGAGGGGTCATCATCCATTGTCCCGTCGCCATTGCCTTCTTTGGGTGTGTCCACCATGTATATATCATATGATGAGATGGTTGTCCAGTGCCCTGTGGGCAGTGGTTCCTGTTTGTCTCCTGCATCGTCGTCCATACCGTCGATGTCTTCGGAGTCGAAGTCGAGCATGTCGGTCAAATTGTCGACAGTGGCTACTAAGTGGGTGGTGGGTGGGCGGCAAATTTCTTCGTCATCCGCATCCCAATCCTGCCGGACATAGTTCGGCCAGGACTCTCCTGACAAGGAGAGAGACCTTAATGAGTTCACTATGTCGCCGAAGGGCGAGTGCTGAAAGATATCCGCGGAGGTGAACTCCATGATCGGCGCCCAGTCAGATTCGATAGGCACGGGCGCAGGCGGTTCAGAGTCCGTGGTCGGGGAAGAATCCGGCAATTTGGCGTCACGGCTCTCGTGAAGGGTAAGGTCGATACTTGGCTCGATCGCCGCTGAGAATGCGGCCTCCGTGGTGGGGTCTATCCACCTGTCCATGGATGGCGCAATTGGCTCCGAATTGAGGGTCGGAGCGGTTGCCGGTGCGGTCTCCTGAACACTGTCCGATGGTAGAGCTAAATCATGCTCATTGTGACTGTGCGGCGCACTCGGCAGGGGCTCGAATCCGTCGAAGATCAAGTCTCCGCGGATGTCAGTCGTGTAGTTTAAGCTTCCAAACCTGACCTGGTGGCCAGGGGCGTAACTCTCGATCTACTCCAGATGGCCAAGCGAGTTGGCCCGCAGTGCGAAGCCGCCGAATACAAAGATCTGTCTGGGGAGAAAAGTCTCACCCTGGACTGCATCGCTATCGATGATCGAAGGATACATCAAGCCTAACGATGACGACACAGAGGAACTCTCAATGAAAGCACCAATGTCGGTGTCAAAACCGGCGGATCTCGGGTAGGGGGTCCCGAACTGTGCGTCTAAGGCGGATGGTAACAGGAGGCCGGGGACACGATGTTTACCCAGGTTCGGGCCCTCTTGATGGAGGTAATACCCTACGTCCTGCTTGATTGTTCTTGATAATATGAGTAGTACAAGAGTTGATCTACCATGAGATCGAAGAGGCTAAACCCTAGAAGCTAGCCTATGGTATGATTGTTGTTCTTGGTCCTACGGACTAAACCCTCCGGTTTATATAGACACCGGAGGGGGCTAGGGTTACACAGATTCGGTTACAAGGAAGGAGATCTACATATCCGTATTGCCAAGCTTGCCTTCCACGCCAAGGAGAGTCCCATCCAGACACGGGACGAAGTCTTCAATCTTGTATCTTCATAGTCCAACAGTCCGGCCAAAGAATATAATCCGGCTGTCCAGATACCCCCTAATCCAGGACTCCCTCAACCATCATCGACCCCTACTACAAGAACATGAAGGTTGAGTGCAAGAAGGACAAAATTGCCTGGCATACTGAATGGGTGCATAGACTGGATGAAAAACACGTCAAGTACGCGGCCAAGGACGCGTACGCAAGCTAAGAGATATACAAGTACATCGTTGACATGAGGAATTGCCTTCGTTGTGCCCCATGCGATGGATCAAGCACAGAGCAGTGGCGACGATGTCACAAGATGTAGATGATTAGATGATTGTTTCTCCTAGTTTAGAATGCATGTAATTGTTTACTTTGGTGTGTGTGAATCTTTTGTATAGTCACTTTTGTAATTGGATGTTCAATTTTGGTTATATATGTTGTTCTTCTATAGACAAAGCAAATCACATCGCACGTGGACTAAACTAGGGAAACCGTCGGTGATGATTACATCAATCACTGACAGTTGTATACCAACAAGTGTTTCTCCACAACACACACAACTTATTAGCAGGAATCATCTATGTTGTTATTGGTCTTCCCACACATTTCTGATTACTGACGTGCTTGCCTTGTATCACACACATCTTGACAAGTTGAACCATTTTTGTTGTTTTGCCTCATCACAAACAGTTCATCTGAGTGAACAATATGCCCTTTGTCGCACACATCTTCATCTGGCTGATCATTTATGTTGTTTTCGCTTGTCGCAAACAGTTCAACTGACTGAACTGTATGTCGTCTATCGCGCACACCTTGATCTGGCCGACTGTTTCTATTGTGTTGCCTAATCGAAAATAGTTCATCCGAGTGAACTGTATGAAGTATATCGCACACACCTTGATATGGCTGATCGTTTCTATTTTTTGGCTCATCGTAAATAGTTCACGTGGATCAACTGTATGCCACGTATGACGTATTAGACGTGCAACTCTAATCTGAATCATGTTTGATGACTCCCCAATCACAAATAGTTTGTATTATTGGGGAAGGTTTTATTGGGACATCATTTGCGATTAATGCATCGCACACAGTTTCATTGAAGGGTCTCTGATTGCAGCATCACGTTAGCAGCATCCTGCAGTAGGTAAACACACCGCAAAAGAAGATTATATCGGATAGAACTCCAAAAAGATTGCGGAGAACATTGTATTGAAGATCAAAGAGAGAGAAGACGCTATCTAGCTACTGGCTATGGACCCGTAGGTCTGTGATGAACTACTCATGGATCATTGGAAGGTAGCAAGGATGATGTAGATGCCCTCCGTGATCAAATTCCCCCTCCGACGGAGTACCAGAAAAGGACTCTAGATGGGATTGCGAAAGAACAGAAGCTTGCGGCGGTGGAAAAAGTGTTTCAGTTGGCTCTCTGGGGGTTTCCCAATATTTGAGAATTTGTAGAAGTCAAATTAGGTCACACGGAGCCTCGTGGGGCTCACAATGTAACAGGGCGTGCCCCTAGTTGCGCCCTGTTGCCTTGTCGTCTCCTAGTTCATCGTCTAGACTCCTTCGAATGCTTCTAGGGTCTCTTATGTCTAGAAAAAATCATCAAAAAGTTCCGTAGTGTTTGAACTTTGTTTGGTACTGATTTTCTAGAAAACCAAAAACAAGCAGAAAACATGAACTGGCACTGGGCACTGGGTTAAAAGGTTATTTCCCTAAAATGATATAAAAATGTATAAAATGCATACAAAGTATCCAGGATTGGTAATATAATAGCATGAAAAAAAATCAAAAATTATAAATACGTTGGAGACGTATCAAAGGGCCCTAAGAATATCTCTCCATCGTCGGAGGAGCAAATCCCACTCTCGAACTATCTAGTCCCTTGTCAAACTATCCGATATGCCTGTAAGTTGTCGTTATGATCACCGTGTTACATGCGACATTGAGTAACCCCAAAGCCCACCGTATGGTAAGTGACTACGATACTCTCTTGGTCTAAGGAGCAAATTCACATGCTAACACTTTGTGTTATTACTATTGATTATAGACGATAATACCTAAATTCATAACAGACAAGATTGAGTCGATTGAATATGACCTTCCTTTCAATGTCACAATCTCAATGTTGTTTTAGGACTATGTTACACTTAACGATTTCCTAAGATCTGAAAAACTTTATCACCAACAACACTTGTGCTAGTCCTAGAGGCAAGACTAGGAACCTTTTATTTTACCATTTGTCATTCCACACGTGCATATGATTTTTCCACTGAATCATATATTCCAGGATCATAGCAGTTATAAGATAGAATATAAACTCTACAATTATGAATATGAAAATATAATAATACAAATATTATCGCCTCTAGGGCATATTTCCAGCAAATACCAATGACACTAAATCATTCTTTGCTAGAAAATTTCATTATTTTGATTTTGTTTAAGTTTTTATTTCATTTTTTCTTTAATAGAAATGACTGTGTCACTAATTCATTCGTTCTTAGGAAACTTCCTTTTTGCGCAAATTTCACAATTTTATGTTTATTCTTGTTTAGTACAAATAGTGCAAGTTATGTGCAAAATGTCGACAATGGCCTTTGGATATTGTGTGTGTGCATGACATGCATAGGTTGATATGCCTGCTAGATGGAAAGATTGATAACAGCCTTTGGATAGTGGCATATCTACATGTACTTTGGACTCTGCGTCTGGTCGTCTTCCGTTTTTTGGAATCTCTGCCTGGCCTTTGGACACTAAGGCCTTGCCGGTTGGCGTATGCATGAGTAAGTTCTCGCTGTTCGTGATGAATGCACTACTAGGGAAAAGCTTATAGGCAGACGCTTACTAGTAGCGAGGGTTTATAACCCTCGCTACTGCTACTTACTAGTAGCGTGTGTTTTTACCCCTCGCTACTACTAAGTTGATAGTACTAGCGCGGGTTTTTAACCCTCGCTACTACTAAGTGGTCTCTGCCGTGCGCCCCCGGAACATGCTATAGTAGTAGCGAGGGGTATAAACCCGCGCTACTACTAAGTCGATAGTAGTACCGCGGGTATATAACCCTCGCTACTACTAAGTGGTCTCTACCATGCCCACCCGGGACATGCCATAGTAGTAGCGAGGGGTATAAACCCGCGCTACTACTATCGACCCACCAAGACATACGTACACATAGCGTGCCGAGGCACAAATCCAAACCCACACTCTTTTGATTCCCCTTCTCCCACTCGCCATTCCCTTCCTCACCCACTGCCACTGCTGGCCTCGCACCTCGGCGGCACTCACAAATCCGGCGACCTCCTCTCCCCCTCCCCTCCCCCTCCATCCTCCATCCTCGGCGGCACTACATACCCCTCCCCTCCCCCTCCATGCTCCTTCTTCTCCGCTGGAGGAAGGAGACGAAAACCAGCAAAGCGTCATCCATGGCGGCGACCAGATCCGCCATGGACGCAGCCACTTGCACCTCCTCGCCGGGTCAAGGGTCCCACGACAAGCAGCACCAGGTCACCGAGCTTCATCTAGGGTTTCAGGCGCCGGCTCCAACTCCGGTGGCCACCGGTGAGTTCCTCCTCCTACTTCTCTCTATCTCTCTATTCCTCTTTCCAATAATTTTCTCTTCTCTTGTAGCAGTAGTAGACGAGAGGTGCGGGCACAAGTTGGGTGGGGAATCACCAACACCATGGACAACTTCATCCCCTCCAGGACCAGCAGCAACCATGGATGGAGAGGACGATGCCCAGCAAAAGCAGCCGCCATGGATGGAATTTATTTATTTTAATTCTCAATTAGTTAGTAGTAGCGCGGGGCCTTGACACACGCTACAACTAAGTAGTAGTAGCACGGGTGGCAACCGCGCTACTACTACTACAAGTAGCAGTAGCGCGGGTACCACCCGCGCTACTGCTAATAGTTAGCTATAGCGCCCTAGCAGTAGCGCAGTCCCCCGCGCTACTGCTAGGCAATTACCCGCACTACTACAAGGGTTTTCCCTAGTAGTGATGGTCTGGTAGGTTCACTTGTCTTCCTTCAGCTCATGTGGTTTTTGGTGGGGTGCAGGGTTTGTCTATCGTTAGTAAATAAACAAGGCAATTACAAATACAATATGAATATAATTACTTCGAGGCAATTCACCAGAAACTTTCTTCAAATGGTTCGCCTAATTTCTTAATTGTAGTTATCCCGCAATTACGAGATGAGGAATGGTTGGAGCATAAAAAGAAATCTTGGAGTCCATTCACATGCTCAAGCAAACGATCTATCTGTCGCCAAAGAAATCTATATATGCGCAATGATCATCGTCAAGGCAAATAGAAATGCAATGCGACCATATTCGTTCCCAAACAGTCGAGCAAAAAACCTTCAAATAGTTTGCTTAGTTTCCAAGTTGCAGTTGGCCTCTACGACAATGACGCAATGGGGCATCTAATAAAAACTATAGGTAAACAGTAAATCTGGATATCTGGATAGTGCACCCACTAGATTAATTACACATCTAATCGAGCAACACTAAATGCAAATATGTAATACACTTATCTCTATATAAAATGAGGGCCTATCCTAGCATGATATGGTTAGTCTTATTAATGCTTTAATAAATATAGCAATCTTAGAAAATCAATTTTAGCACTTTTTTGACATGGCGGCGTTCAATATGGTTATCGGATATCACAAGGCCATCCATAAGATTTAGGTTCTTATCCAACAAACGAAATCTACATGTAGATTTGTTGGTTGGAGAGATGTTGTATTTAAGTGTGCTCACCACCATAGCTCATATAAAAAACCAAGTGGTGTAGAAGTCTTGCATAACCAAAGATTGATCAACACACCTGACTAGTGTTAACATCTTCCACAAGAAAGATGGCTAGTTCTAAAGTAATGTGGGTGTTCTGCCTCCTAGCTTTACTGGCGTTCACTTCTTGTTCCTATCATGTACGAGCAGAAGATCATGCCACCAAGGAGAAAAATGAGGTGACGGAGTATTGAAAGAGGTAAATATTCAAAAATTACGGTGATCAGTATCCTGAGCCCCACAGGAAATGTTGCCAAATAGTAAGAGAATCAAGACACATCCATGCTATATGCCAGAAATTCACGCACGCGGATTTGCATAAGATCAGTCTAGCCAAGTGGGCTCATGTTACATATTGGTGTGGCAACAGATTGCACCCAAGGACTAATTGTGCAGGTGTGTTAATATCATTATATATATTACTAGCATTTTGATATAATTTTCTAGTTTATCTTCATGAAATTAATTACTTATGAGGAACTCAATCTCATAGGTAGATTTCATCGTTCCAGATTATAGTGCGCCACCACCCCCAGAATACTCAGCGTAAAGGTAGTCTGGTAAATTAGGAAAGGAGTGTTATGATATGGAGCACCTAGTCTAAGGCAGTCTTAAACCCCCCAAAAAATAAGGCAGTCTTAACGAACAAAGGAAGAGTATGGTATTGATGCTTTATCATGGGACCTCTGCAATAATGTATCTTACTTTAAATGATGTGACTAATAAAAGGATTGCCCGCATGTTTTCTTTGTGTTTAGCATGATATTTAGTTGTCCGTTGACATACATGGCTTCAATAGATGACTTTCACTTCTCATAAAATGGAATGCTGAATTAAATCAAAAGTCATGAAAACAAACATAGTTTGTTCTATTCCTAATACTCACTATAATAAACACTAATCAAAATTTTGTGTTTGTCGAGTGTCATAGTCTTTGCCAATATCTATTTTACGGGATTTCAGCAAACCACCTATTTGACGAGAACCACACTCGATAAAAGCAAGCACTTGATAGAGTATTTCATTTGCCGAGAGCTATAAGAAAAATACTTGGCAACCCCAAAACACTCGGCGAGTGCAACTTTTGATGAGAGCTCACAACATAGTACTCGGCAACTAGGAGCCATGGGGAAAATATCTAGTGATACCGTCCATGAGATGATACCATGCTACAGAACCATGTGGTGCGTCATATCTGCATGGAATGGACATGATCGATTCGCTAATCTATTTACATATGCTCCCTTGTAATGTTTGTGTTTTGCCCCATGAAAGTAGTGTGTCCTTGCAAAATTACAACAGTCTCCACATTTGTCCTCCAGACCCCTGGTTCTCAGTTTCTCACAGAACAAATACTTTGAAAATAAACTGGAAGACATGGCACATTTCATTCATTCTTACAAAAAAATCACTGGAATAAAAGAACTTCAAAACATTTGTTTGAAGTTGTACCAATCTATGAATTATTTCAGACAATTTTAATATAGTTCACAATTGTTGTGGCAGTGATGTATACAGCCACAACATTTCGTAAAATTATCTAGTATTTCTTCCATCCAAAATAAGTGTCTCAACTTTGTATTAACTTTATACAAAGCATTGACGAACCTAGAAATCAAATGGAGGGTGTGCACACTTTAAAAAAATTGAAGTCTATTTCAGTTAACTTGCATGGGCCTTAAAAATAAGCTAATTTTTACATGGTGAAAAAAATGTTTTCCAAAAATCTAGGTGTGCCATGGCACACCCCTAGGTATGCCACCGGTACAAAGTTGTACTAAACTTGAGACACTTATTTTGGGACAGAAGGAGTACAAAAAATATCATTTTGAAATAAATTCCGATCAACATCCACCCAGCTTCTCCACTTCCATCCATCCACTACTATTAAGAGATCAAACAAGAACTTTCTTATGCACACCCCATAATTAGCCCCACAACACTGCACCACCCAGTCAGCACAACAAGATTAGTCCCACAAATCTCAATCTAACGGCCGTCTTTAATCTAATAAGGGGTGGTGTGGACTTAGCAATTTCTAATGACTGACCGTACTCCATCAGCTGAGGAGTATTCCAACTACCAGTCCCGTGTTTCCCTACAATCATGCGATCTGATTGGAAACTAAGGAAACTCAATCGAATCAGCTCCCTCGCCCTTGACCTCGGCTTTTTTCTTCCTTGCATCACCACCACGCCGGACGCTGCCCGCCAACACCGTAGCCTCGCAGCACGATCGCCATTGCCGATTGTTGCCGCTCGCAGCGTGGAATCCGTCATTAACGTAGCGGGCACCCAGCAGCCTGCCCTCGCCGCATCGAATCTTTCATTGACGTAGAGGGCGTATAGGAGCCTGCCCTTGCATCGTGGCATCCGTCCGAGAGATCACCAGTGCAGCCTGCCCCGGCACCCGCGCGGCCGCGCCCACCCTGCACGTCCCCTGAACCAGGCGGTAAAACTAAACAGAAAATGTGCCTAACCAGGTTCAGACATAAAGAGATCTAAAGAGAAAGCAGTTGCTTAACAAAGATAGAATACATGACGAACAAGCGATGCAAATAAAGCTGACAAACTAGCATGGCTAAGTACTATTATGAATAGACACCTCCTAATTTTTTTGTTCAGTTCCACCATCTCACAATCCTCTGTGTATTGTTTATGCAAAACTTGGCGTTACTTTTTCAAAGCATGCAACTAGCAAGAAAGAAATGGACTATTTTCTCCATGTTTTCTTTTCATTCATGACGGAGACTTCTCAAATTAGCCAAAAATGGGGACAGAATATGTAGAGGCATGGGCTGACTTGGACGGCCACGCACCAGATATAGACTGAATTTATTTTCACATGATCCTAAATTGGCATTGCATGACCCTAAGCAGGAAACCAAATTGGAGGATCCATGGGCGATGCCTTAGGAATCAAAGGTAGGCTGAGCTGAGCACCGTAGATAGATCTCTTACACGGGAACCCCAAGTGTAGAGCTAGTAGTCTGATACAAACCTAATAACGAAACAAATCGAACTAGGAGAGGGCCTAGCCACCCAGCGGCAACCCCCTACACAAACTAAAGACCAGGCCAACTAAGAGGACATCACATCAGTTTATTACATTCCCTCCAAAAGAGAGAAGGCTAAAAACTCATGAAAAGAAAAATGGCAATATGCGAAGAAATAGAAGCTTCTGCTCCCCGAAGCATCACATTTGTAGCCTTGGTACTCCGAAGCGCCACCCCTGCGAAGCTTTGTAGATTTCACTTGCCATATGTTCGATGTGTCTTGCCCCCAGCATCATCGTTCTTTCCCCTGGGTCCTTTTTCTGCAAAACAGCCCAGTCAGCGATCCAGTTGCAAATTCTTTTGACGATCCCAATCGGGTCATTTATGATTTTCCTGAAAAATACAATATCATTCCTACTATTCCAAATTGCCCACAGTAAAGTAGAGGTATTAATCAAAACCATTTTCTTATCATTTTTGTTTAATTTATTTAACCTGCTTCCAAAGCAATCATTTAGATCTTTTGGAATAAGTTTAAGGTTAAAAGCAAACCCAACCAGGTTCCAAATGAGTCTAGCAACAGAACAAGAGAAGAATAGGTGACCTATATTCTCATCTTCCCCACGCAGCACACAATGTTTGTCTCCTTTTGAGCCCCTTTTCAGTAAATTGTCTGTGGTTAGAATACTTTTTTTATTCAGCAGCCAAAGAAAAACTTAATTTTTGCAGGCACTTTCACCTTCCACAGAAATTTCTGTAGAAAGCCAACATTAGATTTAACAAGATGCAAGTATAAACATTTCATGGAAAAATTTCTGTTTGTCGTCAACATCGACATGGGCTTATCCCTCCCTCCATACATTATTATTTCCTCACACCTCCTTTTTAAGCTGTCCTAGAGATTTTGAGAGTCCCCAAAAATTGTTCTTCTAAAAGACATAGCCCCCACCCCCTATCTATCACTTCCCTGATAGTGATCTCCCTGTCATTACTAATGAAATAGAGTGAGGGGTAAGCCTCCTTTAGGGATTTATCATCCACCCACCAATTTTCTCGGAATCTAGTATTTCTACCATCACCAAGTTTTTTCTTGATGTGAGGGTAAACCAGCCCCCTAATTTTAAGAAGGCTAGACCAGAATTGTGAATACCCCTTCTTGTATTTGACACCAGAAAGGCATTTGTCTTTAAGGTATTAAGTTTTAATAATATATTGCCAAATTTCAACTTCATCTTCAAGTTTCCAAATCCATTTAGCAAGCAAAGCAATATTGAAATTCTCAAGATTTGTTATTCCTAGCCCACCTTGTTGTTTTGAAGACAACAAGTTTTCCTCTTAATTAAGTGATACTTCTTCTTATCTTCCTCGGCTTGCCACACTAATGTGGATCTGTAATAGTCCACTTTTTTTCCTAACTCCAGCAGGGAGTAGGTAAAAAGACATCATATAAATGGGGATATTTGTTAGGCATGCTTGTACTAGTGCAACTCTACCAGCTATATTGAGTAGTCTGCCCTACCAGCCGGCACATCTTTTTCAATTTTTTCAGTCACATTCCTCGACATTTTATTTCTAATTCTTTTATTTTGCACTGATAAACCTAAATATTTCAAAGGAATTCCCCCAAGGGCACATGTGAAGATATCTTGGTATAAATTCCTCTTACTTTTGGCTTCCCAAAAGAGATAGATGTCACTTTTATGAAAATTTATTGTCAAACCTGACATTTGTTCAAAGGTAGTCATTATGAATTTTGAATGTCTAGTTGATTCCTCAGCATCCAGTATCAGAAATATAGTATCATCGGCATATTGCAACATGTTCACCCCATTCTCATGAATGTCGGTAAGTACCCCTGTAATTTATCCTTCAGTTTTAGCTTTATCCGTTATCATAGCCAGGGCATCTACAGCTAGATCAAATAAAAGAGAGGAGAGAGAATCTCCTTGCCTAAGCCCTTTGAAAGTTTTTAAAAAATGTCCCACACTGCCATAAACTTTCACCCCCACCTGACGCCCCCCCCTCATGGTGTGTGTCACCCAATCACACCACTTATCAGGGAAGTTTTTCAACCTGAGCATTTTGTGAACAAAAGGCCACTTAATTTTGTCATACGCTTTTTCAAAACCAAGTTTGAACAACATAGCATTATGTTTTTTGTATGAATTGAATTTAGAGCATCATGCAAAATAACCACTCCTTCCATGATATATCTACCTTTGACGAAGGCAGTTTGTATGGGTGAGATTATAGGGTTAACCACTTTGCTAAGTCTATTCATCAAGACTTTAGTAATGATTTTGAAACTAACATTTAATAGGCAGATAGGCCTGAATTTTCGAAAAAATTAGCATCCTTAAGTTTATTGACTAGTTTAATAATCCCATAGTTAAGTCTACCCTTCCATTGTGAAAATCACCTAGTATCCTTTTTTAGATCATTTTTAGCCATATCCCAAAAGTTCTGATAAATTTCAATAGCAAATCCATCTGGTCCTGGACTTTTATTCTTTTCCATAGAGAATACAACCTCTTTAATCTCATCCATAGAGAAGGTTTTAATCAGCTCTTCTTGTGCCTGGGGAGAAATCCCCTCAGCCCCTTGATTGTTAAGGTTTATGTTGGAAGTCTCAACTTGTCCAAACAGATTTTTGTAAAATTAAGTAATGTAATACATACTCTTTTTCCCCCTCAATCACTTTCCCATCTTGTTCCAAATTAATAATTCTATTTTTTCTCGTCCTCCAATCCACCTTAGCATGATAATACCTAGTGTTGGAATCCCCCTCTTTAATTTCTCTGTCTTTATATCTCTGCAGCCATTTAATTTCTTCCAGGTTAAGTAACTCCTTTAATTCTCTCCTTAGCTCTTTTTGAATGTCTATCTCATGAGCATTAATACCTCTAGATTCAGCATTCTAGTCCATTACATCCAACATAGCCAATAATTCCATTTTTCTTTTTCTATACATGGCATTTGCATTTGAAACCCAACTTTAATTTTCTGTCTGATATTCCTAAGCTTTTTTGCTTGGTGTCCTTGCTAGACCCATTGCAATTAACCTCCCAATTTTTCTCAACAAATTCTTTAAATCCTTCCATATGCATCCACGCGTTTTCAAATCTGAAAATGGATGGAGCAGTTCTTTGTTCCCCTAAGTCCAACAATAAAGGGGTATGATCAGAAATCTCCCTTTCCAGTGCAGTAACCATGGTCATAGGGTGTTTATCTTCCCAATCTTAGCATATCAATATTCTGTCTAGCTTTCCATAAGTAGGTTCTGGCAGATTATTTGCCCAAGTATATTTCCACCCACTTATAGGAATATTTCTAAGCCCAACATGTTCTATTATAGCATTTAAAACAAAACTGACATAGTAAGTACCCCCTGGTTTGTTTTTCTTAGAGCTATTTCTGATGATACTGAAATCCCCTCCAATGACACAAGGAAGAGGGTTATCTTGATATAATCTGGATAATTCAGCTAGAAAGGTTGTTTTTCCCTCTTTTTGGGCATCGCCATACACAATCACTAGATTCCAGCTAAATTTAGTTTTTTAATCAAATAAGAGCATCCTTACAAAGTAAGTCCCTTTTTCTCCTTGCAGTAGATCAAAGTTCTCACTATTAATCCCAACTAGGATACCACCAGATTTTCCCCTAGGGACAATCCATTCCCAGACTAAAAAAATTCCTCCAAAAGGTTAAGGAGTTCATTTTTGGAATAGTCTCCTTTAATAGTTTCTTGTAATCCCACAAAATCCAAGTCTTTCTCTACAATAGTTTCTCTAATAAAATTTCTTTTAATGTCCTGTTTAATCCCTCTAACATTCCAAAACATACCTATCATTGTTTCTTTTTTGTTTTCTTATCCCCCCCTATTGATATGGCATGCTTCCCAGCACTATTTGCTGAGGTGCCAATCTTTTTTTCCTATTGCTAGAGAAAATCTTTTTTAGATTATCATAGTAATCCAGTTCTAATTCTGTGTCAGAATGGTCATCTCCAGAACATAAATCTTCCAATACAGCATCACCAATGTCAATAGGACTTGGTGAGCTTTTTGTTTTTGTCTCATCTTCTTGGTTTTTAATGTTTTGGAGATATAAGTCGCTTCTAGCCTATTCCATATTGGCAATCAGGTCTAGATTTTGATTAACTAGATCAATAGTGCATCCAAGTTCAACGCCCACATTTTTTCCATGTCAAATAAGGAAATTCTTTCATCTGAAATGGTAGGAGACTTATCATAATTGCCTTTGTCAGTAGCTCTTTCCTTGGCCAAATCTTCAATCCTAGCATCTTTTTATCCATGTTCCTGTCACTTCTTCTAGTAGGCCCATCTTTGTCCTTATACTTGTCCTTCTCCTTGTCATTTTTAGTATTAATGCCCAATTTGGATCCCAGAGACTCCACAGAATCCTGGCTGGCATTGTAATCCACTGGTTCAGTATAATTGTCTTCTATCAGTGGATCCTGTGGGGTGTCTTTGTCATAATCATTTTTTTCTCCAAGAACCTCCACAGTCAGTTCTTTTTCATCCCATAACTCAACCTTCTCCATGCACTTTTCTATCAGTTATTGTTGATTCTTGATCATGTCCACCATTTTATTTTTCTCTTCCTCCCAGGAATTATGCTTTTTGTCCTCTACTGCCCTCCAAGCTTCCTGTCTACATTTATTTTCTTCCATTTCCTATAGCTTTTGTAGCACTTTTTCTAGACCAGCTTCCACTTTTTCCATCATTCCAACCTCAGCCAAATATTCTTTCTGTATATTAAGAATTTCCTCATCATTTTTTTCTCATTTCCTCAAATTTTGAGTCCCACACTGCCCAAGAAATGTTTTCCTTGCTCCCCTGGCATCCACTCCACCAATTTTGATTTTCGTTCTCATGTCATCTGAGTCTGTATCCTTGTCTGTCTCAACATCTTCATGTTTTCTTTTGTCCTCATACCGTGTAACGCCCTCGATGCGGCTATATCTCCCACGTGTCGAAGCACGACTTAGAGGCATAACCGCATTGAAAGCAATGTCGCAAGTGAGGAAATCTTCGCAAACAACCCATGTACATAAATAAGGGGGAAAGATACATAGTTGGCTTACACTCGCCACATCACACAATTACATAAATAAGCCATTACATTCATGCAATACACTCAAGGTCCGACTACAGAACCAAAATAAAGGTCAACCCCCAAATGCGACAAAGTCCCCAATCGCCCCAACTGGGCACCACTACTGATCATCTGGGAAAGACACGTACTAACGGCGAGAGTCTTCATCGAACTCCCAATTGAGCTTGGTCATATCATCTGGAGCGGTATCATCGGTCCCTGCATCTGTTTTTGGAAGCAATCTATGAGTCACGGGGACTCAGTAATCTTACACCCTCGCGATCAAGACTATTTAAGCTTATAGGTAAGGTAAAGGTATGATGGTGGAGCTACAGCAAGCGACTAGCATATATGGTGGCTAACATATTCGCAAAAGAGAGCGAGAAGAGAAGGCAAAAGCACGGTCGAACAAATATGATCAAGAAGTGATCCTAGAACAACCTACGTCAAGCATTACTCCAACACTGTGTTCACTTCCCGGACTCCGCCGAGAAGAAACCATCACGGTTACACACGCGGTTGGTGCATTTTAATTAAGTTAAGTTTCATGTTATCTACAACCGGACATTAACAAATTCCCATCTGCCCATTTCCACGGGCACGGCATTCGAAAGTTCAAATCCTTGCAGGGGAGTCCCAACTTAGCCCATCACAAGCTCTCATGGTCAATGAAGGATATTCCTGCTCCCAAGATAATCCGATCAGACTCGACATCCCGGTTACAAGACATCCTCAACAATGGTAAATCAAGTCCAGCAACACCGCCCGAATGTGCCAACGAATCCTGATAGGAGCTGCACATATCTTGTTCTCAGGGCACACTCAGATTGTCCAAACTTCCGGTAGGCCAGCCCAGAGTTGCCCCTGGTGGCCACCGGTGGCTGACAAGGTGGACCAACACTTAGAGGAGCACTGGCCCAGGGGGTTTAACAAAGATGACCCTTGGGCTCCGGAAACCCAAGGGAAAAAGAGGCTAGGTGGCAAATGGTAAAACCAAGGTTGGGCATTGCTAGAGGAGTTTTATTCAAGGCTAACTGTCAAGGGGTTCCCATTATAACCCAACTGTTTAAGGAACGCAAAAATCCGGGAACATAACACCGATATGACGGAAACTAGGGTGGCAAGAGTGGAACAAAACACCAGGCATAAGGCCAAGCCTTCCACCCTTTACCAAGTATATAGGTGCATTAAGATAAACAAGATAATATTATGATATCCCAACAATAAACAAGTTCCAACAAGGAACGATCTCCAATCTTCACCTGCAACTAGCAATGCTATAAGAGGGGCTGAGCAAAGCGGTAACATAGCCAAACAACGGTTTGCTAGGACATGGTGGGTTAGAGGTTTGACATGGCAATATGGGAGGCATGATAAGCAAGTGGTAGGTATCGTAGCATAGACATAGCAAAAGAGCGAGCATCTAGCAAGCAAAGATAGAAGTGATTTTGAGGGTATGGTCATCTTGCCTGCAAAGTTCTCAGAGTTGCCTTGATCCTCGTAGGCATACTCAACGGGCTCCTCGTTCACATACTCTTCTCCCGGATCTACCCAAGCAAGAACAACAAGCAAAAGGAACACAATCAACTACGTGCAATGCTCAGGCAACACGATGCAAACATGGTATGATATGCGGGATGCGATATGTGAAGCATATGCATGATTTGGAAAAAAATTGAACATGGCCTCAACTTGGAAAACCAAGAGTGCCACTGGAAAGAGGAGTTGATTTCGGTTGAAATCAATACAAAGATCACCGGAATCGGATGCACGGTTTGGAAATGGCAAGCAAAACAAATATGGCACCGGTCTGCGATTAATAGCAAGTAGCCTTCTAAATGCATCAAGATAATTAAGCTACTGCACTCAAACATGGCAACAAAATACATGGCAGGGATCCACTCATGATTCTTGACAAAAGATGAACACTGAGCTACGGCTAAATCACTCATTAACAGGTTTAAACAAGCATGGCAAAAGTGCAAAAGATAATAGGTTTCAGACTTTGTGAAATTAACAGCATGTCAGGAATTTATCATCAGGAAGCAATGTTTAGAGCACGATAACTACATGCTACAGGAAAATATCATGGCAAAGCAAGGCAAGGTATGAAGCTACTCTAAGCATATAACAAAAGTCCCTTAGTGACCATAAGCCAAAAGGGATCAGAAAATACAATTGCAAGCATGCGAACATAGCAAAAACATAAACAGATTCAGACTTAATGAAAAACTGGAGCATGCAAAACAGATTAACAAGTAGGCATGTTAACGAGGTCAATGCACTCACTACGAGGCATTGCATGACAAACTAAGAATACACCCAGCAAATAGACATGGCATAGAAGCTAGACATGGAAAGAACAACAACATAGCATGCACGGATCAACAACAACAAGCTCGGCAAAATTGCTAAACATGTTAACAATCTGCCAGGAACATTTTATAGCAAAAGTAGAGCTCGATTCACTCAAGCTAGGGTGCTCCATAATTGCAAACAAAGATATGGATGGATAGAGCACAACATTATCTGCAAAACATCCTTACTAATCCTCCTCAAAAGAGGCACGGATCACTAGGAAACAACATGAACATATGGCATAAAAATTACAGCAGGACAAGGACTTGGTGAAATTCTAAGTCCCTGAAATCAGCATCATTGAGTAAGCTACTTTGCATGCTTGTGCTAGTCACCACAAAGATCACAAAAATACATGGCATACACCCCTGTAAATATGGCATGGTATATTTTAAAACACATGTAGAGCTCAGGATCATAGGATGCATACATTAATCATGGCAAAAATGACAAAATGCCATTTGCTGAAACAGATCTGACATAATCATCACATAGCCCTCTTCCGACAACATTTCGGACATCAAGATGAACTCAAATGAAAATAATGCACTGGGATGAAATGACGTACTCGTCGAGACGAACATTTTGATATGCTACACGCACGAATCGAAGCTACAATGTGGAAGTTATGGCATGTCAAAGAATGCAAAAATAATTAGGGTTAGGGACGAAAAGTCAACCCCGAGATGAATCTGGATCTGGATCTGGTGTGCACGCGGCCAGAGGTTCAATGGCGGAAGCTCGCCGGAGAGTCGCCGGACTTGTCGTTTCGAGGAGGAGGGAGGAGAGGGAGCCGGATCCGGGGCACGGCTCGCCGGAGCTCGCCGGCGGGAGCTGTGGGGTGGCCGCGGCTATAAGGAGGCGGCGGCCCGGTGCGGATGGCGGCGGGGTCGGGTCGCCGGCGACGAGGCTCGTTGGCGAGGTCGGAGAAGTGTGGCGGCGGCCGAATCACCGGCGATGAAGGCGAAGGCGGCGCGCTGCAGGAGGAGAAGGGCGGCGGGCGCGGGCGCCTCTGGCCCGGTAGGCGGCTCGGGCGGGCCTCCCGCGGGCTCACCGGGCTGGAGGAGAGAGAGACTTGGTGCGGGACAGGTGGCATGAGGCGGTTGGCCGCGGCGGTCTGTCCGGCGCCGGCGGACAATGTCCGGCGCGCTGAGCATGAAGGGGACTAGGGTTAGGGGCGAAATGGACCCGGGATTGAAATGGAGGGGTCTATTTATAGAGATAGAGGGAGCTAGGGAGCTCCAAATGAGGTGTGGTTTGCGGCCACGTGATCATGATCGAACGATCTAGATGATAGAAGGGGTTTAGGTGGATTTTGGGCCACTTTGGAAGGGTGTTGGGCTGCAACACACACGACGCCTTTTCGGTCCCTTGGTTAACCGTTGGAGTATCAAACGAAGTCCAAATGGTACAAAACTTGACACATGATCTACCGGTAGTAAACCAAGGCCGCATGACAAGTCTCGGTCCAATCCAAAAAAAATAATGCCCGCACACTAAAAGAGGTAGAAAGGGACACAGGAGGACATAGGAGCGCCGGAATGCAAAACGGACAACGGGGAAAATGCTCGGATGCATGAGACGAACACGTATGCAAATGCAATGCACATGATGACATGATATGAGATGCATGACAAAGACCAAACACATGGAGACAAAAACCCAACAATGAGGAAATAACATAACTTAGTGCAGGAAACGGCAAGAGTTGGAGTACAAATAAGGTAAATTACATCCGGGGTGTTACAACACTCCACCACTATGAAAGGATCTCGTCCCGAGATCTAGGACTGGAAAAACTCAGGGTACTCAGAACGTAGGTGATCCTCGCGTTCCCAGGTGGCTTCGCGGTGGGAATGATGTGACCACTTAACTTTCAGGAATTTGATTGACTTGTTGTGAGTCTTGCGCTTAGTTTCTTCAAGAATAGCAACTGGGTACTCACGATAAGACATGTCTTCTTGGAGATCAATGTCTTCGAAGTTGACGGTGCCGTCAGGAGTCTTGAAACACTTGCGGAGTTGAGACACGTGAAACACGTCATGCATGTTTGCAAAGTTGGAGGGAAGCTCAAGTTGATAGGCGAGATCGCCTCTCTTGCTGATGACCTTGAAAGGACCCATGTATCTAGGGGCAAGCTTCCCTTTGATACTGAAGCGACGAGTACCTTTCATTGGAGAGACGCGGAGGTAGACATGGTCTCCGATCTCGAAAGCCAAGTCACGATGTTTACCATCATAGTAACTCTTTTGGCGCGATTGCGCGGCTTTGAGATTATCGCGAATGACTTTGCACATCTCTTCTGCCTCTGTGATCAAGTCATTGCCAAGAAGTTGACGTTCACCAGTCTTTGACCAGTTAAGAGGAGTACGGCACTTCCTGCCATAGAGAATTTCAAATGGGGCCTTGCCCGAACTCGCTTAGAAGCTGTTGTTGTAGGAGAACTTGGCATATGGAAGACAATCTTCCCACTTCATACCGAAAGAGATGACGCAAGCCCTAAGCATATCTTCAAGAATCTGATTAACACGCTTGACTTGGCCACTAGTTTGAGGATGAAAAGCTGTGCTGAAACGGATGTTAGTGCCCATGGCCTTCTGAAAAGAATCCCAAAACTTGGAGGTAAAGATGCTGCCACGATCTGAAGAAATCAACTGTGGAATGCCGTGCAGAGAGACAATCCGAGAGGTATATAGCTCTGCCAATTGAGCTGCTATGATAGATTCTTTGATAGGAAGGAAATGAGCCACTTTAGTGAGTTTGTCGATGACAATGAAGATAGCATCATTGCCATGCTTGGACTTTGGAAACCCAGTCACGAAGTCCATCTCAATATGGTCGAACTTCCATTCCGGAATGGCAAGAGGTTGGAGGAGGCCAGCTGGTCGTTTGTGTTCTGCCTTCACTCTTCTGCAGACATCACATTCATTCACGAACTGAGCAATCTCGCGCTTCATTCGAGTCCACCAATACAACTGCTTGAGATCATGGTACATCTTTGTACTTCCAGGGTGGATAGAGAGGAGTGAATTGTGAGCCTCGTTCATAATGACTTTACGAAGGTCACCTTTAGGCACAACAATGCGATCCTCGAAGAATAGAGTATCCTTGTGATCAAGGCGATAGCACTGGTACTTGGGTTGACTCTTGGCAATCCCAATCTTCACCTTCTTCACCATAGCATCAAGAAGTTGAGCCTTGCGAATCTGATCTTCCAAAGTAGGAGAGACTTGGAGGTTGGCGAGAAATCCTTGAGGAACAACTTGCAGATTGAGTTTGCGGAAAGCTTCACAAAGCTCGGGTTGGTAAGGCTTGAGAATCAAACTATTGCAGTAAGATTTCCTTCTCAATGTGTCAGCAATTACATTGGCCTTGCCTGGAGTATATTCGATACTCGGATTATACGCTTGAATCATTTCAACCCAACGAGTCTGCCTGAGCTTGAGATTAGGCTAAGTGAAGACATACTTGAGACTCTTGTGGTCAGTGAAGATGTCCACTTTTCTTCCCAATAAGAGATGTCTCCAAGTTAAAAGAGCATGCACAACTGCCGCCCACTCGAGGTCATGAGTGGGGTAGTTCTTTTCATTGGGCTTCAACTGGCGAGAGGTATAAGCCACAACTTTCTTCTCTTGCATCAAACTGCACCAAGACCTTGAAGGGAAGCATCACAGAAGACCTCGAACAGTTTGGATTCATCAGGAGGAGTCAGAACTGGAGCAGTGACTAACTTCTCTTTCAGGGTGTTGAAAGCGATGTCACATTTAGGAGACCAAACGTACTTCACGTGCTGCTGGAGAAGGTTGGAAAGAGGCTTCGCGATCTTTGAAAAGTTCTCAACGAACCGTCGACAATAGCTTGCGAGCCCAAGGAAGCTAGGGAGTTGCTTCACATTCTGTGGTGGTTCCCAATTAACAATTGCAGACACCTTCTCAGGATTCACAACAATGCCCTTGGCAGAGATGATATTCCCAAGGTAGAGAGCCTCATCGAACTAAAACTCGCACTTTGAAAACTTGGCATAGAACTGATGTTCTCTAAACTTATCCAGCACCAAACGCAAGTGCTTGGCATGATCCTCCTTGTTCTTGGAGAAGACCAAAATGTCATCGAGGTATACCAAGGCGAAGTCATTTGTGTAGGGGTTGAAGATGAAGTTCATCATGCAAGAGAAAGTTGGCGGAGCGTTGACGAGGCCAAAAGACATGACAGTGTATTCATATGAACCATAGCTTGTTCTGAATGCTGTCTTGGGGATATCTTGCTCACGAATGTGAATCTGATGATAGCCCATACGGAGATCAAGCTTGGAGAATACTTGAGCACCTTTGAGTTGTTCAAACAGCTCATTGATGTTGGGAAGTGGGTACTTGTTCTTTATAGTCTTCTTGTTCAGTGGACGGTAGTCGACACAAAGCCTGTTCATTCCATCCTTCTTCTTCACAAAAAGAACACCACAACCCCATGGAGAAGAACTTGGTCGGATGAGACCCATACGCTCTTGAATATCGAGTTGTTTCTTCAGCTCCTTCAACTCTTCAGGTCCAAGTTTGTAAGGACGTTTGCAAACAGGTTCCGTGCCAGGCTCAAGATCGATGACGAATTCAACTGGCCGGTGCGGAGGCATTCCTGGAAGCTCTTCTGGAAAGACATCCTGATATTCGCAAACGACCGGAATTTGAGAGATGGCATCCAGCTCGCCCTTCTCATTGAGAGAAACAAACGGATGGTATTATCCCGAGCGGCAAAGATGATTACATCCTCAGACGAATGAGTCAATTGAATCTGCCTGGCTGCACAATCAAGCTGAGCCTTGTGCTTAGAAAGCCAGTCCATTCCGAGAATAAGATCAATATCCGAGTTACCAAGGACCATTGGAGAAGCCAGAAACTTGAAGTCGCCCATCATGATAGAAATATCCGGAACCGCGTAGTTTGCGAGCAAGCATTTACCCGGTGAGACAACTGCTAACGGTTTATGCAAAACTTGAGAAGGCAACTCATGCTTAGATGCAAAAGGTCTCGAGATGAAACAATGCGATGCACCATTGTCAAAGAGAACTTTTACAGGAACATCGTTAACAGGAAGGTTACCCATGATGACATCTGACGAGTCCTCTGCCTAAGCTGCATTCATCAAGTTGACCTTGGTGTGCTTGGTGTTATGCTTGACCACTGCATTGCTAGCAGATCTCACAGGAGGAGGAGGAGGAAGACGCCTCTGATTGAAGCATTTGTTGGCATAGTGACCCTTCTGCTGACACTTGTTGCACATGTCCTCCGAGAGCGAACGGTGATACGGAGCACTTGATCTTGGAGCTTGAGACGAAGTCTTGTTCTGAAAGCCTAGGTTGGGTGGGTGGGAAGATCCACTACGACCTTTGCTCTTCTACTGATAAGGCTGACGGAACAAAGGAGGAGGAAGCCAATACTTTTGCTGCCTATCCACTTGAGTTGAGGAAGAAGGAGTAGCATCTCTGACTCGCTTCTTGGAAGCATCGCACTTGAGTTGAGCAGTCTCTTGTTTTAGTGCCATGTTGTAAAACTCATCGTACTTCTGAGGCTGGAAAAGCATGAGATCAAGTTGAAGGTCTTCTCTAAGGCCACCCCTGAACTGATAAACCATGCTCTTCTCGTCAGGGGCGTCTTGCTTAGCAAAACGGGCGAGCTTCTGAAACATGATGTTGTACTGGTAAACAGACAAACTGCCTTGCTTCAGGTTGCGGAATTCCTCACGCTTGCTTTCAACAACACTCTGAGGAATGTGATGAGCTTTGAAGTCTTGACGGAATTCATCCCAGGTAATCACACGGCCTCCTCTGGAATCTTTGTATTGCTGAAATCATTCTGCAGCTTGGTCTTTGAGTTGGAAGGAGGCAAACTTGACAAAGTCCTCATGCCTGACGTTACTGCACTCGAAATGCTTGCATATATCCACGAGCCAAAAATCAGCATCTGAGGTCTCGACACATTTGTTGAAGGTCTTTGGCTGGTTAGCAAGGAACTGGTTGAGTGTAGCAAAGTGATTCAGATTGTTGCCATGGCCTTGGTTGCGCTCTTGCAGAATTTGCATGATCAGTTGCGTGTTTGCATTGGTAGCGGCCATCACAGCTTGCCATACCTCCGGAGGTGGAGGTGGAGGTGGCAGATCCTAATTCTGATTCTGACCCTTAGCAGGAGCCATCCTGAAGAGGGTGACATCCGTTAGCATCTTGACAGACAAATATTCAAGCTGAATCAAACGGGTTGAAATTGCAACATATAGTCTTCACATCCGAACAAAATTAACGAATGCATTCCAATTGAAATGGTCACATTTCCATAAATTGAGAAGCCACTTAGATAGAGGTAGAAGAATAAAACAACAAGGTATGGACAAGAACAAATACTTGGTGAGGATTACCCAATCCCAAACCAAATATCCACGGAAGAAGAACTAGAGCAACAAGAATTCCCACCTATGAAACTCCCAAACCTTTCCGGTTATGCAATCAGGTGTTGGGGATACAGGGGAAGCATAATATCTCACCCAAAGCTAGCAAATCCTACATCCAGTTGTATCCATCCTTCAACACATAACCAAGAAACCTTCGGAAATCATTTACCTCAACCTTCGAAAAGCATCCGTTATATGAGTTATGGCAATACTCCCGAACTCCCGCCCCAGTACTGGGTGGCGTCGAGGTTATCTCACCAACAACTGCATAAAAGAGATTTTCGATGTCGGCGAAACTCGGGTATTCCAGAATCTCAACGATAAAATTGTGACGATAACACCTCGGAGCTCAACTCACAGGGACACTGCCACAAACCCTAAATGTCAGGAGGCACCAAGAACAATGTTCTCGTCACAAAACCATCAGAACAATTCCAAGATAACCGCGGGATCCTAAAAAAAGATTTAGTGAAATTTGAGAAGAGAAGAGTCAAAACTCTATGTCAGGAAGCCTTACCAGAGCGACGAAGGGACTGAGGAGTAAAAAGAAGTCCTACTCTCCGATATATATAATCCTAAATGACTCAAAACATTTTTCTAGACTCAACAACGCCAAGGATTTGAGCAAGCAGGGGGCTCCTAAGGTCGGGGAAGGCTCTGATTACCAACTTGTAATGCCCTTGATGTGGCTATATCTCCCACGTGTCGAAGCATGACTTAGAGGCATAACCGCACTGAAAACAATGTCGCAAGTGAGGTAATCTTCGCAAACAACCCATGTACATAAATAAGGGGGAAAGATACATAGTTGGCTTACACTTGCCACGTCACACAATTACATAAATAAGTCATTACATTCATCCAATACACTCAAGGTCCGACTACAAAACCAAAATAAAGATCAACCCCCAAATGCGACAAAGTCCCCGATCGCCCCAACTGGGCACCACTACTGATCATCTAGGAAAGACATGTAGTAACGGCGAGAGTCTTCATCGAACTCTCACTTGATCTCGGTCATATCATCTGGAGCGGTATCATCGGTCCCTGCATCTGGTTTTGGAAGGAATCTGTGAGTCACGGGGACTCAGTAATCTTACACCCTCGCGATCAAGACTATTTAAGCTTATAGGTAAGGTAAAGGTATGATGGTAGAGCTGCAGCAAGCGACTAGCATATATGGTGGCTAACATATTCGGAAAAGAGAGCGAGAAGAGAAGGCAAAAGCACGGTCAAACGACTATGATCAAGAAGTGATCCTAGAACAACCTACGTCAAGCATTACTCCAACACCGTGTTCACTTCCCGGACTCCGCCAAGAAGAGACCATCACGGTTACACACGCGGTTGGTGCATTTTAGTTAAGTTAAGTTTCATGTTATCTACAACCGGACATTAACAAATTCCCATCTGCCCACAACCGCGGGCACGGCTCTCGAAAGTTCAAATCCCTGCAGGGGAGTCCCAACTTATCCCATCACAAGCTCTCATGGTCAACGAAGGATATTCCTTCTCCCAAGACAATCCGATCAGACTCGGCATCCCGGTTACAAGACATCCTCGACAATGGTAAAACAAGTCCAGCAACACCGCCCGAATGTGCCGACAAATCCCGATAGGAGCTGCACATATCTCGTTCTCAGGGCACACTCAGATTGTCCAAACTTCCGGTAGGCCAACCCAGAGTTGCCCTTGGTGGCCACCGGCGGCTGACAAGGTGGACCAACACTTAGAGGAGCACTGGC
>NC_041384.1:56723732-56731021 GCF_002162155.2 Triticum dicoccoides
AGGGAAAAGAGGCTAGGTGGAAAATGGTAAAACCAAGGTTGGGCATTTCTGGAGGAGTTTTATTCAAGGCGAACTGTCAAGGGGTTCCCATTATAACCCAACCGTGTAAGGAACGTAAAAATCCGGGAACATAACACCGATATGGCAGAAACTAGGGTGGCAAGAGTGGAACAAAACACCAGGCATAAGGCCGAGCCTTCCACCCTTTACCAAGTATATAGGTGCATTAAGATAAACAAGATAATATTATGATATCCCAACAATAAACAAGTTCCAACAAGGAAAGATCTCCAATCTTCACCTGCAACTAGCAACGCAATAAGAGGGGCTGAGCAAAGCGGTAACATAGCCAAACAATGGTTTGCTAGGACATGGTGGGTTAGAGGTTTGACATGGCAGTATGGGAGGCATGATAAGCAAGTGGTAGGTATCGTAGCATAGGCATAACAAAAGAGTGAGCATCTAGCAAGCAAAGATAGAAGTGATTTCGAGGGTATGGTCATCTTTCCTGCAAAATTCTCAGAGTTGCCTTGATCCTCGTAGGCGTACTCAACGGGCTCCTCGTTCACGTACTCATCTCCCGGCTCTACCCAAGAAAGAACAACAAGCAAAAGGAACACAATCAACCGCGTGCAATGCTCAAGCAACATGATGCAAACATGGTATGATATGCGGGATGCGATATGTGATGCATATGCATGATTTGGAAAAGAAAGATTGAACCTGGCCTCAGCTTGGAAAAACAAGAGTGCCACTGGAAAGATGAGTTGATTTCGGTTGAACTCGATATAAAGATCACCGGAATCAGATGCATGGTTTGGAAATGGCAAGCAAAACAAATATGGCACCGGTCTGCGATTAACAGCAAGTAGCCTTCTAAATGCATCAAGATAATTACGCTACTCCACCCAAACATGGCAACAAAATACATGGCAGGGATCCACTCATGATTCTTGACAAAAGATGAACACTGATCTACGGCTAAATCACTCATTAACAGGTTCAAACAAGCATGGCAAAAGTGCAAAAGATAACAGGTTTCAGACTTAGTGAAATTAACAGCATGTCAGGAATTTATCATCAGGAAGCAATGTTTAGAGCACGATAACTACATGCTACAGGAACATATCATGGCAAATAAAGGCATGGTATGAAGCTACTCTAAGCATATAACAAAATTCCCTTAGTGACCATAAGCCAAAAGGGATCAGAAAATATAATTGCAAGCATGCGAACATAGCAAAAACATAAACAGATTCAGACTTAGTGAAAAACTGGAGCATGCAAAACAGATTAACAAGTAGGCATGTTTACGAGCTTGGTGCACTCAATATGAGGCATTGCATGACAAACTAAGCATACACCCAGCAAATAGACATGGCATAGAAGCTAGACATGGAAAGAACAACAACATAGCATGCACGGATCAACAACAACAAGCTCGGCAAAATTGCTAAACATGTTAACAATCTACCAGGAACATTTTATAGAAAAAGTAGAGCTCGATTGACTCAAGCTAGGGTGCTCCATAATTTCAAACAAAGACATGGGTGGATAGAGCAGAACATTATCTACAAAACATCCTTACTGATCATCCTCAAAAGAGGCACGAATCACTAGGAAACAACATGAACATATGGCATAAAAATTACAGCAGGACAAGGACTTAGTGAAATTCTAAGTCCCTGAAATCAGCATCATTGAGTAAGCTACTTTGCATGCTTGTGCTAGTCACCACAAAGATTACAAAAATACATGGCATACAACCCTGTAAAGATGGCATGACATATTTCAAAATACATGTAGAGCTCAGTGTTGGGGATCGTAGCAGAAATTTAAAATTTTCTATGCATCACCAAGATCAATCTATGGAGTAATCTAGCAACGAGGGGAAGGAGAGTGCATCTACATACCCTTGTAGATCGCTAAGCGGAAGCGTTCAAGTGAACGGGGTTGATGGAGTCGTACTCGTTGTGATCTAAATCACCGATGATCCTAGCGCCGAATGGACGGCACCTCCGCGTTCAACACACGTACAGAACGGAGACGTCTCCCACGCCTTGATCCAGCAAGGAGGAGGGAGAGGTTGAGGAAGAGAGTCCAACAGCAGCACGACGATGTGGTGGTGATGGAGTGGCAGTTCTCCGGCAGGGCTTCGCCAAGCTCACGCGGGGGAGGAGAGGTATTGGAGGGGAGGGGCTGCACCAGGTTCAAGGGTGTGGCCGCCCTCCCACCCCTCCATTATTTATAGGTGGGGAGAGAGGGGGTCGGCCCCCCTTAGATCCCATCTAGGGTTGGGGGTGGTGGCCAAGGGGGAGAGGAGTCCCTCCCAAGTCAAGTGGAGGCCCTCCCCCTTAGGGTTTCCCCTCTCCCATGCGCATGGGCCTTGGGGGGGCTGGTGCCCTTGGCCCATTAAGGTTAGGGCGCCCCCCTACAGCCCATGCTGCTGTATTGGACATGGTGGAACATTTTCCGGACCTACGGACCCCTCCGGAATCCTCCGGAACCTTCCGGAAGCTTCCCGGTACAATACCAGAAAAAACCGAACTTTTCCCGGAACCCGAACAACAACTTTCCATATATAAATCTTTACCTCCGGACCATTCCAGAACTCCTCGTGAACTCCGGGATCTCATCCAGTACTCCGAACAACATTCGGTAATCACATACAAGTCTTCCTAATAACCCTAGCGTCATCGAACCTTAAGTGTGTAGACCCTACGGGTTCGGGAACCATGCAGACATGACCGAGACAACTCTCCGGCCAATAACCAACAGCGGGATTTAGATACCCATGTTGGCTCCCACATGTTCCACGATGATCTCATCGGATGAACCACGATGTCGAGGATTCAATCAATCCCGTATTCAATTCCCTTTGTCTAGCGGTATTGTACTTGCCCGAGATTCGATCGTCGGTATCCCGATACCTTGTTTAATCTCGTTACCGGCAAGTCTCTTTACTCGTTCCGTAACACATCATCCCGTGATCAACTCCTTGGTCACATTGTGCACATTATGATGATGTCCTACCGAATGGGCCCAGAGATACCTCTCTGTTACACGGAGTGACAAATCCCAGTCTCGACTCGTGCCAACCCAACAGACACTTTTGGAGATACCTGTAGTGAACCTTTATAGCCACCCAGTTACGTTGTGACGTTTGGCACACCCAAAGAACTCCTACAGTATCCGGGAGTTGCACAATCTCATGGTCTAAGGAAATGATACTTGACATTATAAAAGCTTTAGCATACGAACTACACGATCTTGTGCTAGGCTTAGGATTGGGTCTTGTCCATCACATCATTCTCCTAATGATGTGATCCCGTTATCAACAACATCCAATGTCCATGGTCAGGAAACCGTAACCATCTATTGATCAACGAGCTAGTCAACTAGAGGCTTACTAGGGACATGGTGCTGTCTATGTATCCACACATGTATCTGAGTTTCCTATCAATACAATTCTAGCATGGATAATAAATGATTATCATGAACAAGGAAATATTGATCTGAAGCTTCATGATCACTATCATTAACTTCCTATTCAACAGACGTAGGTGCCACAGAAAACATCTTTCTGTGTTGCATCACTTTCTGGTTGAAATAAAGGTTCGACAACCTCATCAAGTTCTATCTTCCTCCCACTCAATTCTTTCGAGAGAAACTCCTTCTCGAGAAAGGACCCGTTCTTAGGGACAAACAATTTGCCCTCGGATCTGAGATAGAAGGTATACCCAACTGTCACCTTTGGGTATCCTATGAAGATGTGTTTGTCCGCTTTTGGGTTCGAGCTTCTCCGGCTAAAGCCTTAGGCATCGCAGCCCCAAACATTAAGAAACGAAAACTTTGGTTTCTTGTCAAACCAATGTTCACACGACGTCATCTCAACGGACTTAGATGGTGTCCTATCTAAAGTGAATGCAGTTGTCTCTAACGCATATCCTCAAAAATAAAAACGGTAGATCGGTAAGAGACATCATAGATCGCACCATATCTCATAAGGTTTGATTACGATGTCCGAGCACACCATTTATCTGTGGTGTTCCAGGTGGCTTCAACTGTGAAACAATTCCACGATGTCTTAAGTGATTGCCAAACTCATAACTCAGAAAATCCCCTTTTGATCAGATCATAGGAACATGATCTTCTTGTTATGATGATTCTTAACTTCACTCTGAAATCGCTTGAACTTTTCAAACGTTTCAGACTTGTGCTTCATTAAGTAAATATACCTAAATCTACCGAAATCGTCAGTTAAGATGAGAAAATAGCGATATCCACTGCACGCATCAGCATGCATGATTTCCAACAAGTCACTTGCCCATTTCATTGTACCTGAAAACGGGGTCTTGGTCATCCTGCCCATGAGGCATGGCTCGCATTTTTCAAGCGATTCAAAATCAAGTGACTCCGAACATCCATCTATATGGAGTTTCTTCATGCATCTTACGCCAATATGACCTAAGCGGAAGTGCCATAACAAAGTGGTACTATCATTATTAACTCTACATCTTTTGGCGTGAACATGTGTATTACCACGACCGAGATTCAATGAACCATTCACATAGGGTGCGTGACCATGAAAGGTATTATTCATGTAAACAGAATAACCAGTATTCTCTAACTTAAATGAATAACCGTATTGCAATGAACATGATCTAATCATATTCATGCTCAACGTAGACACCTGATAACATTTATCTAGGTTCAATACTAATCCCGAAGGCAGATGGAGCGTGTGATGGTGATCTCATCAACTTTGGAAACACTTCCAACACACATCGTCACCTCGCCCTTAGCCAGTCTCCGTTTAGTCCATAGCTTTTGCTTCAAGTCACCAATAATAGCAACTGAACCGGTATCCAATACCCAGGTACTACCAGGAGTACTACTGAGGTACACATTAATAACACGTATGTACTTTGAAGTTGCCAGCCTTCTTATCTACCAGGCATTTGGGGTAATTCCGCTACCAGTGACCATTCCCCTTACAATAGAAGCACTTAGTCTCGGGTTTGGGTTCAACCTTGGGTTCCTTCACTGGAGCGGCAACTGGTTTGCCATCCATGAAGTTTCCCTTCTAGCCCTTGCCCTTCTTGAAACCAGTGGTCTTGTTAAACACTTGATGCTCCTTCTTGATTTCTACCTTTTGCGGTCTTAAGCACCGCGAACAGCTCCAGGATCAACTCCATCCCTTGCATGTCATAGTTCATCACGAAGATCTAGTAGCTTAGTGATAGTGGCTAGAGAACTCTATCAATCACTATCTTATCTGGAAGTTTAACTCCCACTTGATTTAAGTGATTGTAGCACCCAGACATTCTGAGCACATGCTCACTAGCTGAGCTATTCTCCTCCATCTTGTTGGCAAAAGAACTTGTCAGAGGTCTCACACCACTCAACACGGGCATGAGCCTGAAATCCCAATTTCAGCTCTTGGAACATCTCATATGTACTATGGCGTTCAAAACGTCATTGGAATCCCGATTCTAAGCCGTAAAGTATGGTGCACTAAACTATCAAGTAGTCATCAGGACGTGTCTGTCAGGTGTTCACAACATCCACAGACGACGTTGTAGGGGTTTGCACATCAGGCGGTGCATCAAAGACGTAAGCCTTCTGTGTAGTAGTGAGGACACTCCTCGGACTACGGACCTAGTCCGCATCATTGCTTACAATATCTTTCAACTTAATCATTCTCTAGGAACATATTGAAACAGGGAGCTACAACGTGAGCTATTTATCTACAACATATTTGCAAAGACAATTTAGACTATGTTCATGATAATTGAGTTCATCTAATCAAATTATTTGATGAACTCCCACTCAGATAGACATCCCTCTAGTCATCTAAGTGATACATGATCTGAATCGACTAGGCCGTGTCCGATCATCACGTGAGACGGACTAGTCATCAACGGTGAACATCTCATGTTGATTGTATCTTATATACGACTCATGTTCGACCTTTTGGTCTTCCGTGTTCCGAGGCCATGTCTGTACATGCTAGGCTCGTCAAGTCAACCTAAGTGTTTCGCATGTGTTCCGAGTCCATGTCTGTACATGCTAGGCTCGTCAACACCCGTTGTATTCGAACGTTAGAATCTATCACACCCGATCATCATGTGGTGCTTCGAAACAACGAACCTTCGCAACGGTGCACAGTTAGGGGGAACACTTTTCTTGAAATTTTAGTGAGGGATCATCTTATTTAAGCTACCGTTGTTCTAAGCAAATAAGATGTAAAACATGATAAACATCACATGCAATCAAATAGTGGCATGATATGGCCAATATCATTTTGCTCCTTTTGATCTTCATCTTCGGGGCTCCATGATCATCGTTGTCACCGGCATGACACCATGATCTCCATCATCGTGTCTTCTCAAAGTTGTCTCATCATCTATTACTTCTACTACTATGGCTAACGCTTTAGCAATGAAGTAAAGTAATTACATGATGTTTATGTTGACACGCAGGTCATAAATAAATTAAGACAACTCCTATGGCTCCTGCCAGTTGTCATACTCATCGACATGCAAGTCGTGATTCCTATTACAAGAACATGATCAATCTCATACATCACATATATCATTCATCACATCCTTTTGGCCATATCACATCACACGGCATATGTTGCAAAAACAAGTTAGACGTCCTCTAATTGTTGTTGCAAGTTTTTACGTGGCTGCTATAGGTTTCTAGCAAGAATGTTTCTTACCTACGCCAAAACCACAACGTGATATGCCAATTTCTATTTACCCTTCATAAGGACCCTTTTCATCGAATCCGATCCTTCTGAAGTGGGAGAGACAGTCACCCGCTACACTGGTAGAAAAAGGGCATGTTGTCCCGGTTCGTAAGGGCCTTTTGTCCCGGTTCCTGAACCGGGACTAAAGGGTCGGTACTAATGCCCTGCCCCTTTAGTCCCGGTTCAATCCAGAACCGAGACTGATGGGCCTCCACGTGGCCTGTGCGCGGAGCCCAGGAAGGAGATCCTTTGGTCTCGGTTGGTAGCGTGTCTAGTCCTCTCTATACGTATGTGTAGTACGTAGCGTCGACCAAGCACGGACATAAGAGAGGACACTTCTCTCTATTAATTATAGCTAGCTAACACAATATATGAAACACCTAAATTAACCCCCCAAAACCCCAACCCCCCCCTTCAAAAAAACAAAAAACCACAGCCACAGAAATGCTAACACGTGGAGATCCTTTGGTCTCGGTTGGTGGCACCAACCGGGACCAATAGGCATCCACGTGTTAGCATTTCTGTGGCTGTG
>NC_041384.1:56731205-56748073 GCF_002162155.2 Triticum dicoccoides
GGGGGGTTAATTTAGGTGTTTCATATATTGTGTTAGCTAGCTATAATTAATAGAGAGAAGTGTCCTCTCTTATGTCCGTGCTTGGTCGACGCTACGTACTATACATACATATAGAGAGGACTAGACACGCTAGCTAGCTAGTAAGCAAACGAAGGAAACAGAAGATCTTCATGAACATATATGCATACAAAGAGAAGTGATATCGACCACCTCTCCTTCTCCGAGAGATTGGTCGGACAACAAGTTCTCGTATATCTATCCGACACTACCGGCTACATATATACAATAATTATCTCTTACAAATATAATCATACGGACTCATGGTCCACATAGTATTCTCTGTCTTCAGCGATCACGTGGTCAAGAAAGAATGCCGCCAATTCCTCTTGAATTGCTCGCATGCGAGCTGGTGCTAGGAGTTCATCCCGCTTCCGAAACATCTAATTTGAAGAAGGGGGTCAATACATATATATATGAATGAATGAAACTCAACACAAATGATGGTAATAAAATAAAATTGTGAATGTTGTTATTTACGTACTTCATATTGTTCGTCAGTGCAACCCTGCTCACAGGTCGTGTGGCGGATGGACTCGCAAACGTAGGAGATAGAGGTCAATCAAACTGATAAGCAAGAATGCCAAATCAATAGGAGATGCACGGAACATGCTACTATAGTACTTACTTTCGGGTGTCTAAATTGCAGCTTCTTCGGGAGTCCTGGATCTTTTTTGGAGAATTTTTTCCAAACCCTACCAGACAAAGAAAACAATTACTTGATATATCAGGAAATGGACAAAGTTGCTGATATGGTGGATAATGATCGATTTAACATACTTCTCGAGCATTTGAGTCATGTCTGCATAGTCCTGGGGATCTTTTCGTTTTGAGTCTAAGTCAGTTACTAGTCCCTGCTCAAGCTTAATCTCTAGGAGAATATAGTGGTAACTGCACACACACATGCATAACTCATCAATTACATTACTATAACCTTGACTAATATATATATAAGGGAAACCGAATACGCACAAGACAGTAACACTCACTTGAAGTTGTAAGGAAAGAGTATTATATCTTTGTTTTCATTTATTACTAACGATCATAGCAAGTTGGCCTCGGTATCTGCGGCATGAAATTTAACCTGAGTTGCATCTATGAGATATGTGTTAATGAACCCAATATCACCGACTTGTCTTTTCTTCAATTCGGCGATCTTCAATCGGCATAACATAGTGAGGATGATTATAAATACATGCAATGAAAGAGCTGAGCTATATAGAGAGACTTAATGACAGAAGTAGTACTACTTACAGACAGTAGTAGGTGACCGTTGTTTTATCGAGGGCCAATTGATTGAAAAACTGAAAGAACTCCTCAAATGGAACAGGCAACAGTTCAATTCCAACGAGGTCATGCTCCTTTTTAACTTTCACATACAAAGTACTCCTCCCCCCAGAGTCTCTGCAGATTTTCAAGTACCAATCATGCAATCTTCGCATCATCGTTGATAGAGATCTTTCATCTTTGACGAGAGGCTTCTCGTACTCGTATCTTTGTATCTGCACCTCCATGGGTTCCTAATGTACATCGTCGAGCAGGTAATCGGCAACATTGCTATAACCGGGCACCATCCTCGGATCATTAGCGACGTTGTCGCTAGGCACCTTGAGCGGGGGGCACGATTGCTTCGCTTGTTCGCTTCCCGACCGCTCCGCTTCGGCAAATTCCTTTCCAATAATGTGCTCATAGTTTCCTTTCGGCGGAGACTTGGGTGGTTTTGTCAGGGTAGCTAGAGTGCGCTTCGCTTTCACCGGATCTACCTTCTCCTCCAGAGGTGGATGTCTCTTTGCTTTCAACCCTTGAAACCAGTCATCCACTTCGGTTCGCGCGATCTTCACGTTCTCCTCCGGGGTCCTCTCGTATGGTAACTTCTCTGGAGTCTTCAGAGAAGGACCGAATCTGTATGTCGTCTCGCCTCTGGCTATACTGCTAGACGCCGGCCGAGCAGACAGAGTGGATGTCTTCTTTACTTGCTTACCAGGCGGAGGAGAAGGACTACGACACGCCGGAGCAGCCGAAGCGGCGGCAGGTCTCTTTCTCCCTTGCTGACGAGGCAGAGAAGGAGGAGGCTGGCTGCTCGGGCGCGTCGGCGCAGGCGGAGAAGGAGGCACAGTGCCGCCATGCGCCAGAGAAGGAGTCGGTCGAGTGCCCTGATCGCCACTCGCCGGAGGAGGCGGTGGAGGAGGCGGAGTGCCCTGACTCGCCGGAGGAGGAGGCGGTGGAGGAGGCGGAATGCCCTGACTTGCCGGAGAAGGAGGAGGAGGCGAAGGCGTCTAGTTCCGAAGGTTGATGAGCTCCTTCCGCCATAGGCATGGAGTCTTCAGAGTAGACCCTAGCCTAGTGTCCCCTTCACCGATAGGGTGGTCAAGCTGGAGGTCCTCAAATCCCTCCGTTATTTCATCCACCATAACCCTAGTATATCCTTCTGGAATCGGCCGGCAGTGAAAAGTTGCGCCAAGTTCAGTAGGATAAACAGAGCCAACAGCCGCCTTGACCTTCAAATTCATCCATTGCGTCATAAGGTGGAAATTTTGAGACTCCGTGATAGCATCCACGGGATAGCTGGCAGGAGCCGTCAAGGCATGCTCCGGCTGAAGCGGCTCGGTGGAAGCCACGCTGCTTCTCCGCTGAGATAGCAGGGTAGCTTTGGGGGAAGCTTCAGCAGTATGTTTGCTGCGATTTGCTTCTCGTTCCTCTATCGCTTGTACCCTTGCTTGCAGTGCCTGCATTTGGGTCTGCTGCAATTTTTCTCCACTGCAACCCGTCAGCGGGTGCTCTCAACTTCCCATCTTTCTTTCGGTTCTCACTGTGCCATCGCATCAACTTGGCATGCTCTTCGTTTCTGAACAGACGTTTCAACCGTGGTATTATAGGAGCATACGACATCACCTTCGCATGAACCCTCTTCCTGGGGGGCTCGCCGTCAACATCACCAGGGTCATCTCGTCTGATCTTATACCGCAATGCACCGCATACCGGGCATGCGTTCAGATCCTTGTATGCACCGCGGTAGAGGATGCAGTCATTAGGGCATGCATGTATCTTCTCCACCTCCAATCCTAGAGGGCATACGACCTTCTTTGCTGCGTATGTACTATCGGGCAATTCGTTATCCTTTGGAAGCTTCTTCTTCAATATTTTCAGTAGCTTCTCAAATCCTTTGTCAGCCACAACATTCTCTGCCTTCCACTGCAGCAATTCCAGTATGGTACCGAGCTTTGTGTTGCCATCTTCGCAATTGGGGTATAACCCTTTTTGTGATCCTCTAACATGCGATCGAACTTCAGCTTCTCCTTTTGACTTTCGCATTGCGTCCTTGCATCGACAATGACCCGGCGGAGATCATCATCATCAGGCACATCGTCTGGTTCCTCTTGATCTTCAGCAGCTTCACCCGTTGCAGCATCATTGGGCACACCGTATGGTTCCTCTTGATCTTCACCAGCTCCCCCCGTTGCAGCACCACCATATTCAGGGGGCACATAGTTGTCATCGTACTCTTATTCTTCGCCGTCTTCCATCATAACCCCTATTTCTCCGTGCCTCGTCCAAACATTATAGTGTGGCATGAAACCCTTGTAAAGCAGGTGGGAGTGAAGGATTTTCCGGTTAGAGTAAGACCTCGTATTCCCACATTCAGTGCATGGACAACACATAAAACCATTCTGCTTGTTTGCCTCAGCCGCATCGAGAAACTCATGCACGCCCTTAATGTACTCGCAAGTGTGTCTGTCACTGTACATCCATTGCCGGTTAATCTGCGTGCATTATATATAATTAAGTGTCCAAATTAATAGAAGTTCATCATCACATTAAAACCAAAGTGCATACATAGTTCTCATCTAACAACATATAGCTCTCCAGAGCATCTAATTAATTAAACCATACATTGAAACTATGTAAAACATTTCAATGCGAAAACAAATGTGATCATAATCGCAACCAAGGTAACAATTGATCCAACGGCATAATGATACCAAGCCTCGGTATGAATGGCATATTTTCTAATCTTTCTAATCTTCAAGCGCATTGCATCCATCTTGATCTTGTGATCATCGACGACATCCGCAACATGCAACTCCAATATCATCTTCTCCTCCTCAATTTTTTTTATTTTTTCCTCCAACAAATTGTTTTCTTCTTCAACTAAATTTAACCTCTCGACAATAGGGTCGGTTGGCATTTCCGATTCACATACATCCTACATAAATAAAATCTATGTCACGTTGGTCGGCATAATTTTCATAAACAATAAATGAACCAATAGTTATAAAGATAATATATATACCACATCCGAATCATAGAAAGGACGAGGGCCGATGGGGCGGATACCAAAACCATCGCACTATATAAGATGCAATAATAAAAGTAAGAAAATAATACAAGTATCTATGTAAACATACAAGTAAGAATATTTTTCCTTTCAGAAAGAAGATAAGAACAAGAGGCTCACCACGGTGGTGCCGACGATGAGCTCGGCGCGGGTGATCGACGGCGGTGAAGACGGGGACGGGGCATGACGGACCGCTAAACCTAGACAAATATTATGGAAAATGGAGCTTGGAGGTCGAGCTTGGAGAGGAGAAAGCTTATGTAGTGTGGCTCGAGCATTCCATCGAACACCTTGTGTGCATAGGAGGTGAGCTAGAGCACCACCAAGTCCTCTCCCCCTCGGCCAGAGAAAAATAGAGCACTAGGGTGCTCTGCTCGCGAGCGAGGGGTATATATAGGCACCTCATTGGTCCCGGTTGGTGACATGAGCCGGGACTAAAGGGGAGCCTTTGGTCCCGGTTCAAGCCACCAACCGGGACCAATGGTGGTGGGCCAGGAGCGAGGCCCATTGGTCCCGGTTCATCCCACCAACCGGGACCAAAAGGTCCAGATGAACCGGGACCAATGGCCCACGTGGCCTGGCTGGCCCCCTGGGCTCACGAACTGGGACCAATGCCCATATTGGTCCCGGTTCTAGACTGAACCGGGACTAATGGGCTGACCCGGCCTGGACCAAAGCCATGTTTTCTACTAGTGCTAGCCACCTTATGCAACTAGTGCATGTCAGTCGGTGGAACCAGTCTCACGTAAGCGTACGTGTAAGGTCGGTCTGGGCCACTTCATCCCATGATGCCGCCAAATCAAGATAAGACTAGTAACGGCAAGTAAATTGACAAAATCGACGCCCACAACAACTTGTGTTCTACTCTTGCATAGAAACTATGCATAGACCTAGCTCTGATACCACTATTGGGGATCGTAGCAGAAATTTAAAATTTTCTACGCATCACCAAGATAAATCTATGGAGTAATCTAGCAACAAGGGGAAGGAGAGTGCATCTACATACCCTTGTAGATCGCTAAGCGGAAGCGTTCAAGTGAACGGGGTTGATGGAGTCGTACTCGTCGTGATCCAAATCACCGATGATCCTAGCACCGAACGGACGGCACCTCCACGTTCAACACACGTACGGAACGGAGACATCTCCCACGCCTTGATCCATCAAGGAAGAGGGAGAGGTTGAGGAAGAGAGTCCAAAAACAGCACGACGGCATGGTGGTGATGGAGTGGCAGTTCTCCGGCAGGGATTCGCCAAGCTCACGCGGGGGAGGAGAGGTATTGGAGGGGAGGGGCTGCGCCAGGTTTAATGGTGTGGCCGCCCTCCCACCCCTCCACTATTTATAGGTGGGGAGAGAGGGGGCCGGCCCCCCTTAGATCCCATCTAGGGTTGGGGGCGGCGGCCAAGGGGGGAGGAGTGCCTCCCAAGTCAAGTGGAGGCCCTCCCCCTTAGGGTTTTCCCTTTCCCATGCGCATGGGCCTTGGGCGGGCTGGTGCCCTTGGCCCATTAAAGTTAGGGCACCCCCCTACAGCCCATGCTGCTGTATTGGACGTGGTGGAACATTTTCCGGACCTCCGGACCCCTCCGGAATCCTCCGGAACCTTCAGGAAGCTTCCCGGTACAATACCGGAAAAAACCGAACTTTTCCCGGAACCCGAACAACAACTTTCCATATATAAATCTTTACCTCCGGACCATTCCGGAACTCCTCGTGATGTCCGGGATCTCATCTAGGACTCCGAACAACATTCGGTAATCACATACAAGTCTTCCTAATAACGCTAGCGTCATCAAACCTTAAGTGTGTAGACCCTACGGGTTCGGGAACCATGCAGACATGACCGAGACAACTCTCCGGCCAATAACCAACAGAGGGATCTGGATACCCATGTTGGCTCCCACATGTTCCATGATGATCTCATCAGATGAACCACGATGTCCAGGATTCAATCAATCCCGTATTCAATTCCCTTTGTCCAGCGGTATTGTACTTGCCCAAGATTCGATCGTCGGTATCCCGATACTTTGTTCAATCTCGTTACCGGCAAGTCTCTTTACTTGTTCCGTAACACATCATCCCGTGATCAACTCCTTGGTCACATTGTGCACATTATGATGATGTCCTACCGAATGGGCCCAGAGATACCTCTCCGTTACACGGAGTGACAAATCCCAGTCTCGATTTGTGCCAACCCAACAGACACTTTCGGAGATACCTGTAGTGAACCTTTATAGCCACCCAGTTACTTTGTGACGTTTGGCACACCCAAAGAACTCCTACGGTATCCGGGAGTTGCACAATCTCATGGTCTAAGGAAATGATACTTGACATTAGAAAAGCTTTAGCATACGAACTACACGATCTTGTGCTAGGCTTAGGATTGGGTCTTGTCCATCACATCATTCTCCTAATGATGTGATCCCGTTATCAACGACATCCAATGTCCATGGTCAAGAAACCGTAACCATCTATTGATCAACGAGCTAGTCAACTAGAGGCTTACTAGGGACATGGTGTTGTCTATGTATCCACACATGTATCTGAGTTTCCTATCAATACAATTCTAGCATGGATAATAAACGATTATCATGAACAAGGAAATATAATAATAACCAATTTATTATTGCCTCTAGGGCATATTTCCAACACTCAGGATCATAGCATGCACACATTAATCATGGCAAAAATGACAAAATGCCATTTGATGAAACAGATCTGACATAATCATCACATAGCCCTCTTCCAACAACATTTCGGGCATCAAGATGAACTCAAATGAAAATGATGCAATGGGATGAAATGATGTACTCGTCGGGACGAACATTTTGATATGCTACACGCACGAATTGGAGCTACGATGAGGAAGTTATGGCATGTCAAAGAATGCAAAAATAATTAGCGTTAGGGACGAAAAGTCAACCCCAAGATGAATTTGGATCTGGATCTGGTGTGCACGCGGCCCGAGGTTCAACGGCGCAAGCTCGCTGGAGAGTCGTCGGACTTGTCGTTTCAAGGAGGAGGAAGGAGAGGGAGCCGGATCCGGGGCGCGGCTCGCCGGAGCTCGCCGGCGGGAGCTGCAGGGTGGCCGCAGCTGTAAGGAGGCGGCGGCCTGGGCGGATGGCGGCGGGGTCGGGTTGCCGGCTACGAGGCTCGTCAGCGAGGTCGGAGAAGTGTGGCGGCGGCCGGAGCACCGGCAATGAAGGCGAAGGCGGCGCGCTGCAGGAGGAGAAGGGCGGCGGGCGCTGGCGCCTCTGGCCTGGTAGGCGGCTCGGGCGGGCCTCCCGCGGGCTCGCCGGGCCGGAGGAGAGAGAGACTCGGCGCGGGACAGGTGGCGTGAGGCGGTTGGCCCCGGCGGTGTGTCCGGCGCACTGAGGATGAAGGGGGCTAGGGTTAGGGGCGAAATGGACCCGGGATTGAAATGGAGGGGTCTATTTATAGAGATAGAGGGAGCTAGGGAGCTCAAAATGAGGTGCGGTTTGCGGCCACGCAATTGTGATCGAACGATCTAGATGATAGAAGGGGTTTTGGTGGGTTTTGGGCCACTTTGGAAGGGTGTTGGGCTGCAACACACACGAGGCCTTTCGGTCCCTCGGTTAACCGTTGGAGTATCAAACTAAGTCCAAATGGTACGAAACTTGACACGCGGTCTACCGGTAGTAAACCAAGGCCGCATGACAACTCTCATTACAATCCTAAAATTTTTAACGCCCACACACTAAAAGAGGTAGAAAGGGACACCGGAGGACATAGGAGCGCCGGAATGCAAGACGGACAATGGGGAAAATGCTCGGATGCATGAGACGAACACGTATGCAAATGCAATGCACATGATGACATGATATGAGATGCATGACAAAGACCAAACACACGGAGACAAAAACCCAACAACGAGGAAATAACATAACTTAGTGCCGGAAATGGCAAGAGTTGGAGTACAAATAAGGTAAATTACATCCGGGGTGTTACATACCAGCCCTGCTCTATCACCCTTTCTAATTCCAGAGTTACTCTACATATCATGAGATCCTTGTCAGTAACTTCAGTGTGCTTGTTAATTTTTTCAAAGTCTCTCACCCCTACCTTGGCTCTTATTTTTTTCCTGCAGAATTGTTGTCATGTGATATGTCTCCAACGTATCTATAATTTTTTTTTGTCCCATGCTGTTTTATTATCAATCTTGGATGTTTTATAATCATTTTATAGTCATTTTATATCATTTTTTGGTACTAACCTTTTGACATAGTGCCAAGTGCCAGATGCTTTTTTCCATGTCTTTTACATCGCAAAAAATCAATATCAAACGGAGTCCAAATGCCACGAAACTTTACGAAGATTTTTTATGGGCTAGAAGGAAGGCAATGGGCCCTGGTTGCACATGGGTGGTGCCCCGAGGGGGGCACAACCCACCAGGGCACGCCAGGAGGCCCAGGCGCGCCCTGGTGAGTTGTGCCCACCTCGGGTGCCCCCCGGACCACCTCTTTGTTCTATAAATACCCCAAAAATACCAGAACCCTAGGGGAGTCGACGAAATATTCATCCAGCCACCAAAGAGTCCAGAATCACCAGATCCAATCTAAACACCATCTCGGACGGGGTTCACCACCTCCATTGGTGCCTCTCCAATGATGCATGAGTAGTTCTTTGTAGACCTTCGGGTGCGTAGTTAGTAGCTAGATGGCTTCATCTCTCTCTCTTGATTCTCAATACAAAGGTCTCTTGGAGATCCATATGATGTAACTCTTTTGCGATGTGTTTGTTGGGATCGATGAACTTTGAGTTTATGATCAGATCTATGTTTTTATATCCATGAAAGTATTTGAGTTTCTTTGATCTCTTTTATGCATGATCTCTTATAGCCTCGTATTTCTTCTCCGATATTTGGGTTTTGTTTGGCCAATTTGATATATTTATCTTGCAATGGGAAGAGGTGCCCGGTAGTGGGTTCGATCTTACGGTGCTTGATCCCAGTGACAGAAAGGGAACCGACACGTATGTATCGTTGCTACTAAGGATAAAAAGGACGAGATATATATCTACCGCCATATAGATAAACGGATCTTGTCCACATCATGTCATCATTCTTATTGCCTTACTTTGTTTTTCCATGAACTTAATACACTAGATGCAAGCTGGATAGCGGTAGATGTGTGGAGTAATAGTAGTAGATGCAGGCAGGAGTTGGTCTACTAATCTTGGACGTGATGCATATGTAATGATCATTGCCTAGATATCGTCATAATTATTTGAGGTTCTATCAATTGCCCAACAGTAATTTGTTTACCCACCGTTTCCCATTTTTCTCAAGAGAAGCCACTAGTGAAACCTACGGCCATCGGGTCTTCTTTCTCATATATTTGCCTTGCGATCTACTTTTCCTTTGCATTTTTATTCAAATCTATTAAACCAAAAATCCAAAAATACCTTGCTGCAATTTATTTTATTTGGCGTTCATTCTATCAATATTTACAACTTTATCTCCCGTCACACGCCGTTTCTAGCACCGTACCCCGAAAGGGATTGACAACCCCTTTAACATGTTGGGTTACGAGGTGTCGTTATTTGTGTGCAGGGGCTATTTACGTTGTGTTGCTTGGTTCTCCTACTGGTTTGATAACCTTGGTTTCATAACTGAGGGAAATACCTACCGCCGTTGTGTTACATCATCCCTCCCTCTCCAGGGAAATATCGATGTAGTTCCAGCTACCATCAAGGAAAATTTCTAGCGCTGTTGTCGGGGAGGATCTTCAACATATACCATTTTCCTAATCACAAATCTCATCTCCTAACAATTTACATTATTTTCCATTTGCCTCTCATTTTCCTCTCCCACACTTCACAAAAATTTGTCGTTGTATTCAGCTCTCTTTTTTCGTTCGCCGTTTTCTTGCCAGATCTGTTTTGAGTGCAATCTTGTTGCGTGGTCATCATGACTCAAGAAAACACCAAGTTATGTGATTTCTCAAATACCAACAACTATGATTTTATTGGAACTCCACTTCCTCCTCCTGCCACTAGTGCGGAGACTTGTGATATTAATACTGCTTTGATGAATCTTGTTATGAAAGACCAATTTTCCGGTACTCCTAATGAGGATGCCGCGTCCCATCTTAATACCTTCATGGAATTATGCGATATGCAAAAGAAAAAAGATGTGGACAATGATTTGGTCAAGATGAAATTATTTTTTTTCTCTTTGTGTGATTCTGCAAAATTTTGGTTCTCTTCTTTGCCTCGCAATAGTATCGTTTCTTGGAATAACTACAAAGATGCTTTTATTACTAAGTATTTTCCTGCCACAAAAATTATTTCCCTTAGAACCCAGATCATGAATTTCAAGCAACTTTAACATGAGCATGTTGCACAATCTTGGGGAAGGATGAAAATAATGCTAAGGAATTGCCCAACTCGTGGGTTAAATCTTTGGATGATCATACAAATTTTTATGCGAGATTGAATTTCGTTTCTCGTAATCTTTTAGATTCCGCCGTGGGTGGTACTTTTATGGAAATTACTTTGGGTGAAGCCACCAAATTTCTTGATAATATCATGGAAAATTATTCGCAATGACATAACGAAAGAGCTCCTACTCGTAAAAAAGTTAATTTGGTTGAAGAAATTTCTTCTTTGAGTGAAAAAGTTGATGCTCTTGTGAAATTTGTTGCTAGTAGAAGTGCTCCTATTGATCTTTATGATATGCCTCTGTCTACTTTGATTGATCAAAATAGTGATGCCATTGATGTGAATTTTATTTCTCGCAATAATTTCAACAACAATGCTTATAGACGTAATTTTAATCCTAGGCCTTGTCCTAGTAATTCCTCTAATAATTATGAAAATTCCTATGGAAATCAATCTTATAATAATAATAGGAATACCTCTGATCTTGAGAATAATATTAAAGAATTTATCAACACGCAAAAAGTTTTCAACACTTCCATAGAAGGAAAGTTGAATAAGATTGATGATTTGTCTAGAAGTGTTGATAGGATTGCTCATGATGTGGAAAATCTCAAGATGAAAATTTTTGTGCCTAAAGTATATGAATCAACTAAATCTCTTTATGCTTCTATGGATGAAAGTAAGAACAGAACTGCTATGCTTAGAGCTAAAAGAGAATTTTTAGAAAATACTTTTTCTAGTGATTATTCTTGCAAAAGTGATGAAGATCTTAAAATTATTGGTGTTTCTTCTATTGATTCCTTGTTTAGTAAAGTTAAGAATGATGAAAAGGGACTGGAGAAGAGTCAACTTTAGGTAGAAGGCATCCCAATATTTCGGAGGCTGAAAATATTGTTGAGAAAATTGATGAAAGTGGGTTTGGAGAGGTCAAAACTTTAGCTAGTGATGTGCCCACTCTTTTGGATTACAAAAACTTTAATTATGATAGTTGCTCTTTGATTGATTGTATTTCTTTGTTGCAATCCATGATAAATTCACCACATGCTTATGAACAAAACAAAGCTTTTACTAAACATATTGTTGATGCTATGATGAAAGCTCTTGAAGAAAAGTTGGAATTATAAGTATCAATTCCTAGAAAATTGCATGATGAATGAGAACCTACTATCAAAGTCAAGATTAAAAATTATGAGTGTTTTGCTTTGTGTGACTTGGGTGCTAGTGTTTATACAATTCTGAAATCTTTATGTGATGTGCTTAGTCTTACCGATCTTGAATCATGTTCTTTGAATTTGCACTTGGTGGATTCTACTATTAAAAAGCCTATGGGAAGAATTAATGATGTTATTATTCTAGAAAATAGGAATTATGTGCCCATAGATTTTATTGTTCTTGATATTGATTGCAATCTGTCTTGTCCAATTATTCTTGTTAGACCATTTTACGCATTATTGGTGTCGTGATTGATATGAAAGAAGGAAATATTAAGTTCCAATTTCCTTTGAGGAAGGGTATCGAACACTTCCCTAGAATTAGAATTAAGCCACCTTATGAATCAATCATGAGGGCATCTTATGGATCTCGAACCAAAGATAACAAAACTTAGATCCATGCTTTATGCCTATCTAAGGGCGTAAAACTATAGCGCTTGTTGGGAGGCAACCCATTGAATAAAATTTATTTTTGCTTTTTGCTTCCTGTTCTTGTGTGTTACCACAATTATCCTACTGTTATGATTGTGTTTTTTGTGTTTAATTAGTGTTTGTGCCAAGTAAAGCCTTTAGGATCTTCTTGGGCAATAGTTGTTTGATCTTGCTGAAAAAATAGAAAATTTTATGCTCATGAAATTAATTTTCATTTTTTAGAAGAGAGCGATAAAATACCCAATCCAATTGCGTAGATCAATATACAAATTTCTCAGGCCGTCCTAATTTTTCAGAGGTTTTTGAGTTACAGAAGTATTCGAAATAGTAAGATTGCTACAAACTGTTCTGTTTTGACAGATTCTGTTTTCTTTGTGTTGTGTGCTTATTTTGATGGCTCTATGGTTTTCTTTGATGAGTTTTTGTCATAGAGAAGTTGTAATATTGTAGATATAATACAAAAACAAAATATGAATTGGTTTGATACAACACTTATAGTAATGGTTTATTATACTTATACTAACGGATCTCACGAAGGCTTTGTTGAGTTTTGTGTGATTGAAGTTTTTAAGTTTTGGGTTATCTTACAATGGATGAAGGAAGGATGTAAGAGCCTAAGCTTGGGGATGCCCCGGCATCCCAAGATATTATCCAAGAATGAGCAACCAACTAAGCTTGGGGATGCCCCCGAGTGGCATCCCCACTTTTTTCCAACAACTATCGGTATTTTACGCGAGACTATATTTTTATTCGTCACATGATATGTGTTTTGCTTGGAGCGTCTTGTATGATATGTGTCTTTGCTTGTTTTTTTTTGTGCTTTAAGTTATCAATCCTTGCTGTAAACACTTATTTGAGAGAGCCAAAATTATGTCATGACTTGTTAGAATTGCTCTCTATGCTTCACTTGAATATTTTATGAGCTAGGACTTGCGCTAGTGCTTCCCTTATATCTTTTTGAGCACAGTGTGCTTTGTTATTTTTGAAGAAATGCTCTCTTGCTTCTCTTAGATTTGTTTGAGAGTTAGTAAAACTTTGAAGAAATTCTCTCTTGCTTCACTTAAATTATTTTAAGAGAAAGAAATTTGTTATGCTCATGATCTTCACTCATATTTGGTTGAGCTTATGAAAAGCAACACATGAAAATTAGTGCCAAAGTGATAGATATCCAAGAAGGATAAAGAAAAAGAAAATTTCATGAAGATCATTGGACAAAATAAACTTGATTCTTAGTAATAGTTTTGAGATATGATGATATGATATGTGAGTTATGTTGATGAGTAATTATGCTTTAGTAGGAATATTGGTGTTAAGGTTTGTGATTCCCTATTGATACGTCTCCGTCGTATCTACTTTCCAAACATGTTTGCCCTTGTTTTGGACTCTAACTTGCATGATTTGAATGGAGCTAACCCGGACTGACGCTATTTTCAGCAAAACTGCCATGGTGTTATTTTTTTGCAGAAATAAAAGTTCTCGGAATGACCTTAAAATCAATGGAGAATTATTTTGGAATATATAAAAATACTGGAAGAAGAATCCACGTCAGGGGGGCCTCCACCTGTCCACGAGGGTGGGGGCGCGCCTGCCTCCCTGGGCGCGCGCCCCTGCTTCGTGGGCCCCCTGATGCTCCATCGACCTCAACCCTGACTCCATATATTCACTTTCGGGGAGAAAAAATCAGGGAGAAGGATTCATCGCGTTTTATGATACGGAGCCGCCGCCAAGCCCTAAACTCTCTCTGGAGGGCTGATCTTGTGATGCCCTGATTCAATCGTACACTAATCATACACGCAAACGTGTACAATCAAGATCAGGGACTCACGGGAAGATATCACAACACAACTCTACAAATAAAATAAGTCATACAAGCATCATATTACAAGCCAGGGGCCTCGAGGGCTCGAATACAAGAGCTCGATCATAGACTAGTCAGCGGAAGCAACAATATCTGAGTACAGACATAAGTAAACAAGTTTGCCTTAAGAAGGCTAGCACAAACTAGGATACAGATCGAAAGAGGCGCAGGCCTCCTGCCTGGGATCCTCCTAAACTACTCCTGGTCATCGTCAGCGGGCTGCACGTAGTAGTAGGCACCTCCAGTGTAGTAGGAGTCGTCGTCAACGGTGGCGTCTTGCTCCTGGACTCCAACGTCTGGTCGCAGCAATCGGGTATAGAAAGAGGGAAAAGGGGGTGGAAAGCAACTGTGAGTACTCATCCAAAGTACTCGCAAGCAAGGAGCTACAGTACATATGTATGCATTGCTATCAAATGGAAAAAGGGGTAACATATGTGGACTGAACTGCAGAAAGCCGAAATAAGAGGGGGATAGCTAGTCCTATCAAAGACTACGCTTCTGGTAACCTCCATCCTGCAACAGAAGAAGAGATTAGATGGTAAGTTCACCAAGTAGCATCGCATAGCTTAATCCTACCCAGTGATCCTCCCCTCGTCGCCCTGTGAGAGAGCGATCACCGGTTGTATCTAGCACTTGGAAGGGTGTGTTTTATTAAGTATCCGGTTCTAGTTGTCATAAGGTCAAGGTAAAACTCCAAGTCGTCTTGTTACTGAAGATCACGGCTAGTCGAATAGATTAACTTCCCTGCAGGGGTGCACCACATTTCCCAACACGCTCGATCCCCTTTGTCCGGACACACTCGTCGGGGTCATGCCCGGCCTCGGAAGATCAACACGTCGCAGCCCTACCTAGGCACAACAGAGAGGTCAGCACGCCGGTCTAAATCCTATGGCGCAGGGTCTGGGCCCATCACCCATTGCACACCTGCACATTGCGTACGTGGCCGGTGAGCAGGCGTTCCAGTCCAAACCGGCGCGCGCCGCTCAGTCGCTGACGCCACGAAGGCTTCGGCTGATACCACGACATCGAGTGCCCATAACTGTTCCCTCGTAGTTGGTTAGCGCATATAGGCCAGTAGCCAGACTCGGATCAAATACCTAGATCTCGTTAAGCATGTTATTTTGAAGTAACCACGAACACCGACCAGGGCCAGGCCCACCTCTCACCTAGGTGGTCTCAACCTGCCCTGTCGCTCCGCCACAAAGTAAAAGTTGGGGGTTGTCGGGAACCCAGGCCCACCACTACCGGGATCGAACCACCCATCCTTTCAGCCCCCACACCGGAATAACTCGCGGGTACTCTACGAGCTAACCCGACTTAAGTCACCACATGTATCATATATCATTTATATAAGTATATACATGTGTTCACCTCCCTAGTGATCACGGCCCAATAGTATAGCATGGCAAACGGACAAGAATGTAGGGCCACTGATGATAATCTAGCATCCTATACTAAGCATTTAGGATTGCACGTAAGGTATCAACAACTATAGCAACAATGATAGGCTATGCAACAGGATAGGATTAACGGAAAGGATTAACATGCTACACTACTCTAATGCAAGAAGTATAGAGAAGAGTAGGCGATATCTGGTGATCAAGGGGGGATTGCCTGGTTGCGCTGGCAAGAGAGAGGGGTCGTCAACACCGTAGTCGTACTGGGTAGCAGCGGCATCGGTCTCGGTGTCTAGCGAGAAAAGAGTTGGAAGAAACAATAAATATTAAGCAAACAGATGCATAGCGATGCATGACATGACAAGTAGCGGTGCTAGGGATGCCCTAACGTGGTATGAGGTGGTACCGGTGAAGGGGGGAACATCCGGAAAATATCCCCGATGTTTAGCGTTTCTGGACAGATAAACAGAGGGGGAAAGTTGCGAGTTCGCTATGCTAGGGATGTGTGGCGGACGAGCGGGCTGTGATCCGGATTCGTCTCGTCGTTCTGAGCAACTTTCATGTACGAAGTTTTTCCATCCGAGCTACGATTTATTTTATATTAATTTTAAAAGATTTAAATCATTTTTAGGATTTATTTAATTATTTAAATCAACATTATCTTGAATAGTGTTTGCATGATGTCAGCAGTCAACAGAGGTGTTGACTGGTCAAACTGACGTGTGGGTCCCACTGGTCATAGACTGTTTAGTTAATTAACAGTAGTTTAATTAGGTTAATTAGTCATTAGTTTAATTAATCATAATTAGTTAATTTAATCAGGATTAATTAAGTTAATTATTTAGTTAATTAATTAATTAATTGTTTTAATTATTAATTTTTATTTTTTAATTTTTTATTGTTATTGTTTTTTATTATTATTTTCGTTCAAGACGTCCTGTGGGCGGAGCCCATATGTCATTGGGCCAGGGGGCCGGTGCGGGTTAGCGGCTAACGGGCGCCGTTGCGGGCGAGGCGCCCATCGGGGCAGACCCAAGGCGATGGGGCGGCGCATGTGTGCGCCGGAGCGCCGACGTCGGGCGCGTGGTCGGCGGCGCGGCTCGCCGGACGGCCGCGGCAATTGGAGGCGATGTAGGGGTGGCGGCGCGCGCGCGCTAGGGTGGCCGGGCGAAGGCGAGG
>NC_041384.1:56748653-56851110 GCF_002162155.2 Triticum dicoccoides
CGTGCAGAGCAACAACGAGCAGGGGGGAGGGTCGCGAGCAAGAGGGCGGAGGCAGGGGCGCGGCCGTCGCTGGGCGTGTAGGGCGGCGATAGCAGGCCACCGCGGGCGGGCGCAGGGTCGCCAGGTGCGGTACGCGCGCGTTGGAGCCAGGAGGGGGCGGTGATCGCGGCGGGGACAGCGCGGGTGCCGTGTGTGAGCAAGGAAAACAGCGAGGGGGAGGAGCTCATAGGGGGAGTGGTAGGGTACGGGGCAGTGGGCTCGGGGAAACTCGGGGTGGCCGGTGATGGAGAGGCGGGAAGGTGACGCCGATGAGGTGGCGAAGGCGCCGGGGTCCGGCGACAGCGAGCGGCGAAGCCAGGGCGGCGCCAGGGGGCAGTGGCGCCCTTCAGGGAGGAAGGCGAGGCGTCCGGCGAGCGACGGGCGGCGACAAGGAGGAGCACCGACGACGGCGTCGTGGCCGACGCGGCGACGGGGGCAGTCAGGGTCGAGCCCTATCCAGATCGGGTGGAAAGAGGCGTGGGGGAGATCGTGGGGAGAGGGGATCGCGTGTGGGGCGTAGTGGGTGTCGCTAGGGTTTCGGGCACCCAGGGGAGGTTAATAGAGGGCGCGGTTGGGCCGGCCTGGCAGCCTGCTGGGCCGAGGCCCAATTGGGGGGCTCTCTCTTTCTTCTTTTTTTGTTAGTTTTGTCTTTTCCCTTTTTCTTTTATTTATTTCTCTCTTATGTTTTAATTCATTTTAAAATATCTAGGAATTTTCTAAAAAGGAGCTCTCTTCACTATAATTACCTAAGTAATATTAGGCACTACCCGAACATTTTTGTTTTAACTTTTGAAAACTTTTATTGTTGACATTAATTTGAATTTGAATTTTGAAACAGTTTCAAATTAACCCGAGATTAACTACAGTGACAGAGGTGACGTGGCATCATTAGCGTGGGATTACTATAGCTTAATTACCTGTGCGTTACAAAACTCCTCCACTACAAGAAATCTCGTCCCGAGATTTAGGAGGTAGAAGGAAACAGTGTGGGGTATTCATCACGCAGGCGGTCCTCGCGTTCCCAAGTGGCTTCGTCTTCTAAGTGATGCGACCACTGGACCTTGAGGAATTTGATCACTTTCTGACATGTGTGGCGTTCAGCTTGGTCAAGAATGCGGACCGGATGCTCTTTATAGGAGAGGTCCTGTTGCAATTCAAGCACTTCATGATCCACTGCTCAGATTGGGTCCTTGAAGCAACAGTGGAGCTCTGACACGTGGAACACGTCGTGAACATGAGAAAGGTTCGGCGGAAGCTCCAATTGATATGCCACTTTTCCATGCCTTTTGAGAATAGTGAAGGGACTGATATAGCGAGGAGCTAGCTTGCCCTTGATCCCGAAACGGTGAGCACCCTTCATTGGTGTAACTCGAAGATAAGCCTTTTCGCCAGGTTGACAGACCATGTCCTTGTGATGATGGTCATACTGACTTTTCTGACATGACTGAGCAGTCTTGAGATTCTCACGAATAATGCGGACTTGTTCTTCGGCTTCTTGGATAATATCCAGACCGAAGAGTGGACATTCCCCAGTTTCTGACCAGTTCAGAGGGGTCCGACACTTCCGTCCATATAGCACTTCGAAGGGGGACATCTTCAGACTAGCTTGATAGCTATTATTATAAGAGAACTCGGCATATGGAAGAGATTCCTCCCATTTCTTGCCGAAGGAAATTACACAAGCTTGAAGCATGTCTTCGAGAACTTGGTTGACACGTTCAACCTGCCCTTGCGACTGAGGATGAAATGCAGTACTGAACGACAAATGAGTTCCCATAGCTTCTTGGAAACTTGCCCAGAATCTTGAAGTAAACAAGCTACCATGGTCTGAACTGACAACCAGTGGAATTCCGTGAAGTGAAACAATTCTGGACATGTAGAGAGTTGCAAGCTGACTAGCAGTGATTGTTTCTTTGACCACCCGAAAATGTGTGCTACCTCTTTTAGCACTGCGTTGGTTTTCCCTGAAGAGGAAGGGATGATGCAGCAAAGTAGCGTAAGTATTTCCCTCAGTTTTTGAGAACCAAGGTATCAATCCAGTAGGAGGCTACGCGCGAGTCCCTCGCACCTGCACAAAACAAATAAAACCTCGCAGCCAACGCAAATAAGGGTTGTCAATCCCTATAGGGCCACTTACGAGAGTGAGATCTGATAGATATGATAAGATAATATTTTTGGTATTTTTATGATAAAGATGCAAAGTAAAATAAGGCAAAGTAAATAGCAAAGTAAATAACTAAGTAGTAGGAGATTGATATGATAAAGATAGACCCAGGGGCCATAGGTTTCACTAGTGGCTTCTCTCGAGAGCATAAGTATTCTACGGTGGGTGGACAAATTAGTGTTGAGCAATTGACAGAATTGAGCATAGTTATGAGAATATCTAGGTATGATCATGTATATAGGCATCACGTCCGAGACAAGTAGACCGACTCCTGCCTGCATCTACTACTATTACTCCACTCATCTACTGCTATCCAGCATGCATCTAGAGTATTAAGTTAAAAACAGAATAACGCCTTAAGCAAGATGACATGATGTAGAGGGATAGACTTATGCAATATGAAGAAAACCCCATCTTGTTATCCTCGATGGCAACAATACAATACGTGCCTTGCTGCCCTTACTGTCACTGGGAAAGGACACCGCAAGATTGAACCCAAAGCTAAGCACTTCTCCCATTGCAAGAAAGATCAATCTAGTAGGCGAAACCAAAATGATAATTCGAAGAGACTTGCAAAGATAACCAATCATACATAAAACAATTCAGAGAGGATTCAGATATTATTCATAGATAGACTTGATCATAAACCCACAATTCATCGGTCTCAACAAACACACTGCAAAAAGAAGATTACATCGAATAGATCTCCACAAGAGAGGGGGAGAACATTGTATTGAGATCCAAAAAGAGAGAAGAAGACATCTAGCTACTAACTATGGACCCGTAGGTCTGAGGTAAACTACTCACACTTCATTGGAGAGGCTATGGTGTTGATGTAGAAGCCCTCCATGATCGGTGCCCCCTCCGGCGGAGCTCCAGAACAGGCCCCAAGATGGGATCTCGTGGATACAGAAAGTTGCGGCGGTGGAATTAGGGTTTTGTCTCCGTATCTGATTGTTTGGGGGTACGTGGGTATATATAAGAGGAAGAAGTACGTCAGTGGAGCAACACGGGGCCCACGAGGGTGGGGGCGTGCCTGGTAGGGTAGGGTGCCTTGACGTAGGGTCCAAGTCTCCTGAGTTGTATTCGGTGAGAAAATCACGTTCTCGAAGGTTTCATTCCGTTTGGACTCCGTTTGATATTCTTTTTCTTCGAAACCCTAAAACAGGCAAAAAACAGCAATTCTGGGCTAGGCCTCCGGTTAATAGGTTAGTCCCAAAAATAATATAAAAGCGGATAATAAAGCCCAATAATGTCCAAAACAGTAGATAATATAGCATGGAGCAATCAAAATTTATAGATACGTTGGAGACGTATCAAGCATCCCCAAGCTTAATTCCCGCTCGTCCTCGAGTAGGTAAATGATAAAAACAAAATTTGTGATGCGGAGTGCTACTTGGCATAATTTCAATGTAATTCTTCTTAATTGTGGTATGAATATTCAGATCCGAAAGATTCAAGACAAAAGTTCATATTGACATAGAAAATAATAATACTTCAAGCATACTAACAAAGCAATTATGTCTTCTCAAAATAACATGGCTAAAGAAAGTTATCCCTACAAAATCATATAGTCTGGCTATGCTCTATCTTCACCACACAAAATATTTAAATCATGCACAACCCCGATGACAAGCCAAGGAATTGTTTCATACTTTTGACATTCTCAAAACTTTTTCAATCTTCACGCAATACATGAGCGTGAGCCATGGATATAACACTATAGGTAGAATAGAATGGTGGTTGTGGAGAAGACAAAAATGGGGAAGATAGTCTCACATCAACTAGGCGTATCAACGGGCTATGGAGATGCACATCAATAGATATCAATGTGAGTGAGTAGGGATTTCCATGCAAGGGATGCACTAGAGTTGTAAGTATATGAAAGCTCAAAAAGAAACTAAGTGGGTGTGCATCCAACTTGCTTGCTCATGAAGACCTAGGGCAATTTGAGCAAGCCCATCATTGGAATATACAAGCCAAGTTCTATAATCAAAGATTCCCACTAGTATATGAAAGTGATAACATGAGAGACTCTCTACTATGAAGATCATGGTGCTACTTTGAAGCACAAGTGTGGTAAAAGGATAGTAACATTGTCCCTTCTCACTTTTTCTCTCACTTTTTTTCTTTTCTCTTTTTTTGGGCTTCTTTGGCCTCTTTTATTTATTTTTCGTCCAGAGTCTCATCCCGACTTGTGGGGGAATCATAGTCTCCATCATCCTTTCCTCACTGGGACAATGCTCTAATAATGATGATCATCACACTTTTATTTTCTTACAACTCAACAATTACAACTCGATACTTAGAACAAAATATGACTCTATATGAATGCCTCCGGTGGTGTACCGGGATATGCAATGATGCATTAGTGACATGTATGAAAGGATTATGAATGGTGGCTTTGCCACGAATACTATGTCAACTACATGATCATGCTATGAAATATGACAATGATGGAATATGTAATAAACGGAACGGTGGAAAGTTGCATGGCAATATATCTCGGAATGGCTATGGAAATGCCATAATAGGTAGGTATGGTGGCTGTTTTTAGGAAGGTATATGGTAGGTGTATGATACCGGCAAAAGGTGCGTGGTATTAGAGAGGCTAGCAAAGGTGGAAGGGTGAGAGTGCGTATAGTCCATGGACTCAACATTAGTCATAAAGAACTCATATACTTATTGCAAAAATCTACAAGTTATCAAAGCAAAGTATTACGTGCAAGCTCCTAGGGGGATAGATTGGTAGGAAAAGACCATCGCTCGTCCCCGACCGCCACTCATAAGGAAGACAATCAATAAATAAATCATTCTCCGACTTCATCACATAATGGTTCACCATACGTGCATGCTACGGGAATCACAAGCTTCAACACAACTAGTTCTCAAATTCACAACTACTCAACTAGCATGACTTTAATATCACCATCTCCATATCTCAAAACAATTATCAAGTATCAAACTTATCATAGTATTCAACACACTCATAAGAGAGTTTTATTATTAATCTTGCATACCAAGCATATTAGGATTTTAAGCAAATTACCATGCTATTAAGACTCTCAAAATAATCTAAGTTAAGCATGAGAGATCAATAGTTTCTATAAAACAAATCCACCACTATGCTCTAAAAGATATAAGTGAAGCACTAGAGCAAAATTATATAACTCAAAAGATATAAGAGAAGCACATAGAGTATTCTAACAAATTCCAAATCATGTATGGCTCTCTCAAAAGGTGTGTACAGCAAGGATGATTGTGGTAAACTAACAAGCAAAGACTCAAATCATACAAGACGCTCCAAGCAAAACACATATCACGTGGTAAATAAAAATATAGCTCCAAGTAAAGTTACCGATAGAAGTAGACGAAAGAGGGGATGCCTTCCGGGGCATCCCCAAGCTTTGGCTTTTAGGTGTCCTTATATTATCTTGGGGGTTTCATGGGCATACCCAAGCTTAGTATCTTGCCACTCCTTGTTCCATAATCCATCAAATCTTTACCCAAAACTTGAAAACTTCACAACACAAAACTTAAAGTAGAAAATCTCGTGAGCTCCGTTAGCGAAAGGGAATAAAAGATCACTTCAAGGTACTGTAATGAACTCATTAATTATTTATATGGGTGTTATACCTACTGTATTCCAACTTATCTATGGATTATAAACTAATTTACTAGCCATAGATTCATCAAAATAAGCAGACAACACACGAAAAACAGAATCTGTCAAAAACAGAACAGTCTGTAGTAATCTGTAGCTAGCGCAAGATCTGGAACCCCAAAAATTCTAAACTAAATTTCTGGACGTGAGGAATTTATCTATTAATCATCTTCAAAAATAATTAACTAAATAGCACTTTCCAAATAAAAATGACATCATTTCTCGTGAGCGCTAAAGTTTCTGTTTTTTACAGCAAGTTCAACAAGACTTTCCCCAAGTCTTCCAACGGTTCTACTTGGCACAAACACTAATTAAAGACAAAAAACACAACAAAAACAGAGGCTGGATAATTTATTTATTACTAAACAGGAGAAAAAAGCAAGGAATAAAAAATAAAATTGGGTTGCCTCCCAACAAGCGCTATTGTTTAACGCCCCTAGCTAGACATAACAAGCAAGAATAGATCTAGGTATTGCCATCTTTGGTAGGCAATCCATAAGTGGCTCTCATAATAGATTCATAAGGTAATTTAATTTTCTTTCTAGCAAAGTGTTCCATGCCTTTCCTTAATGGAAATTGGAATCTAATATTTCCTTTCTTCATATCAATAATTGCACCAATCGTTCTAAGGAAAGGTCTACCAAGAATAATAGGACATGAAGGATTGCATTCTATGTCAAGAACAATAAAATCTACGGGCACATAATTCATATTTGTGACAATAAGAACATCATTAATTCTTCCCATAGGTTTCTTAATAGTGGAATCCGCAAGGTGCAAGTTTAGAGAGCAATCATCAGAATCACGGAAACCTAACAAATCACACAAAGTCTTTGGAATCGTGGAAACACTAGCACCCAAATCACATAAAGCATAGCATTCATGATCTTTAATTTTAATTTTAATAGTTGGTTCCCACTCATCATAAAGTTTTCTAGGGATAGAAACTTCCAATTCAAGTTTTTCTTCATAAGATTGCATCAAGGCATCAACGATATGTTTAGTAAACGCTTTATTTTGACTATAAGCGTGAGGAGAATTTAGCACGGATTGCAACAAAGAAATACAATCAATCAAAGAGCAATTTTCATAGTTAAATTCCTTGAAATCCATAATAGTGGGTTTAGCAACATCTAGGGTTTTAATTTCTTCAATCTCATTTTTATCAAATTTAGCATCAAGATCAAAAGATTCAGAATTCTTGGAACGCCTTCTAGGTAAAGGTGGATCATATTCAGTCCCATCATTATCAAGATTCATATTGCAAAACAAAGATTTAATAGGGGACACATCAATAACTTTTAGATCTTCATCATTATTTTCATAGCAACTCGGTTTAGCGGCCATCTTATTAACTAGGGTAGCCTGTTTATCCGAAATTTCAGCAGTTAATTTCTCAAGATGAGCAAGTTGGGATCTTGAACCATCGAATTCTTTAGACAAATCATCGAGCTCTTTATTCATAAAACTTTTCTGTTCTTTAAGCTCGTTTCTGAAGAAACTATTATGTTCAAATTGCAAAACCATGAAACTCCTAACATTATTTTCGATTTATTCTAACCTTTTAAGGTGAAGGTCACCAAATTTAGTATTATCTTGAGCCATCGTGACAAGCAATCAAACTAACACACAAGCAAACAAAGAGCAAGCGGACAAAAAGAGGCAAATAGAGGGAGGATAGAGAGAGAGAGAGGGCAAATAAAACGGCAAGGGTGAAGTGGGGGGAGAGGAAAACGAGAGGCAAATGGCAAATAATGTAATGCGGGAGATAAGGGTATGTGATGGGTACTTGGTATGTTGACTTTTGCATAGACCTCCCCGGCAACGGCGCCAGAAATCATTCTTGCTACCTCTTTTAGCACTGCGTTGGTTTTCCCCGAAGAGGAAGGGATGATGCAGCAAAGTAGCGTAAGTATTTCCCTCAGTTTTTGAGAACCATGGTATCAATCCAGTAGGAGGCTACGCGCGAGTCCCTCGCACCTACACAAAACAAATAAATCCTTGCGACCAACGCAAATAGGGGTTGTCAATCCCTATAGGGCCACTTACGAGAGTGAGATCTGATAGATATGATAAGATAATATTTTTGGTATTTTTATGATAAAGATGCAAAGTAAAATAAAGGCAAAGTAAATAACTAAGTAGTAGGAGATTGATATGATAAAGATAGACCCGGGGGCCATAGGTTTCACTAGTGGCTTCTCTCGAGAGCATAAGTATTCTACTGTGGGTGGACAAATTAGTGTTGAGCAATTGACAGAATTGAGCATAGTTATGAGAATATCTAGGTATGATCATGTATATAGGCATCACGTCCGAGACAAGTAGACCGACTCCTGCCTGCATCTACTACTATTACTCCACTCATCGACCGCTATCCAGCATGCATCTAGAGTACTAAGTTAAAAACAGAGTAATGCCTTAAGCAAGATGACAAGATGTAGAGGGATAGACTCATGCAATATGAAGATAACCCCATCTTGTTATCCTCGATGGCAACAATACAATACGTGCCTTGCTGCCCTTACTGTCACCGGGTAAGGACACCGCAAGATTGAACCCAAAGCTAAGCACTTCTCCCATTGCAAGAAAGATCAATCTAGTAGGCCAAACCAAATTGATAATTCAAAGAGACTTGCAAAGATAACCAATCATACATAAAAGAATTCGGAGAGGATTCAAATCTTATTCATAGATAGACTTGATCATAAAAACACAATTCATCGGTCTCAACAAACACACCGCAAAAGACGAATAGATCTCCACAAGAGAGGGGGAGAACATTGTATTGAGATCCAAAAAGAGAGAAGAAGCCATCTATGTAACACCTATGATGCAGCTATATCTCCCACATGTCGGAGCACGACTTAGAGGCATAACCGCATTGTAGGAAATGTCGCAAGAGGGGTAATCTTTACACATCCCATGTACTAAATAAGAAAGAGGTACATAGTTGGCTTACAATTGCCACTTCACACAATACATAAATATAGCATTACATCATCCAGATACAATCAAGGTCCGACTACGGAACCAAAATAAAGACAACCCCAAGTGCATAAGATCCCCGATCGCCCCAAGTGGGCTCCACTACTGATCGTCTAGAAAAAAACATAGTAACGTCCTGAGTCCTCATCGAACTCCTGGAATGGTATCATCCGCACCAGCATCTGGTTTTGGAAGTAATCTGTGAGTCACGGGGACTCAGCAATCTCGCACCCTCGTGATCAAAACTATTTAAGCTTATGGGTAGGGAAAAGGTATGAGGTGGAGCTGCGGCAAGCACTAGCACATATGGTGGCTACCTTACGCAAAAGAGAGCGAGAAGAGAAGGCAAAGCACGTTCGAGAAGCTACAACGATCAAGAAGTGATCCTAGAACTACTTACGTTCAAGCATAACCCGAGACCGTGTTCTCTTCCCGGACTCCGCCGAAAAGAGACCATCACGGCTACACACGCTGTTGATCCATTTTAATTAAGTTAAGTTTCAGGTTCTCTACAATCGGACATTAACAAATTCCCATCTGCCCATAACCGCGGGCAGGGCTTTCGAAAGTTCAAATCCCCGCAGGGGTGTCCCAACTTAGCCCATCACAAGCTCTCACGGTCAGCGAAGGATACTCCTTCTCCCAGGACGGCCCGATCAGGCTCGGAATCCCGGTTACAAGACATTTCGACAATGGTAAAACAAGACCAGCAAAGCCGCCCGAATGTGCCGACAAATCTCGATAGGAGCTGCACATATCTCGTTCTCAGGGCACACCGGATGAGCCAGACGTCGGGTTGTCATAGACCCTGGTTGCCCAGGGGGCGCTAGACATCGCTCAGGTTGGACCAACACTTAGAGAAGCACTGGCCCGGGGGTTAAAGTAAAGATGACCCTTGAGTCCGTGAAACCCAAGGGAAAAAGGCTAGGTGGCAAATGGTAAAACCAAGGTTGGGCCTTGCTAGAGGAGTTTTATTCAAGGCGAACTGTCAAGGGGTTCCCATTATAACCCAACTGTGTAAGGAGCGCAAAATCAAGGAACATAACACCGGTATGACGGAAACTAGGGCGGCAAGAGTGGAACAAAACACCAGGCATAAGGCCGAGCCTTCCACCCTTTACCAGGTATATAGATGCATTAAAGTAAAAAAGTTATAATAATGATATCCCAACAATAATCATGTTCCAACAAGGAACACACTTCAATCTTCACCTGCAACTAGCAACGCTATAAGAGGGGCTGAGCAAAGCGGTAACATAGCCAAACAACGGTTTGCTAGGACAAGGTGGGTTAGAGGTTTGACATGGCAATATGGGAGGCATGATAAGCAAGTGGTAGGTATCGCGGCATAGGCATAGCAATAGAGCAAGCAACTAGCAAGCAAAGATAGAAGTGATTTCGAGGGTATGGTCATCTTGCCTGCAAAGTTCTCCGAGTTGACGTAAGCTTGATCCTCGTAAGCATACTCAACGGGTTCCTCGATCACGTACTTGTCTCTCGGCTCTACCAAAAGAAAGAACACAATCAAAGGAAACCACAATCAACCACGGTGCAATGCGCAAGCAACATGATGCAAAACATGGCATGATATGTGCGATGTGATATGCAATGCATATGCATGCTCCATAAGGAAAATATTGAACCAGGCCTCAACTTGGACAACCAAGAGTGCCTATGGAAAGATGAGTTGATTTCGGCCGAAATCGATATAAAGATCACCGGAATCGGATGCACGGTTTGCAAATGGCAAGCAAAACAATAATGGCACAAATCTGCGATTAACAGCATGATGCCATCTAAAATGCAACAAGAAACTAAGCTACTGCACTCTAACATAGCAACAAAGCACATGACAGTGATCCAATCAAGATTCTTGACAAAAGATGAACACTGAGCTACGGCTAAATCACACAATAGCAGGCTCAAACAAGCATGGCAAAAGAGCAAAAGATATCAGGTTCACAGACTTAGTGAAAATAACAACATGCCAGGAATTAATATCAGGAAGCAATGTTTAGAGCAAGATAACAACATGGTACAAGAAGACATCATGGCAAAGAAAGGCATGCCATGAAACTACTCAAAGCATATAACAAAAGTCCCTTACTGACCATAAGCCAAAAAGGATCAGAAGACATGATGGCACCCATGTAAACATAGCAAGTTTCGTTAATAGATTCAGACTTCGCAGAAAACTGGACATGGAAAAAACAGATTTACGTAGGCATGTTTGTGAGCTTGATGCACTCACCACAAGGCATTGCATGACAAAACTAAGCATACACCCAGCAAGAAGACATGATCAATAAGCTAACCATGGCAAGAACACTCTCATAGCATGCATGCATCAACTACAAGAACCTTGGCAAAATTGATTAACACGTAAACAATCTCCAGGAACATTTTATAGCAAAAGTAGAGCAAGATTGAGTCATGCTAGGGTACTCCATAATTGCAAAACAAATACATGGATGGATAGAGCATAACAATATCTCAAAATCATCCTAACTGGACATGGAAATGACTTAGAAGAATTGTAAGTCCCTGAAATCAGCAGCATCACGACAGCTACTTTGCATGCTTGTGCTAGTCACCACATTGCTCACAAACATACATGGCATACACCCCTGTAAATATGGCATGGCATAGCTCAAAACACATGTAGGGCTCAAGTCCATAGGAGGCAAACATTAAACATGGCAAAAATGACAAATGTCCATAATCTGTTAAGAAACAGAAACTAACATTTTATAGCACTCTTGCAACATCATTTAGGGCATCAAGATGGACTCAAACAAGCATGGTACAATGGAATGAAATGAAGGGCACATCCAGACGAACAATTTGATATAAGGCACGCCCAAAATGGAGCAGTATTCTAGGAGATATCATGCGATGAACATGCGCTAAAAATATCTCAGAAAAAAAAGAAGAAATCGGGGTCGACCTATGGATCTAGATCTAGGGTTCCTCTTGGTGCGGATCCCGAGGCTCGCCGAAGTCTTCACTGCGGTGGCCGGGACTTGCCGGGGAGGAGGAAGATGGCCGGAGTCGAGGGGACGTGGGATCCGGGTCGACGGAGGGCGGCGCCGGAGTTCTCGGGCGGAGGACAGAGCGGCGTTGTCGGCGGCGAAAGGGGTCGATGGCGTCCGGCGAGCTGCGGCAAGCTGGCCGGCGAAGGCGGTAGAGGCGGCGCGGTAGGCGGCCGGAGAGGAACGGCGACGAGGTGCGCGAGGCGCGGGCGGGCGGCGGGGAGGCGACCGGGCCTCGGGGGCCCGCGATGGGCCGCGGCGGGGAGGGCGCAGCGGCGCCACGTGGCGGCGTGCGATAGGCCGGGCGGTGGCGGGCGGACGCGTCCGGCGGCGGGAGGAGGAAGAGGCTAGGGTTAGGGGTGGTTTTTGCCCGAAATTTAGGAGGGAGAGCCCTATTTATACATAGAAGGAGCTAGGGGACTCCAAATGGAGTGCGGTTTTCGGCCACGCGATCGTGATCGAACGGCCGAGACGATGGAGGGGGTTTAGATGGGTTTTGGGCCACTTTGTAGGGGTGTTGGGCTGCAACACACACACGAGGCCTTTAGGTTCCTCGGTTGACCGTTGGAGTATCAAACGAAGTCCAAATGGCACGAAACTTGACAGGCGGTCTACTGGTAGTGAACCAAGGCCGCTTGGCAAGTCTCGGTCCAATCCGAGAACGTTCAACGCTCACACATGAAAAGAAGCAAAAGGGGACGCCGGAGGATGTAGGAGTGCCGGAATACAAAACGGACAACGGGGGAAAGGCTCGGATGCATGAGACGAACACGTATGCAAATGCGACGCACATGACATGGACAAAATGCAAAATGAAGACAAAACCCAACCATGAGGGAATATCATAACTTAGTGCCAAAAATGGCAAGAGTTGGAATACAAATATGGCAAGTTACATACGGGGCATTATAACACTCCACCACTACAGAAGGATCTCGTCCTGGGATCTAGTACTGGAAAAAACTCCGGATAGATGTGACCACTTCACTTTCAGGAATTTGATAGACTTGTTGCGAGTCTTGCTCTCAGTTTCTTCAAGAATAGCAACGGGATGCTCATGATAAGACGGGTCTTCTTGGAGATCAATCTCTTCGAAGTTGATGGTGCGGTCAGGAGTCTTGAAACACTTGCGAAGTTGAGACACATGAAACACGTCGTGCACATTTGCAAAGTTGGATGGAAGCTCAAGTTGATAGGCGAGATCGCCTATTTTTCCAATGATCTTGAAAGGACCCACGTATCTAGGGGCAAGCTTCCCTTTGATACCGACGCGACGAGTACCTTTCATTGGAGAGACGCGGAGGTAGACATGGTCTCTGATCTCGAAAGCCAAGTCACGATGCTTGCTATCATAGTAACTCTTCTGGCGCGATTGGGCGGCTTTGAGATTTTCATGAATGAATTTGCACATTTCTTCAGCCTCTGTGATCAAGTCATTGCCAAGAAGTTGGCGTTCACCAGTCTTTGACCAGTTAAGAGGAGTACGACACTTTCTGCCATAGAGAATCTCGAATGGGGCCTTGCCCGAACTCGCTTGGAAGCTGTTGTGTAGGAGAACTCGGCATATGGAAGACAATCTTCCCACTTCATACTGAAAGAAATGACACATGCCCTGAGCATATCTTCAAGAATTTGATTGACTCGCTCGACTTGGCCACTAGTTTGAGGATGAAAGGTTGTGCTGAAGCGAATGTTGGTGCCCATAGCCTTCTGAAAGGAGTCCCGGAACTTAGAAGTGAAGATGCTTCCACGATCTGAAGATATCAACTACGGAATGCCGTGCAATGAGACAATCTTGGAGGTATATAGCTCTGCCAACTGAGCTATTGTGATAGAATCTTTGATAGGAAGAAAATGAGCCACTTTAGTGAGCTTGTCGCTGACAACGAAGATAGCATCATTGCCACGCTTGGACTTTGGAAATCCAGTCACGAAGTCCATCTCAATATGGTAAAACTTCCATTCTAGAATGGCAAGAGGTTGGAGGAGACCAGCTAGTCGTTGGTTTTCTTCTTTCACTCTTCTACAGACATCACATTCATTCACGAACTGAGCTATCTCGCGCTTCATCCGAGTCCACAAATACGACTGCTTGAGGTCATGGAACATCTTTGTACTTCCAGGATGAATAGAGAGGAGTGAATTGTGAGCTTCGTTCATAATGACTTTATGAAGTTCACCCTTAGGAACAACAATGCGATCCTCGAAGAATAGAGTATCCTTGTCATCAAGACGATAGCACTTGTACTTGGGTTGGCTCTTGGCAATCCCAATCTTCACCTTCTTCACCATAGCATCAAGAAGTTGAGCCTCACGAATATGATCTTCCAAAGTAGGAGAGACTTGGAGGTTGGCAAGGAATACTTGAGGAACAACTTGGAGATTAAGTTTGCGGAAATCTTCACAAAGATCCGGTTGGTAGGGCTTGAGAATCAAACTATTGTAGTAAGCCTTCCTGCTCAAAGCGTCAGCAACTACATTGGCCTTGCCTGGAGTATATTCAATACTCGGATTATACTCTTGAATCATTTCGACCCAACGAGTCTGCATGAGGTTGAGGTTGGGCTGAGTGAAGATGTACTTGAGACTCTTATGATAAGTGAAGATGTCCACTTTTCTTCCCAACAAGAGATGTCTCCATGTTAAAAGAGCATGAACAACTGCCGCCAACTCGTGGTCATGAGTGGGGTAGTTCTTTTCGTTGGGCTTCAACTGGCGAGAGGTATAGGCCACAACTTTCTTCTCTTGCATCAACACAGCACCGAGACCTTGAAGGGAAGCATCACAGAAAACCTCAAATGGTTTGGATTCATCAAGAGGAGTCAAAACTGGAGCTGTGACTAACTTCTCTTTGAGGGTGTTTAAAGCTACGTCACATTCAGGCGTCCAGACATACTTCACATGCTTTTGGAGGAGGTTGGAAAGATGCTTCGCGATCTTAGAGAAATTCTCAACGAACCTTCGACAATAGCTTGCGATCCCAAGGAAGCTACGGAGTTGCTTCACATTCTGAGGCAGTTCCCAATTCACAATTGCAGACACGTTCTCAGGATTAACAGCTATGCCCTTGGCGGAGATGATATGCCCAAGGTAGAGAACCTCATCGAGCCAAAACTCGCACTTTGAAAACTTTGCATAGAACTGATGTTCTCTGAGTTTGTCCAGCACCAATCTCAAGTGCTTGGAATTGATCCTCCTTGTTCTTGGAAAAGACCAAAATGTCATCGAGATAGACCAAGATGAAGTCATTTGTGTAAGGGTTGAAGATGAAGTTCATCATACGAGAGAATGTTGGAGGAGCGTTGACAAGGCCGAAAGACATGACAGTGTATTCATAGGAACCATAGCTTTTTCTGAATGCTGTCTTGGGGATATCTTGTTCACGAATGTGAATTGATGATAACCCATACGGAGTTCAAGCTTGGAGAATAATTGAGCACCTTTGAGTTGCTCTAAAAGCTCATTGATGTTGGGAAGTGGGTACTTGTTCTTTATGGTCTTCTTGTTCAATGGACGGTAGTCGACACAAAGTCGGTCCGTTCCATCCTTCTTGACGAAAAGAACATCACAACCCCATGGAGAAGAACTTGGTCGGATGAGACCCATACGCTCTTGTATATCGAGTTGTTTCTTCAGCTCCTTCAACTCTTCTGGTCCAAGCTTGTAAGGACTTTTGCAAACAGGTTCCGTGCCAGGCTCATGATCAATGACGAATTCAATTGGCCGGTGAGGAGGCATTCCTGGAAGCTCTTCTGGAAAGACGTCTTGATATTCACAAACGACTGGAATCTGAGAGATGGCATCCAACTCGCCCTTCTCAATGAGAGAAAACAGTCAAATGGTATCATCACGAGCGGCAAAGACGATCACATCCTCAGATGAGTGTGTCAATTGAATCTGCCTGGCAGCACAATCAAGCTGAGCCTTGTGCTTAGAAAGCCAGTCCATGCCGAGAATTAGATCAATATCCGAGTTACCAAGAACAATTGGAGAGGACAGAAACTTATAGTCGCCCATCGTGATAGAAACATCTGGAACCATAGAGCTTGCGTTCATGAATTTACCCGGAGAGACAACTAATAACTGTGTAGGCAAATCTTGGAAAGGCAACTCATGCTTAGATGCAAATGGTCTTGAAATGAAATAATGCGATGCACCCGTATCAAAAAGGACTTTTGTAGAAATATCGTTAATAGGAAGGTTACCCATGATCACTTCTGACGAGTCCTCTGCCTGAGCTTCGTTCATCAAGTTGACCTTTGCAGACTTGGGATTATGCTTGACCACTGCATTGCTGGCAGATCTCACAGGAGGAGGAGGAGGAAGACACCTCTAGTTGAAGCATTTGTTTGCATAGTGACCTTTTTGCTCACACTTGTTGCACGTAACCTCAAAAAGCGGCTGGTGATATGGAGCACTTGATCTTGGAGCATGAGACGAAGCCTTGTTCTGAAAGCCTGGGTTGGGTGGGTGGGAAGATCCATTGCCACCTTTGCTCTTCTGCTGATAAGGCTGACGGAACGGAGGAGGAGGAGGCAACCAATACTTTTGCTGCTTAGCTGCCACTTGAGTTGAAGAAGAAGGAGTTGCATCCCTGACTCTCTTCTTGGAAGCATCGCACTTGAGATGGAAAGATGAGTTTCTGGCGGGCGGACGTGTCCGGCCTGTTCCGGACGCGTCCGGCCACGGGAGGTGGAAGAGGCTAGGGTTAGGGGTGGTTTTTGCCTGAAATTTCGGAGGGAGAGGCCTATTTATACATATAAGGAGCTAGGAGACTCCAAATGGAGTGCGGTTTTTGGCCACGCGATCATGATCGAACGGCCGAGAGGATGGAGGGGGTTTAGCTGGGTTTTGGGCCACTTTGGAGGGGTGTTGGGCTGCAACACACACGAGGCCTTTACGGTTCCTCGGTTAACCGTTGGAGTATCAAACGAAGTCCAAATGGCACGAAACTTGACAGGCGGTCTACCGGTAGTGAAGCAAGGCTTCTTGGCAAGTCTCGGTCCAATCCGAGAATGTTTTACACTCGCACACGAAAATAAGCAAAAGGGGACGCCGGAGGACGTAGGAGTGCCGGAGTACAAAATGGACAACGGGGAAAGGCTTGGATGCATGAGACGAACACGTATGCAAATGCGATGCACATGACATGGACAAAATGAAAAACAAAGACAAAACCCAACCAAGAGGGAATATCATAACTTAGTGCCGAAAATGGCAAGAGTAGGAATACAAATATGGCAAGTTACATACGGGGCGTTATAATCTAGCTACTAACTTTGGACCCGTAGGTCTGAGGTAAACTACTCACACTTCATCGGAGAGGCTATGCTGTTCATGTAGAAGCCCTCCGCGATCGATGCCCCGTCCGGTGAAGCTCCGGAACAGGCCCCAAGATGGGATCTCATGGATACAGAAAGTTGCGGTGGTGGAATTGGGGTTTTGTCTCTATCGGTGTCAAAATTGGCGGATCTCGGGTAGGGGGTCCCGAACTGTGCGTCTAGGCCAGATGGTAACAGGAGGCAGGGGACATGATGTTTTACCCAGGTTCGGGCCCTCTTGATGGAGGTAAAACCCTACATCCTGCTTGATTAATATTGATGATATGGGTAGTACAAGAGTAGATCTACCACGAGATCATAGAGGCTAAACCCTAGAAGCTAGCCTATGGTATGATTGTATGTTGTGATTGTTGTCCTACGGACTAAAACCCTTCAGTTTATATAGACATCGGAGAAGGTTAGGGTTACACAAGGTCGGTTACAAAGGAGGAGATATCCATATCCGTATTGCCTAGCTTGCCTTCCACGCCAAGTAGAGTTCCATCCGGACACGAGACGAAGTCTTCAATCTTGTATCTTCATAGTCTAACAGTCCGGCCAATGGAGATAGTCCGGCTGTCCGGAGACCCCCTAATCCAGGACTCCCTCAGTAGCCCCTGAACCAGGCTTCAATGACGATGAGTCTGGCGCGCAGTATTGTCTTTGGCATTGCAAGGCAGGTTCCTTCTCTGAATACATCACAGAAGAATTTGAATACAAGGATAGTGTCCGACCCAGCAAAATAAGTTCCACATACCGCCGTAGAGAGAATAATATTTTCGCAAATCTAATTTGCTGACTTGTTTTGGCAACATGACGTTATGTCATGGCCCAGTGATTATTCAAACCGTTTTTCTTCAACCAACTCCACACATAATGCGAGGCGGTTTCTTGACACGTCTTGTCAAAGCAGAGATCGTGTTCCCCCAATTACGGGATTCTCATTAATGCGGCCATGGGTAACCCAACCGTGTCTAGGACTCCTAGATTATAGGCAAGTCCTAAACGGCTACGGAGAGGACGCTTGATATTCACCATCTTTATAAAGGGACAAGGTTTTCGCTTTTTCCTTCTCATGCTCAATCGAACCCTTCCCCCGCCTCGAGTTCCAACACCCTAGGTGCTCCGGATCTTCAATCATGTCCGGATCCAGCCTTCAAGGCCGATGGATGCCCTCCTCTGTGACGGGAGAGGACATAAAGAAGTTGAGGGAGGCTAGATACCTGGCCGTCGAGGTTTCACATCGGCTTCCTGCTCGAGGGCAGGTCGTCCCTACTCCCGAACCCAACGAGAACGTCGTGTTCGTCTCCCACTTCCTCCGAGGCCTAGGCCTCACTCTAGATCCCTTCGTCAGGGGTTTGATGTTCTATTACGGGCTAGATTTCCACGATCTAACTCCAGACTCCCTTCCCCACATCTCGACATTTATTGTCGTGTGTGAGGCCTTCCTCCGCATTACCCCTCACTTCGGCCTGTGGCTCAAGACCTTTGAAGTGAAGCCAAAGATGATCGAGGGGCAACATGCAGCGTGCGGAGGTGCATCAGTAGGCAAGATGGCAGGAGCTCCATGGCCGAAAGGTTCCTTTCCAGAGGTGTCCAAATTATGGCAACGGGAGTTGTTTTACGTCACAGCTCCCAGAAGTGCCAAGTGGGCGGCTGCCCCCGCTTTCCGCTCGGGCTCCCCACCACGACTAATGTCATGGATTAGCAAAGGTCTGAGCTGGGGTCCATCCAAGGACGTGCCTATACTGCAAAGCCGCATTCAAGATCTCTTCGAGGGAGATTTTAATTTGGTTGTGGTAATACAAGTTATGCTGGTTCGTCAAGTCCAGCCTTGCAAACGCCGGCCCCTTCACTTGTGGGAGTTCAACCCAGAAGGACCATGTGCCATTCAAAGTTTCCTCGGCCTGACGCACGAGGAGATGTACAAGTCATTCTTCGGACCACAAATAGAGTGTCCGGATGCTACTGAGGACGTGGGCCTGAGCAGTAACTGCGCTGCCGAACAAGTAAGAAATCCTCTAGCCGAACACGCTGTCCTTTTTTCATCATGAAGTTATTTCTGAGAGTTCGCTCTTTGACCAAGATTGGCTAACAAAGGCGAAGATGATTTGGTGTTTGGCCCCCCTCCCTGAGGGTTTGGAAAATCCGGTATTGGAAAAGATGCTCGAACTCACACCTTGCCCGGAGCCCTCGAAGGAAGATACGGGGGGGATAATACATGCAGATGCGGGCCCCCATCACTGCTAGTTCCCACCGAGGGAATGTGCACCTCCATGAAGGAGGATAACCGGGGGAGGAAAAGGGCTGCTTCCGAGGATCCGGAAGCCGAGGCCTCCAAACAGGAGAAGAAGTCTCCCACAGAGAGTCCCGCCTCGGGGGGTGCTTTTGCCGCACAAAGTCCGTGGGGGGATCAGCCCTCCAACGAGTCATAAGTGATCCAAAAAATACTTTAATAGTGAAGGTATACTATCTTTCTTCTGAGAAAATAACAGCCGCATATATCTTGCAGTTCGGGCCTTAGCCCCTCTCAGCTGAGCTCGTCTTTGGAGATCTTCTTCCAGAGATGATGGAGAGCGAAACGCCTCCCCTGGACTCCTCCGCTCAAGAAGCGGGCGACCCCGAAGTGTCATCACGGAGGGCCTCTCCGGATATGGTGAGGCCAGAAGATAATCCCATAGACCCCCGAAGTCCCCAGCGTCCGGCTCCCGAAGAGAGCAAACAAAAGAGTCCGGCACCGTCTGGTATGCGGTCGGACGTTCTGAGGGAGCTGGTGGGGCGAGCGGCCATCTCAGAAGAACACCGTACGCTAATGGGTACAGTGATGGAGAGAATTTCGTCCGCCGAAAGCGGATTACATGAAGCCTTTATAAGTCTACTGACAGGCTTTGAGGTACGTGAGATAATATGTGATAGTACCGCACATGTTAGGTGTGCCATGTGTAGATAGTATCCCCTGAGACTCTGGTTGTCATCGAGAACGGCGGCGAACAGAGGATTATAGTCCCAGGCAATAACCAGACTGCCCTTATGTGCAGGTGGTGGAAGCTCCGGTGGCTGGTCGGACTAGTGAGTTTGCCAAATTAAAACAGCAACTGGATGCGGCAGACGCCGACATCGAGCTTGTTAACAAGAGGCTTGACGAGGCACAGGGTAAGTGTTATTATCTGGTGAACGCCACATAGTAAGAGTAGCGTGATGCCGGTATCTTTAATATGTTGTGACTGCAGATGGGGCTGCCACCGTGGAAACCTTGCGGGCAGAACTTGCCCGAGCCAAGGAACAAGCGAGGATTAGTAATGTGGCTGCTTTGAAGGCGGGCGAAGAGTTGAAAGCTGAGAAGGCCGCACATTGCGAGAGTCAAGAGAAGATGGCCAAGATGGTCGTAGAATTAAAAGACACTGCCGACCGTTGCCGGCTCCTTGAAAAAGAAAACCGAGTGAAGGCAACGGACCTTGAGAAGGCCACGATGGCGGACAAAGACACCCGCTCTGCTATGAGAGCGAAGAAGGAGGAGCTGCGGGAAGCCAGGGATATTGTGGCTGGGAAGCCCTTCATGCTAAGGAGGAAGTTCGGAGATCCACGGTATGCCCCTCTGGATCGGCTGTGGAGTTCAGCAGATGCGTATATGGACTTGGCGGCGAGCGCTGCCGATGCGGCCAAATACTTCCAAGGTCAAATGGATCGTGAAGTGGACAAGCTGTTCCGGTCACAATTCAACGTTCCAGAGCGTCCGCTTCCATGAGGTCTGTCGTGGATCAGCTATGGCCAGAAAAGCCAAAGCCGAACAGCTATTTCAGTTTAGTGCAGCGGTTCCTTGGTGCGGTGCCGCGCATTAATGCGATGAAGAGGTCGGCATGCATAGAAGGCTCGCGGATGGCCCTTGCCCGTGTTAAAGCATACTGGGCGGAGATGGACGCTACCACTGTTGCGGCGCAGGGTTCGGCCATAGGCCGAGTGGCTGCCGAGCACTATTTCGAGGAGGTTCTCGAGGGTGCTCGTTTGATAGAGGCCTAGTGCTCGAAGAATATTATGTTTGAGTGATATGTATTCTCATTGTAAACACAATGCTTTTATGAAATTTTATAAGGCTATGTTTATACTTTTGCCTGAAAGTAGTATGATGCCTCCTGTGCGGCCGTTCATGTATACATGTGTATAACCTGAAAGATTGCATCCGTCGGCTTCAACCCCCACGCATATAATGCGGAGGTGTTCACGAAAAACGCGTGTTCACACTTAACCCAACGTCTTGGTCCTATTAAGGAGGTGATAGCGTAGCGAACGAGGCAACCAGACTATAATGCTTTAATACTTTCACTTAGCCATAGGAGTTTGACAGTGGGGCTACTAGATAGCCCCTAGTGGCTCCACACTCTCCCGATCTCGGGGTGCATACATGCCTGGCCGGAAAACGGCCCTTCGTTAAGGCGGAGGAATTCTAACATTCCGATAGGTCATCGAGTGGTTGACCAGTCTCACGCTATATCATGACAGTCAGTTTTCGGCTTTCTCTACTGAGGTGCTCGTCCGGATGAACCAGGGCACAATCGCAGTAGTTCTCCTGGTGCTGCCTTAGCCGATAAAGCGGAACGTAGGGCACCAAAACACAGGAGCCGGGCAAACCCAACATTTGACAAAAGACAATGATTCGGAGCTGATGCATATAAGGCCAAACTCTCGATGCCAAACACTCCCTAAGGTATTCGGTCTTTATGGTATAAACCGGGCCTAAATAGTGCCCTTTGTAAGAAGCCCCTTGTGTGCAGGTACGTGCATTATTCTGACATGGCCACATGCCAAGACATCAGCATCTTTCCCAATTGTGCTGAGAATTCGGTGGATGTGTATCAACAAGAGACAGTAAAAAAGGTTTACGCAGGGTCTTAATCTAAAAAGAATCCTTGGAACGGGTCCCTCCTACACGTCTGCGCCTGTGTCTCCGTTGTGGCGTATCCTGGACGGGTGTAGCACGATGGTCATCTGTAAAAGAGAGGAATTTAGGTGAAAAAGTTGTCGTGCAGAGAGATAGTTTTTAAAGAAACCATGTATAACTAGAAATGAGTATAAATTGCCACTTGTCTGCACGCATTGGGCCCCTTGTATTTGTAATAGGGGTGTGGCCATCAATCCGGTATGAATTACATATAGCAGCGCCGGACTCGTCTAACCACGTCCGTGGTCTTGACGACCTATCAAATGCTTTAGTTGGCGAGGCCGTTTTTAGTGTGCGGCTGCCAAGGCAGTCGCATTCTATTCGGCGCACAAGGATCGCTTAATACTTCCGTTCACTATAATGATGCCGTGTGGACCGGGCATCTTGAGCGTCAGGGAAGCGTAATGTGGTATTGCATTAAAGCGAGCAAAAGCTTCGCATCCAAGTAGTGCTTGATAGCCACTTTGGAACGGAGCGATGTGGAAGGTTAAATGTTCGCTGCGGAAGTTATCGGGGAAGTCGAATATAACCTTTAGTAGCAAGGAGCCTGTGCAATGAGCCCCTGGGCCTAGCGTTACTCCTTTAAAGGTAGTATTGCTATGGCAAATTTTCATTGGGTCTATCCCCATTTCGCAGATTGTATCCTGGTATATCAGGTTGATACTGCTGCCACCGTCCATTAGGACTCGTGTGAAGTGGTATCCGTCAATTATTGGGTCTAATACCAGGGCAGCCCATCCTGCACGTCGGATACTTGCTGAGTAATCACGATGGTCGAAAGTGATCGATTGAGACGACCAGTGGCAGGACTCCGCGGTGATAGCCCCTTGGGCATATTTTTCTGGGAGTGCCATTTTGTTTCTCCCCTTGATCACGTGTAACACATTTACTGTTTTGACTTCTGGTGGAAATTTCTTTTGTTCCCTAGTGTCTTGCTTGAGAGGCTCATCCTCGTCTTCGCTTGGTGTATCCTCCCCCTTGTGTACGGCGTTGAGCTTGCCGGACTGCTTGAAGACCCAACATTCTCTGTGGGTATGATTAGCGGGTTTACCAGGGGTGCTATGGATCTGACATATTTGGTCTAGAATTTTGTTTAGGCTGGACACTTCGTCTCTGGCGCCTTTAGAGGGCGGCTTTTGCTGACCTGGCCGAGAGCTTTTGAATCCGACGTTTACTGTCGTGCTCTTCGTGCTGTCTTCTTTATTCTGGCGTTTGTTATTGTTGCTGCGTCGTGATTTCCTGTTTCCATCTCTAACTTTGGATGTACTGGGGTTGCTGGTGCTGCATCTGGCTAGCCAGCTATCCTCACCCGCGCAAAAGCGGGTCATGAGGCTTGTTAATGCTGTCATTGTTCTCGGCTTTTCTTGGCCGAGGTGTCTGGCAAGCCATTCGTCACGGACGCTATGCTTAAAAGCTTCCAAGGCTTCGGCGTCCGGACAGTCGACAATTTGGTTCTTTTTAGTAAGAAACATGTTCTAAAGCTTTCGGGCTGACTCTCCAGGCTGTTGAGTTATATGACTCAAATCATCCGCGTCCGGAGGTCGGACATAAGTCCCTTGAAAATTTGCCCGAAAGGCGTCTTCGATCTCTTCCCAACTTCCAATGGAGCTTTCAGGGAGGCTCTTAAGCCAGTGCCGAGCTGGCCCTTTGAGTTTAAGGGGTAAATACTTAATGGCGTGGAGATCATCTCCCGGAGCCATGTGGATATGGAGGATATAGTCCTCAATCCAGACCCCCAGGGTCTGTTGTTCCATCGTATGCCTCTATGTTTACAGGTTTGAATCCTTCTGGAAATTCATGGTCCAACACCTCATCGGTGAAACATAGGGGGTGTGCGGCACCCCTATATCCGGGTGTACCTCATTGTTCGGATGTTTGTTGTGTTGCATCATATGCTGGAGCACGCTTGCATGGTCCATAGATGGATCTGGTTTCGCCCTCCTTTTGATGCGAGCCCTCGCATAGACCGCGTATTGGCTTATGTGCGGCGTTGCTTGCCGCTTTACGTTGGCCGTGAGGTCGTCTATCCGGCCAGATGGTTGTTTTAATTTTTGGTTGTGGGGGGTCTGAGGCCTCCTCATCGAATTCAGGTAGCAACTTCCGCTTTGGGTAGCTCTTGGTGGGGCGATTGTCGCCGTACTTCACTGCTGTGTTGAGTACTTTACTCCATCTGATTTGGAGTGTGTCCTGCGCAGCCTTGAGCCTTTGCTTCTGCTTTTTCAGACTCGTCGCGGTGGCAACAAGCCTTTGACGGGCATTCTGCTGCTCCGGGTGCCTGTCCGGTGTTATGTCGTCCAGACTATTATCTTTGACAGAATTGGTTTGTTCGGTTTGATTCTCCGTATTGCCGTGGTCTGGCGGTGTTTCGCCCTGCTCCAACGCTGGGTCTGTATGATCGTTATTTCTGCCGAGACGGGATTTGGGTCGGTGCTTGCGCCGCCGCTTTGACTGCTTCTCGAGGGAACAAGCCTTCGGTGCGTCCTTCCGTTCCTCGTCGTCGTCTTCTAGTGTGTCCACCATGTATACGTCATATGATGAGGTGGACGTCCAGCGCCCTGTGGGTGGTGGTTCCTCTTTGCCTCCTGCATCGTCGTCCATACCGTCGATGTCTTCGGAGTCGAAGTCGAGCATGTCGGTTGAGTCATCGATAGTGGCTATTAAGTGGGTGGTGGGTGGGCATCGAATTTCTTCGTCGTCCGCATCCCAGTCCTATTGGCCATAGTCCGGCCAGGGCTCTCCTGACAAAAAGAGAGAGACCTTAGTGAATTCAGAATGTCGCCGAAGGGCGAGTGCTGAAAGATATCTGCGGCGGTGAATTCCATGATCGGTGCCCAATCGGATTCGATTGGAAGGGGCGCGGATGGTTCGGAGTCCGGAAAAGAGTCTGGCACCTTGGAATCACGGGCTTCGTAAAGGGTTAGGCTGGTTGAGGGAGTCCTGGATTAGGGGGTGTCCGGATGGCCGGACTATACCTTGAGCCGGACTCCTGGACTATGAAGATACAAGATTGAATACTTCGTCCCGTGTCCGGAAGGGACTTTCCTTGGCGTGGAAGGCAAGCTTGGCGATACGGATATGTCGATCTCCTACCATTGTAACCGACTTTGTGTAACCCTAACCCTCTCCGGTGTCTATATAAACCGGAGGGTTTTAGTCCATAGGACAAGATACAGAACAACAATCATACCATAGGCTAGCTTCTAGGGTTTAGCCTCTCCGATCTCATGGTAGATCTACTCTTGTACTACCCATATCATCAATATTAATCAAGCAGGATGTAGGGTTTTACCTCCATCAAGAGGGCCCGAACCTAGGTAAAACTTCGTGTCCCTTGCCTCTTGTTACCATCCGGCCTAGACGCACAGTTCGGGACCCCCTACCCGAGATCCGCCGGTTTTGACACCGACATTGGTGCTTTCATTAAGAGTTCCTCTGTGTCATCGCCGTTAGGCTTGATGGCTCCTACGATCATCAATAGCGATGCAGTCCAGGGTGAGACCTTCCTCCCCGGACAGATCTTCATCTTCAGCGGCTTCGCACTGCGGGCCAATTCACTTGGCCATCTGGAGCAGATCTAAAGCTATGCCCCTGGCCGTCAGGTCAGATTTGGAAGTTCAAACTACAAGGCTGACATCCGCGGGGACTTGATCCTCGACGGATTCGAGCCACTGCCGAGCGCGCCGCACTGTCATGATGAGCATGATCTAGCTCTGCCGCCGAACAGTGCCCTGGAGGCCGCACCCGCATCGGCTTCGACCCTTAATTCGGAGCCAACTGCGCCGATCAAGGATGGGTGGTTGGACGCCGCCTCGGGGGCTGCGATCCCAATGGCGATCGAGCCGAACACAAGCCCCGCACTCCGTGAGACTCGTGACTCCAAGGAGCCGGACTCCTCTCTGGACTCCGAACCCTCCGCGCCCCTGCCGATCGAATCCGATTGGGCGCCGATCATGGAGTTTACTGCTGTGGACATCTTTCAGCACTCGTCTTTCGGCGATATTCTGAAGACACTAAAGTCCCTCTCTTTATCAGGAGAGCCCTGGCCGGACTACGGTCAGCAAGGTTGGGATACGGACGATGAAGAAATTCAAAGCCCACCCACCACCCACTTTGTAGCCACTGTCGATGATTTAACCGACATGCTCGACTTCGACTCCGAAGACATCGACGGTATGGACACCGATGCAGGAGACGATGAAGAACCAGCGCCTATTGGGCCCTGGAAATCCACCTCGTCGTATGACATATACATGGTGGACACCCCAAAATAAGGATATGGCGATGGAACGGCGGAGGATGACCCCTCCAAGAAACAGCCTAAGCGCCGGCATGAGCGGCGTCGCTCAAAATCCCGCCAAAGCAAATACGGTGATTCCAGCACGGGAGATAATAATACTCCGGAGAGTGCCGAAGAAAACCCCCTCCAGCAAGATTCAGCATAGGAGGACGGAGAAGCCAGCCCTCATGAGAGAGCGGCAGACAGAGAGGTCGAGGACGATAATTATATGCCTCCCTCCGAAGACGAGGCAAGCCTCGACAACGACGAATTCGTCGTGCCAGAGGATCCCGTCGAGCAAGAGCGTTTTCAACGCAGGCTTATGGCCACGGCAAGAAGCCTCAAGAAAAAATAGCAACAGCTTAGAGCTGATCAAGATTTGCTAGTCGACAGATGGACTGAAGTCCTTGCGGCCGAAGAGCATAAACTCGAACGCCCCTCCAAGAGCTACCCAAAGCGCAGGTTGCTACCCCGATTAGAGGAGGAAGCACTTAAACCTACATCACCAGCACTTCATATGGCCGACCGGCCACCTCGTGGCCGCGACAAAGAGGCCTCTCGGCCCTCCACTCAAGCCGCACTCCGTACCAAGGCACGGGAAAATGCGCCAGACCTGCGAGATATGTTGGAGGACAAGGCAAGGCAAACAAGATCGATCTACGGATCGCATGGGCGCCCCACGACTCGAGACGGTAACCGTCACGCCGGACACAAATTCGGTAGGGTCGAGCACAGTAGACAAAGCTCATTGGAGCTACATCGTGATATAGCCCAGTCCAGAGGCGCCGCACACCCACTATGCTTCACAGACGAAGTAATGGATCATCAAATCCCCGAGGGTTTCAAACCCGTAAACATGGAATCATATGATGGCACAACAGATCCTGCAGTATGGATCGAGGATTATCTCCTTCATATCCACATGGCCCGCGGTGATGATCTCCACGCCATCAAATACCTCCCACTCAAGTTTAAAGGACCAGCTCGGCATTGGCTTAACAGCTTGCCAGCAGGATCAATCGGTTGTTGGGAGGACCTGGAAGCCGCATTCCTCGACAATTTCCAGGGCACTTATGTGCGACCACCAGACGCCGATGACCTAAGCGACGTAATTCAGCAGCCAGAGGAATCGGCCAGGCAATTCTGGACACGGTTCCTAACAAAGAAAAAATCAAATAGTCGACTGTCCGGACGCAGAGGCCCTAGCAGCCTTCAAGCACAATATCCGTGACGAGTGGCTTGCCTGGCACCTTGGACAGGAAAAGCCGAAATCTATGGCAGCACTCACGACACTCATGGCCCGCTTTTGCGCGGGAGAAGACAGCTGGCTTGCTCGTAGCAACAATATGACCAAGAACCCTGGTAATTCGGATACCAGGGACAGTAGTGGCAGGTCGTGTCGCAACAAGCAGAAGCGCCGCATTAACAGTGACAATGCTGAGGATGCGGTAGTTAATGCCGGGTTCAGAGGCTATAAATCCGGTCAACGGAAAAAGGCATTCAAAAGAAATCCTAGGGGCCCGTCCAGTTTGGACCGAATACTCGACCGCTTGTGCCAAATACATGGCACCCCCGAAAAGTTGGCCAATCACACCAACAGGGATTGTTGGGTGCTCAAGCAGGCAGGCAAGTTAAATGCCGAAAATAAAGACACGGGGCTGCATAGCGATGACGGCGAAGAGCCCCGGCCGCTGAACAACAGTGGACAGAAGGGTTTTCCCCCACAAGTGCGGACGGTGAACATGATATACGCAACCCACATCCCCAAGAGGGAGCGGAAGCGCGTGTTAAGGGACGTATACGCGGTAGAGCCAGTCGCCCCAAAGTTCAACACATGGTCCTCCTGCCCGATCACCTTTGATCGAAGGGACCATCCCACTAGCACCCGTCATGGCGGATTCGCCGCATTGGTTCTAGACCCAATCGTTGACAGATTTCATCTCACTAGAGTCCTTATGGACGGCGGCAGCATCCTGAACCTGCTTTACCAGGATACAGTGCGGAAAATGGGCATAGATCCCTCGAGGATTAAGCCCACTAAAACGACCTTTAAAGGCGTAATACCAGGTGTAGAGGCCAACTGTACAGGCTCAGTCACACTTGAAGTGGTCTTCGGATCTCCGGATAATTTTCGAAGCGAGGAGTTAATCTTCGACATAGTCCCATTCTGCAGTGGCTATCACGCACTGCTCGGGCGAACTGCATTCGCCAAGTTCAATGCGGTACCGCACTATGCATACCTTAAGCTCAAGATGCCAGGCCCTCGAGGAGTAATTACGGTCAATGGAAACACCGAACGCTCTCTCTGAACGGAAGAGCACACGACGGCCCTTGCAGCGGAAGTACAAAGCAGCCTCTCCAGGCAGTTCTCCAGTCCGGCCATTAAACGTCCGGACACCGTCAAGCGTGCCCGGAGCAACCTACAACAAGACCGCCTGGCACGTTCCGAGCAGGCGTAGCAATGCGGCCCCAACCCCAGCCCTCGCAAAAATGCGACACCAATACTTCGCGTACATAACTACGCTCTAGAAATACCATGGGTACAGGGGGAGGAGCACCATCATGGCACGCCCAAAACACGGCTTAAACCGCACCAGGGGCTGCCGATTTTATAATCTTCTCTTACTTTCAGGGCTCCACTCTTTGGAAGGCCTATTCGGCTGTTCAATTGCCGCACAAACGATGCAAGAACCAGGGAAGCAGACAAGCCATGCCGCATTAGGGAACTCCTAGGTGGTCTCTATCACGAGCAGTATACCTGTTTCGCATACCATTCCACAGCCTGCCCCTGGAACGGACATGTTAAATAGTCCAACCTTTTGCTTATCGCATTATTTGTATCGTTCTGCTTTGATCGCAGCCCTTTTTAACAAACAATGCATAGCTTTTGTCTCTCTTTGCATTACTCTTTTTTTACAAATATATGTTCCTTAATGACATGTTGCATCCGTACACTTTAGTACGGCCAAAATACGCCAGGGGCTTTAGTACCCCTCAATATGGTGTGAGAAGTCCGAACACTTTAACAAGTGCGGCACCCCGAACTTATAGCATTATATGCATCGGCTCTGAATCATGTCTTGGGTCAATAGTTGGGTTTGCCCGGCTCCTATGTTTTGGTGCCTTACGTTCCGCTGTGTCGGCTAAGGTAGCACTAGGAGAACTACTGCGATTGTGCCCCAGTTGAGCTGGGTCAAGCACCTCAGTAGAGAAAGCTAAAACTGACTGTCATGATGAAGCGAGAGCTGGTCGCTGTTCGAGAGGTTTTTCGAGTCCCTAAAGACTTATGCCGCTTAGAGCGAGGAGTCGGCTCTGTCCGGCCAAGGCATGGATAGCGCCCCGAACTCAGTCTTCCGAATACCAGGGGCTTCGCCGGAATTTAAAATTATAGAATTCTATGGCTAAGTGAGAGTGTTCATGCATTATAGTCCGATTGCCTTGTTCGCTGTGCTGAGCGCCTCCCTCGAAGGACCCAAACATGGGGAAAAGAGCGCTCAGGTTTATCCCCGAACACCCCAGCACTAGCGGCACAGGGGCAGAAGTCGACGACTCGCCATCTCTCAGAATTGATAAACAGCCGCACAGAAGGTAATATTTTAAATTCCAGCAACATTGCTTAGCGCATATGAACAAGTTTTCAGCGCACAGGACAAAACGAGCGAGTTTTACTCAAAAATTACATCCCTGGAACATTCATCCGCCACAAGGCGGGCACCCTTCAGAACACTCGTATAATAATTCTCGGGCTTGCGATGCTCTTTCCTCAGCGGTGGCCCGTCCTTCACAAGCTTCTCAGCATCCAGCTTGCCCCAGTGCACCTTAGCATGGGCAAGGGCCCTACGGGCACCTTCAATGCAGACGGAGCGCTTGATGACTTCGAGCCTTGGACAGGTCCCCACCATCTGCCGCACCAGCCCGAAATAGCTCCCAGGCAGAGCCTCTCCAGGCCACAGCCGAACTATGAGGCCCTTCATGGCTTGTTCGGCCGCCTTGCGGAGCTTGACCAGTTGCTTCAGCTGATCGCTCAGGGGCACGGGGTGTCCGGCCTCAGCATACTTAGACCAGAACACCTTCTCTGTCGAGCTGCCCTCCTCGGCTCGATAGAATACGGCGGCATCGGACACGCTACCGGGAAGATCTGCGAACGCTCCTGGAGAGCTCCGGATTCGGGTAAGTAACAAGTAACTCACGTTTATGTGTTTGCTTTGCATAAAGAATGCCTTACCTGCCGCTATCTTTTTCACCTCATCCAACTCCTGGAGGGTCTTCTCGGATTCGGCCTTGGCAGACTTGGCATTTTCAATAGCCATCGCGAGCTCGGACGCTCGCGTCTTTGAGTCAAGCTCCAAACTCTCATGTTTTTTCATGAGAGCCTCGAGCTCTTGCCGCACCTTGCCAACCTGGGCCTCATACTTCTCCCGCTCGGTGCGCTCCGTGGCCGCCCTCTTCTTGGCCTCGGACAGCGCTTGCTTAAGGGTCGCCACCTCAGACGTGGCCCCTACAATAGCCACGATAATCCTGTCATTTTTTGCAATTGCACTTTTTTATATATATTTAAAACAAGGTATTTCTTACCTTCCTTGTCCTCGAGCTGCTTCTTGGCACGCCCGAGCTCTTGCTTGGACTGCTCGAGGTTCTGCTTTAGCGTGTCCACTTCTGCAGTCAGTGCGGCGAACGCCAGTAGAGAAGCCTGCATATGCATATTGACTCCTTTTTGTTAGACTCCTGCAAATTTTATTTGATCCTCTATTCGTCTTTTCTTCCCGAACGCCAAACAGATCATCAGGGGCGACTGTCTATGCGGTAATATTATTTACACATTCTTTACTTACCTCAAAGCCTGTTAAAAGGAAAGCACAAGCTTCAGTCAGTCCGCTCTTGGCGGACTGAACCTTCTGGACCACCGCACTCATAATGGTGCGGTGCTCCTCATCGATGGAGGCGCCTTTGAGCACCTCCAGCAGATTGTTCGGTGCCTCCGGTTGGACGGGCGTCACCGGCACGGTGGGCTTGCTCCTCTTGGAAGGAGGTCGCCCGCCGGACTCTGGAACCCTTGAAGGTTCCGGAGCGGTGTCCGACCTAGGGCCGGACTTGGAGCCCTGGGGGGTTTTATCCCCTTTACTCCTAGAGTCTGGGAGGTCGCCTTGCGGCGCCTCCAGGACCACGTCCTCCTGGCTTGGAACCTATTGGGACAATACTTCGGCGTCGTCCGTAGGGCGGGGGAGGTGGCCATCGGAAGCGAATTCACATCCGATGAGTCCAGTGAACCGCTCGACGACGCGTCGAGCCGGTCTTTGGGTGGGCTGCATAATCATATTCGACATAAGGGAAAGTTGTGCAATAAAGGAATACTATGAATTACTCTGGCATCCGGATACTTATGATTTCGCCAGGGGCTTGGCCCTGAGCGGCCACTCCTCTTCGCCATCGTCGGCGTCGGTGGAGTAGTCCGGAGGAAGGGTTTTCCCCTTCTTGGACCCTTCATCCTCCCCAGTGAGGGCGGCTTTCCTTTTCTTCTCTCCCCCCGCTGGAAGGGGAGAGGTCTCTTCTTCCTCCTCCTCGTCTTCACGGGAGGAATGCGCCTTGGAGCCGTCGGATGATGAACCCGACACCTCCTGGCGCTGGGCACTTTTTCGAGTCCCCGTGGCCTTCTTCGTGGCCTTCTTCTCCAGCACCACATAGGGTGCCGGAACCAGCAGCTTCGCCAACCGGGCATCGGCTGGGTCTTCGGGCAAAGGAGCCGGACAGTCGATCTGTCCGGACTTCACCTGCCAAACCTGTCAAAGGTAAGGGAGCTTAGATCCTGCATAGAGTTAAACTATGAAAAACTAATACCCTATAAAAGGTACAAACAACTTACCGCGCTAGCGTGACGCTGCATGCTGAATCCGCGATCCTCGGTACCGGATGCGGGAGCCTCAGCACCCTTGAAAAGCACCTTCCAGGCTTCTTCGTACGTCGTGTCGAAGAGCCTGCTCAGAGTTCGGTGTTGCGCCGGGTTGAACTCCCACAGATTGAAGGCCCGTTGTTGACATGGGAGGATCCGGCGGATGAGCATGACCTAGACTATGTTGACAAGCTTGAGCTTCCTGTCCACCAGGGTTTGGATGCATGTTTGCAGTCCAGTCACCTCTCCTTTGTTGCCCCACGACAGGCCCGTCTCTTTCCAGGACGTGAGCCGTGTTGGGAGTCCGGACCGGAACTCGGGGGCTGCGACCCACTCAGGGTCGCGCGGCTCGGTGATGTAAAACCACCCCGATTGCCACCCCTTCAGGGTCTCCACAAAGGAGCCCTCAAGCCATAAGACGTTAGGCATCTTGCCCACCATGGCGACTCCGCACTCCGCCTGGTTGCCGCGCACCACCTTCGGCTTGACATTGAAAGTCTTGAGCCATAGGCCGAAATGGGGGCGGATGCAGAGGAAAGCCTCGCACGCGATGATAAATGCCGAGATGTTGAGGATGAAGTTCGGGGCCAGATCATGGAAATCCAGGCCGTAGTAGAACATGAGTCCCCGGACGAATGGGTGGATAGGAAAGCCCAGTCCGCGGAGGAAGTGGGGAAGGAACACTACCCTCTCATGGGGCCTTGGGGTGGGGAGGAACTGCCCCTCTTCGGGAAGCCGGTACGCGATGTCGTTAGACAAGTATCCGGCCTTCCTCAGTTTTTTTATGTGTCCCTCCGTGATGGAGGAGACCATCCACTTGCCTCCCGCTCCGGACATGGCTGGAGAAGGTTGAGGTGGGGAGTGCGGACTTGGGCACTGGAGCTCGAGTGCGCGAAAATGGATAGGCAAAGGAGGAAGAAGGCGTAGGTGAAAAGGTGGATCCTTATGCCCTTATATGGGTGGATGCAACTACGTGTCCCCACCAGCCTGGTAAAACTCGCTTATCCCTAAGGGGACACGATCTCTGCTTCGACGAGACGTGCCAAGGAAACCGCCTCGCATGACACGCTAAGGTGGGACAATAAAACGATTCGAATAAAGCCTTGGTCGTGGTGCGATGTCACACTACGGAATACGTCAGCAGATTAGATTTGTGTAAATATTATTCTCTCTATGGCAATATGTGGAAACTTATTTTGCAGAGCCGGACACTATCTTTGTGTTCAAAATCTTCTATGAAGTACTTGGAGGAGGAACCCGTCTTGCAATGCCGAAGACAATCTGCGCGTCGGACTCGTCGTCATTGAAGCCTGGTTCAGGGGCTACTGAGGGAGTCCTGGATTAGGGGGTGTCCGGATGGCCGGACTATACCTTCAGTCGGACTCCTGGACTATGAAGATACAAGATTGAAGACTTCGTCCCGTGTCCGGAAGGGACTTTCCTTGGCGTGGAAGGCAAGCTTGGCGATACGGATATGTAGATCTCCTACCATTGTAACCGACTTTGTGTAACCCTAACCCTCTCCGGTGTCTATATAAACCGGAGGGTTTTAGTCCATAGGACAAGATATAGAACAACAATCATACCATAGGCTAGCTTCTAGGGTTTAGCCTCTCCGATATCGTGGTAGATCTACTCTTGTACTACCCATATCATCAATATTAATCAAGCAGGACGTAGGGTTTTACCTCCATCAAGAGGTCCCGAACCTGGGTAAAACTTCGTGTCCCTTGCCTCATGTTACCATCCGGCCTAGACGCACAGTTCGGGACCCCCTACCCGAGATCCGCCGGTTTTGACACCGACACTGGTGTTCGGCTCGATCGCCGTTGAGACTGCAGCCCCTGAGGCGGTGTCTAACCACTCATCCTCGATTGGCGCAGTTGGCTCCGAGCTAAGGATCAGAGCTAATGAGGGCGCGGCCTCTGGGGTACTGCTCGGCGGCAGAGCTAGGTCATATCCATCGTGATAGTGCGGCGCGTACGGCTGCGGCTCGAATCCGTCAAAGATCAAGTCTCCGCGGATGTCGGTCGTGTAGTTCAAACTTCCAAATCTGACCTGATGGCCAGGGGCGTAGCTTTCAATCTGATCCAGAAGGCCAAGCGAATTAGCCCGCAGTGCAAAGCCGCCGAATACGAAGATCTGTCCGGGGAGAAAAGTCTCACCCTGGACCGCATCACTATCGATGATAGTAGGAGCCATCATGCCTAATGGCGACGACACAGAGGAACTCTCAATGAAAGCACCAATGTCGGTGTCAAAACCGTCGGATCCCGGGTAGGGGGTCCCAAACTGTGCATCTAGGCCGGATGGTAACAGGAAGCAGGGGACACGATGTTTGACCCAGGTTCGGGCCCTCTTGATGGAGGTAAAACCCTAGGTCCTGCTTGATTAATATTGATGATATGGGTAGTACAAGAGTAGATCTACCATGAGATCAGATAGGCTAAACCCTAGAAGCTAGCCTATGGTATGATTGTATGTTGTGAATGTTGTCCTACGGACTAAAACCATTCGGTTTATATAGACACCTGAGACGGTTAGGGTTACACAAGGTCGGTTACAAAGGAGGAGATATCCATATCCGTATTTCCTAGCTTGCCTTCCACGCCAAGTAGAGTCCCATCCGGACACGAGACGAAGTCTTCAATCTTGTATCTTCATAGTCTAACAGTCCGGCAAATGGAGATAGTCCGACTGTCCGGAGACCCCCTAATCCAGGACTCCCTCAGTCTCCGTATCTGATCATTTGGGGGTACGTGGGTATATATAGGAGGAAGAAGTACGTCAGTGGAGCAACAGGGGGCCCACGAGGGTGGGGCGCGCCTGGTAGGGTAGGGCACGCCCCCCTACCTCGTGGCCTCCTGTTACGTGCCTTGACGTAGGGTCCAAGTCTCCTGAGTTGTATTCGGTGAGAAAATCACGTTCCTGAAGGTTTCATTCTGTTTGGACTCCGTTTGATATTCCTTTTCTTCGAAACCCTAAAACAGGCAAAAAACAGCAATTCTGGGCTGGGCCTCCGGTTAATAGGTTAGTCCCAAAAATAATATAAAAGTGGATAATAAAGCTCAATAATGTCCAAAACAGCAGATAATATAGCATGGAGCAATCAAAAATTATAGTTATGTTGGAGACGTATCAATGCGCAACTTTAGAAAGCCGGTCAATGACGACAAGAATAGCATCATTACCTTTCTGCGATTTGGGAAACCCAGTGAAGAAATCCATTTCAACATGGTCCCATTTCCATTCAGGAATAGAGATAGGTTGCAGAGTTCCAGCAGGCCTTTGATGCTCTGCTTTGATACGGCGGCAAACGTCACACTCAGCAACATATCGAGCAATGTCTTGCTTCATATTAGACCATAAGAATCTCTAGCGGATGTCTTGGTACATCTTTTGTACTACCAGGATGGATAGATAGAGGTGTGTCATGAGCTTCTTTCATAACCTCATGTGTCATATCATGGTTTTCCTCTGAACATGGCACCACTAGGCGGCCCTTGAAGTACAAGATGCCATCATCAGCAATAGTGAAGAACGAGGGCCTTCCTTCAGCGAGGTAGCGCTTAATCTTGTGGACTTGAGAGTCATAATTCTGTAGCGCTTTGATGTTGTCCACGAGATCAGGTTTAGCAAGCAGGGTATTGAGAGAACTCTGGCTAATTACGTGGAGGTTCATCTTGCGGCACTCGGGGGAAGGGGGAGCGAGTGCACCCGGAGGAACTATATGGAGGTTCAGCTTTCTGAATTCCTCAACAAGCGAGGGCTCAACCTTGTGAACCTGGAGGTGGTTGCAGTAAGACTTGCGGGTCAAGGCATCAGCCATTACATTAGCCTTGCCTAGGGTATAGGATATACCCACGTCAAAGTCTGCAACAGTCTCCATCCATCTCTGCTGTCGGAGGTTCAGGTCTGACTGAGTAAACAAATACTTCAGACTTTGGTGGTCGGTGAAGATCTCGCAACGATTACCGAGAAGGTAATGTCGCCACTGCTTTAGTGCATGAATGACAGCAGCAAGCTCGAGGTCGTGAACTAGGTAGTTTTCTTCGTGAGGGCGCAGTTGACGAGAGGCGTAAGCAATCGCTCTGCGCTCTTGCATTAGGACACAGCCTAATCCTTGACGGGAAGCGTCACAGTAAATGACGAAGTCCTTCTTAGTATCAGGTGGAGCAAGCACTGGGCAGAAGTCAACTTGTCTTTGAGCGCCTGGAAACTTTCCTGACACTTGTCTGTCCATTGTAACTTAACGCCCTTATGCAACAGATTAGTCAGAGGCCTAGCGATCTTGGAGAAGTTCTCGACGAATCGACGGCAATAGCTGGCGAGACCGAGAAAACTTCGGACTTGCTTGACATTCTTCGGAGGAGTCCAATCGAGAATAGCCTGAACTCGTTCAGGGTTGACGGAAATACCATCCTTGGAGATGACATGCCCAAGATAGGTTACTTCGAGGAGCTAGAATTCACATTTGGAATATTTAGCATAGAGTTGATGCTCTCGAAGCTTTTCCAGCACAAGACGAAGATGTTCAGCATGTTCTTCTTTGTTCTTGGAAAATACAAGGATATCATCCAGATAAACCACGACGAACTTGTCGAGGTAATCCATGAATATGTAGTTCATCAGACGAGAGAAGGTGGCGGGAGCATTTGTTAAGCCGAATGACATGACGGTGTACTCGTATGATCCATACCGAGTCACGAAGGCGGTCTTTGGGATATCCTCTTCACGAACACGGATCTGGTGGTAACCCAACCTCAAGTCAAGTTTGGAGAACACTGATTAACCAGCCGGTTGATCATAAAGATCATTGATCTGAGGGAGGGGATATTTGTTCTGAATAGTGGCTTGGTTAATAGGTCGATAATCTTAGACCAATCGGTTTGTACCATCCTTCTTCTTAACAAAGAGAGAAGGTGCTCCCCAAGGAGAGCAACTAGGGCGAATGAAACCTTTGCTAAGAGATTTGTCGATTTCCTCCTTAAGCTCAATGAGTTCATGCGGCGGCATCTTGTAGGCTCGTTTGGCTATAGGAGTGGTGCCTGGTTTCAAGTCGATGATGAATTCGACAGCTCTAGCAGGGGGAATCGCTGGAAGTTCTTCCGGAAAGACGTCTTGGAATTCATGAACGACGGGAATGTTTTCAATGCCCTCGAGTGGTGCAGCGTTCAATGCATTCAAGGCATAAAGTCGTGCATCGGCATTTTGAACCAGATGAGCCTGGTAAGTAACTATTTCATCGGAAGGGTGTAGCAGATGGACGGTCTTAGTGGCGCAAACTATAGAAGCAGTATGCGCTTTCAACCAATCCATCCCCAGAATGAGGTCGATGTTAGACGACTTCAGGATAATGGGAGAGGCATAGAATTCCAGCCCTTTGATTTCCACGGGGACGTCGATGCCAACCAGTGAGGTTTGACATTGTCCCACGGGGGTTTTTACCACTACCGAGGTGTTCATCTCCTCACATTTAACGTCGTGCTTGTATGCAAAATCTTATGACATGAATGAATGCGATGCTCCTGAATCAAATAAAATAGATGCAGGTACTGAATTTACAAGGAGTGCACCCATCACAGTAGCAGGCTGGTCTTGAGCTTCATTAAGATCAACGTGGTTGGCATGAACACGACCATAAGACCTGGCATTGTTGTTGCGAGGTTGGTTGCTTCCACGGCCAGCTGCAGGGAGGGCCAGTTGATTCTGGTTCTGGTTGCATTCCCTAGCACGGTGTCCTGGTTGACCACACCTGAAGCATAGCCATTATTGGGAGTGGGAACAGGAGCACCGGGTGGTGGAGATGGAAGTCTTGGCTGCCTAGTTGGTGGGGGAGGCAGACGTGGTGCAGCATAGGACTGCCTTGGAGCAGGTGCAGTAGGCTGGTACATGCTGTTGGGAATCCATATTCTACGCTTCTGCGAAGACGGGCCCGAAGATGAGTCCATGTCACGGTTGCGCCTGTGAGAGCTCTGGTATTCCTGCAAACCAGTTTCGACATTGATGGCCTTGTTCACCAAGGTGGCGAAATCAGCAAAGTCATGCACTAGAAGTGCGAGCTTGATATCAGCTTGAAGGCCATCATGGAACTTCTCCTGTCTGCGTGCATCAGTTGCAATGTCTTCTTCAGCATAGCGGGACAAGTCCAAAAACTCCCGCTGATAAGCTTCCACAGTTTTGTTGCCTTGGGTGAGGCTGCGGAACTCGCGCTTCTTCCGGTCCATGACTCCCTGAGGAATGAAGCGGGCACGGAAAGCAGCTTGGAAGTCTGGCCAGGTGATGATTGTTCCAACTGGCAGAGTATGCATGTGGTTGTCCCACCATTGAGCAGCGGGTCCTTTCAGGAAGAATGAAGCAAAGGTGACATAGCTGGCAGGGGCTACATCAGCAGACTCCATCTCATAGGTGATGTTACGGAGCCAATCATCAGCATCTAGAGGTTGAGTTGAGCTGGGGTACACGGTTGGCTTGAGGCGCATGAAATCCTGCAGAGTCACTTGGGTTGGCTGTTGGTTCATACTGGGGCGAGGAAACTGATCCATAATATTCTCCATGAACTGGCGATTCAGCTCAAACTGTTGCATCATCCCAGCCATGTACTCAGGCGGGGGTGGGGGACCTGGTCTAACCATCCTGCTAATATATAACAGGGGTAGTTCAGCATTGAGAATTTGCAAGGACAAGAATCATTCATGATGAAACATGCATAATGAAAGGAACACGATAGATACTACATAGTAGTTGGCATATCTTACAAAAGGGGTCATGCATAGAGTTCGGTACACAGAGTTCAGTACACAGACTAAGAACATCGTAGGCGGCACGCAGGCTCGCGGCGAATACATCTAACACTAACAAGCAAGCCTACATCAGTCCCAGGAGAAACTGTGGAGGTAGGTGTAGCCTGACAGCTGGTAGTGACGCGAAGGGAAGTCCTCCACGTGAGTAGCCTGGGGTCCGCGGATACTCTGGTGCAGAACCCGACGCGTAGGTGGCAGAAGAGGACCAAGTGCGGGAGAGTAGCCTCCCACATCTGGCCAGCCGACACCATGGGGCATCACGGTCCTGACAGGGTAGATCACAGAACGTGACAGATCACCAGATCGGACAGAGGGGTGCAACAGCATAAGAGCACGGTACAGGTGCTGACAGGTGGTGTACAACTCGTGGCAAAGAGCTCGGTTAGCTCTATCCAGCCCATCAGCATGCAGAACCAGGTTTTGATGATAGAAGGGCTCTCGGGTGACAGTGGAGTATGCAGTAGTGTAGTATCCCTCCATACCAACATCGGATGCGATAGCAATGTGCCTGAAAGGGGAGGTGTCCAACTCCCGATACTCTCCACGAAGATGTGTCAGAGCAGCATAAGCAGCATCGTGGACCGCCATATCGATAGTCACTCCAACACCATGAGCAGTGTGCAGCACGGTAGTGGAGTCATACTCCCAAGAGTAGAGGTGGACGATGGCACGGTACTGCTCCTGGTTAAAGTCCTGGTATTCCTCATAGACAGTGTACTCAGGGTGCCAGCGATAACCTAGATAGGTCATCATCTCAACCAACACAGCAGGTGATCATGAGGCATCAATGGCCATCGTGTGGCGCACGACCTGTCTCGTGGGTTCCATCTGAAAACAAAGATGTTTCAAAGGAGTCAAATGACAGTGTGGATAATGTTCAAAATACTACTCTAAGGAACAACTAGGGCTTATCCAACTTTGGGGTGAACGTGGTCACGGGATCCTAATGTTAGAGTTAGTAAAATCGTTTAACCCGAGTAGAAGAGAGTTCAGAGCCCCAGAGTAAGGATCGAGGAGTAAAAGATCCTAATACCACCCTGATGGCGACGTGGGCCCATAAGGCAAACAGCCATGTTAGTAAAATGTTTTAAAATGTCTAGACTCGACTTCGGCCAAGGAGTGTGGAAGGGGGATTCCTACAGGCAGTCGGCTCTAATACCAACTTGTGACGCCCCCGATTCAATCGTACACTAATCATACACACAAACGTCTACGATCAAGATCAGGGACTCACGGGAAGATATCACAACACAACTCTACAAATAAAATAAGTCATACAAGCATCATATTACAAGCGAGGGGCCTCGAGGGATCGAATACAAGAGCCCGATCATAGACGAGTCAGTGGAAGCAACAATATCTGAGTACAGACATAAGTAAACACTAGTACATATGCCCGTGCGTTGCAACGGAATAAATAAGTAAATATGTGCTTATGAAAATAAAAATAAAAGTTCAGCACCCAAATAAATTTGCAAGATAGCAAAAAATGATTAAAAGTTCCAGGGGGTTGTTCTTGGATAAATATATACATTCTCAGATAGGGCCTCTACTGTGTTATTTGTCACTCAACTAAATCAAATATAGTTACTGTTGTCACTCAAAAATAAAGTTACTGATGGGACACAACCTTTGTATTTGATGGCTTTCTACTTCATTATTCCACAAAGTCTGTACACAATACATGTTTGATGGGACACCGACATCCTCATACATTTCTCTTGTTTAAGTTTTCTCACCTTGTTTGTCGGTTTCTTTCCTAAAACAATATGACAGCAAGTCATCGGGCAGAAATATAATCACCACTGGTAATAATAAAGAGATTTTGAGAAAGTAAAAATACATCAAATAGGAGAAGCTGACACACCCTCTTGAAATTCCTTGAAACTGAGTGACACCTGATGCATGACCAACACACACCGGAAACAATACAGACCTGCATGTTTTGTACACTTTCCTGAGTTGAATCCTGAATTTAGTAAGATAAGGGACAACTCAAGATATAGCAACCTTCAAATCCACTACCCTTCAGTAGCTGTAGCGGTATAGATAAACTGCCAATAGTATAAAATGTTGTGATTGGTTTGTAACGGTTTTCGCCCGATTGTTCGTTGATTAACTGGACAATTCTCTTGTTAATTAATCGATGAGGTAAATCTTTTGCCCCCGTTTCGAAAAAAAAGTTGTGGCGTTCCAAACAGATAAAAATGAAGTATGTCCGAACTGTACTGTCAGTCAAACGCGACGTCGCTTCTTGTAGCTGAGCTTGTTGACGCCCATGTTAGAATTCCCATCCCTCATGGCACTCCTGTAGTCCTGTCCCTCCTCTCCTACTCCAGAACACGCTACTCCGTCCTCCGAGAACCTCTTCGGCAGGGAGGCCTCCGCGCCCTGCTCACCCCATGGGCACCCCCGCCTGTCCATCCGCGTGACCGCGCCGGCGGACACACCTGCACGCTCCCTTCCACCGAGTTGTCCTCTCCTGGTCACCACCACCCTCCTCTAGACTGGACCCACCTCGGGAACCGGACGATCTCTTCTGGCGTTGGTAAGGAGCTCTATCTTTCCTGAATTTGGATCGATTGTTCTGTGGGATCTTTCTTTGCTACTCCCTTTGTAAACTAATAAGTAGTGATCTAAAAACCCTTATATTAGTTTACGGAGGGAGTACAAGTGATCTTTCAGTTCTGTGAAAGTTAGTTGCGGATTTTTTTTGCGAGATGCGCTACTAATCTAATCAATCCATTATCCATTACCATCCCAACACCAGTAGAATTACTGATACATGAATTCGGCACATATAATGTTTAGTATTTAATTTGATTACTATTACACCCTGCACACTTTGCTCTTAGAGTTTCAGTTGGCAGACGGTTATTTCTTGTTACAGAACCAAGATGATATTGCTCCTCTGATTTCTACAGATCTACAGAACATACCCACCCAGTGGCAAAATGTAGGGGATATGTTCGTAGTTACAAATTACAATCACAATAAATTACTTTGAACACAAACCCAATGGTATCAACTTTGCATGGCATAACCTAACCCATGTATAATTGGTTTACTTACGGAGCAAAGAATGAATTTGAACAACCAAAATATTCCTGCATTTTGCAACAGTGTGCCCGTGCGTAACGGGAGAAACAAAATAATTTTGCAATGGGAGAAAAGGGCATTTCGCAATTTCATATAATCTTTGTTTAGTTACCCCTCTTCTGTCTACCACCCAATGCCAGGGCAGGAGGCAGGAGAGGCTTGCCGCAAGCCCACACCTGACACGACCAAACCTATTCCCAGCAACGCCGATCCACCACAGCCTCTTTCCCGTCAACACCGAGATTCCGCCTTGTGGTGCACCCATGCATTGGTGTCTGTGTTTGTTACTTTAATTAGTTAAACCAAGTATGCATTATTAGCGACTTGTTGATGACTGAGTCGTAGGTGCTTGACATGAACTCGTCATTCCTTGTGTGACACCCATGTCCAAATATATTCAGTTTTATCGTCATGGAAGAAAAAGAAAGATTAAATTCGTTTTCTTTATATAAACTGTGTTCAGCACAAGACTACAAAAAATTGCAACGGGTTTAATCCTTACTGTAAAAACAGGGAATCTAGTGAAATCAATTGGGAAAAGTATAAAGTACTTTTACGAACTAAAAGCTGCACTTATATGGACAATATGACTGTATTAGGAGAATAAAGATGCTGACAATGAACTATGGTGAAAAACAATTATGTGAAAACAACAATTTTCCCGCTAGATGCATAACTGTAGAGAAACATCCAATTGATTGTATCATTACTTCAATGAACTAACCGAGAAGTGGTATTACTTAAGAACTACATATATTCAAGATGAAAGCATGTACACCTAAAATTTTGTTGACCAAAACAAATAAAGCGTCAACATTTCCCGGATCCATAGACATAAGAACATACTGGATTGATACCCACACACCTAATAATTTCATGCACTTTAGTGTGCCATTTGCAAGATATTCAACAAAAAGGACCATAAAGAGAGCTTAGCCATTCCACCTCTAGACAGTATAATCAGACCTTTAGCTTAAGCGTAATATCTGAACTGCAAGTGTAAACACGACACTCATGATAACAGATGAACATGTCAACCTACTTGCCTAGAACCAATACAGAATTGACATATACGGTCGACTTTGTTTCGTATTGAAGATCCAGACACTAAAACCTGAAAAGTAGTACAAACCAGGAAAGAACAACGATGCTGAAATTACAATCTAGATAAAACATACCATTTAACTGAACAAGCCTGCCACCTTGAGGATTCCCATGTGTCTACAGTAATACATATAAATGAAGCACTCTAGTGTAAAAACTAAAAAAGATAAATTGGATCTCAAATTCTTTGTCTTGACATCAGGAAAGGAAACTAAGCAATGGTGAGGTCGAATATAGAAATTCAATATAGAAAGAATCACTGTTGTAAGTCCATTTATTGTAGCAGTTAGGCTGATGTGCAGGATCAATCAGCTAAAACTCGCAGTCGAGGGCCTACTTGACCAGCTTTCCAGCAAGCGTCGCATCTTGGATGCACGGCTGGGCGAGGCAGTACTGTCACGGGTTGAGCAGTTAATTAGAATTTTCTGTAAACAATAAGAGATCGAACAGTCTATGTATAATTATTCAAGGAAAGTCTGTTGAGCAGTTAATACAGGCTACACATCAAACTACAATGCATCCACGGTATATGACAACCAAAGACATTCGCATAATCTGGAAGACAACCATGCTATCATATTGATGAAGCAGGGAAGAAAACATAAGAAATCTGAACTCACATCATTATACTGTTTAGGCTTCGCTTCCTTCTTTCTACCACGTCCTTTTTTCAGCTCTTCTACGGGTTCATCTTCATCTTTCACTTCAACAACTTTCTTTGATAGATAACACCAACAATGTCAGCAACCAAGATGAAAATAGGCAAAACATTGTTCAGCACACAGTGAGAGACATAACCAAGGTACATTTGTGATCTGATCAATTGTTTCAAGTAGAAATTCAGAATAGAGGTGTTTCTTTGTCAGCAGATCATCCAACTTGCCTTCAGATCAAAAGCCTCCTACCATGCAGCTTCTCTTTCCGGCCTTCTCTTCTACCAATACCTTGCACTAGGCCTAACACAAACATAGAGATGGGGACTGGCACGAGGGGGTGCCGCAGGGCTGGTTTCCTGGATCGGCTGCTCGGTGTGGGCGCCCGCCTCAGCCTACCTGCCTTTTTCCGTACCATTGATGATATTTCTCCTGCCGACCACGACGAAACCATCGATCTGTCAAGACAAACATAAACTGATAATCTGAACTTTGTACCAATTAGTCACTGATAAACACAATGTACCAGATGGCAAAGGCATCCAGAAAAATCATTCGCCTTCATGCACGTGCAGTGCAATTCATAACTGCGATTTATTCCCCATCATGTGCTTGAAGGCATAATATTACATTTAGACTAAAAGGACATGCAACTTTGTTTTCATCAAGTAACTGAATGATGTCAATTCTAGACCGCATGTTTCTTCGGTTCAAGAACAACCAACACCAAGGGAGTTCAGCAAAGATTCTATATAACATTATCAAAAGATCAGTCCTAGCCTTTTCAAGTGGAACAAATATGAATGTTGCAGGAAAAAGGTTCAGTAACAAAAAGAGATTGTATTTTACCTTGAAAAATTGGGATCCTGTATGTCAACTGCGTTGAACGGATCATGGAATAAATAGATGTCAGCATACTGATACAATGCTCGAGCTATCCGAGTCCTTTGCTTCTGCCAGGCACTAAGAGTGCAGACTCACTCTCCAATGATTTCTGATCTCCAAGTCTTTCTTTAGCGAACACCACTCAAGGACCCTTCCATACTTCTCCCTCTCCATCGTCTTGCCGAGCAGTATGTTGTCCTGAATTTTGTCGCTTTGTATCCATGCAGTCTGGCTGACATATGGCATTGTTCTGCAAGTCTTGGCCTCTCCTAATAGCTTTGGAACCATACCATTCAAGAGAGCAAACTTGATTTTCCAGAGCCGGCCGTCCCACAGACTGCAACATGCAGGCCTTGCTGAGCTTGAAAATTCAGATCCTTCAGCGTTGGTATCTCAGGTGAGCCATCCCAGAAGAAGCACCCATTACTGACCTCTTGCAACATTGGAGCTACCACTTGGTAGCCTCTGCATATAATCCACCGACAACTCCTCAAGGCATATGAGAACATCTGGATTATCCTGAGATGATAAAACCAACATAAAGCAGATTGCCATTCTGCAATAATTGAAATCAAGACTATATCCTAGCTAATTAGCATGCTGTAAAGAAGAAGAAAATCCGCTAAAATTAAAGGGCCACTGATCTAGATGGATGAGATGTTGGTGGAGGTACTGGCTGGCCAGCGGCGAGTGAGCAGGCGGAGGTGTGTCCTCCATGGCCGCTGCCCATGGCATGCAAGTGGTTTAGAGCGGGGCTGCAGCAGATGGCGCAGGCGACGTGCAGCCATGGTGCTGCACGAGCGAGGTGAGGGAGACGCGGGGGGAGGCGTAGGGGATGGCGGCCGAGATCTGTGAGGCCGGTCGTGGCCGAGACCGGAGCTAGGTTTAAGGAGGGGCCATGGATCGAGGCGAGCTCGATGGGGCCGAGAGAGAAGGAGTAGAACGGAGATGAAAGGAGGGGGCAGGCGGGCTGAGGGGAGATCACTGGCGTGGCCCTCGTCGGAGGCGGGCGGTCTCCAGCGGGAGGCGCCGAATCGGGCGGTCATGCGCCGGGCGGCGTAGAGGGGATTTTTTAGTCGGGGCAGAGGGGAAATTGGGGAAGGATCGCGGGTTGAACACTATAAAATACAGGATTTTTTTAATAAAAACGAAGCGTTTTCTCAGATCCACTTACAAAGGGACTGCGGGTTCAGTTACCAAGGATTACAGGGACATTTCTGTAAAAAGGGCGACGGACGACCAGAAGCAATGTGTGGTTTATTATTATAGGGAGAGAGGAGAGAGGGAGAGAAGTTTGCATTAAGAAGGCTAGCACAAACTGGGATATAGATTGAAAGAGGTGCAAGCCTCCTGCCAGGGATCCTCCTAAACTACTCTTGGTCGTCGTCAGTGGGCTGCACGTAGTAGTAGGCACCTCCAGTGTAGTAGGAGTCGTTGTCAACGGTGGCGTCTTGCTCCTGGACTCCAACGTCTGGTCGCAGCAATAGGGTATAGAAAGAGGGAAAAGGGGGACGAAAGCAACCGTGAGTACTCATCCAAAGTACTCGCAAGCAAGAAGCTACACTACATATGTATGCATTGGTATCAAATGGAAAAAGGGGTAACATATGTGGACTGAACTGCAAAAAGCCCGAATAAGAGGGGGATAGCTAGTCATATCGAAGACTACGCTTCTGGTAACCTCCATCTTGCAGCAGAAGAAGAGAGTAGATGGTAAGTTCACCAAGTAGCATCGCATAGCATAATCCTACCCGGTGATCCTCCCCTCGTCGCCCTATGAAAGAGCGATCACCGGTTGTATCTGGCACTTGGAAGGGTGTGTTTTATTAAGTATCCGGTTCTAGTTGTCATAAGGTCAAGGTACAGCTCCAAGTTGTCCTGTTACCGAAGATCATGGCTATTCGAATAGATTGACTTCCCTGCAGGGGTGCACCACATTTCCCAACACGCTTGATCCCCTTTGTCCGGACACATTTGTCGGGGTCATGCCCGGCCTCGGAAGATCAACACGTCGCAGCCCTACCTAGGCACACCAAAGAGGTCAGCATGTCGGTCTAAATCCTATGGCGCAGGGGTCTGGGCCCATCGCCCATTGCACACCTGCACGTTGCGTACGTGGCCTGTGAGCAGACCTAGCCTCCCTTATACAAGAGCAGGCGTTCCAGTCCAACCCGGCGCGCGCCGCTCAGTCGCTGACATCACGAAGGCTTCGACTGATACCACGACGTCGAGTGCCCATAACTGTTCCCACGTAGTTGGTTAGTACGTATAGGCCAGTAGCCAGACTCAAATCAAATACCCAGATCTCGTTAAGCGTGTTATTTTGAAGTAACCGCGAACACCGACCAGGGCCAGGCCCACCTCTCACCTAGGTGGTCTCAACCTGCCCTATCGCTCCGCCACAAAGTAACAGTTGGGGGCCGTCGGGAACCCAGGCCCACCACTACCGGGATGGAACCACCCGTCCTTTCAGCCCCCACACCGGAATCACTCGCGGGTACTCTACGAGCCGACCCGACTTTAGTCACCACATGTATCATATATCATTTATGTAAGTATATACCCGTGTTCACCTCCCTAGTGATCACGGCCCGATAGTATAGCATGGCAGATGGACAAGAATGTAGGGCCACTGATGATAATCCAGCATCCTATACTAAGCATTTAGGATTGCAGATAAGGTATCAGCAACTATAGCAACAATGACAGGCTATGCAACAGGATAGGATTAACGGAAAGTAGTAACATGCTACACTACTCTAATGCAAGCAGTATAGAGAAGAGTAGGCGATATCTGGTGATCAAGGGGGGGGGCTTGCCTGGTTGCTCTGGCAAGAGAGAGGGGTCGTCAACACCGTAGTCGTACTGGGTAGCAGCGGCGTCGGTCTCGGTGTCTAGCGAGAGAAGAGGAGGAAGAAACAATAAATATTAAGCAAAAACATGCATGGCGATGCATGACATGACAAGTAGCGGTGCTAGGGATGCCCTAACGCGGTATGAGGTGGTACCGGTGAAGGGGGGAAACATCCAAAAAATATCCCCGGTGTTTAGCGTTTTTGGACAGATGAACCAGAAGGGGAAAGTTGCGTGTTCGCTATGCTAGGTATGCGTGGCGGACGAACGGGCTGCGTATCCGGATTCGTCTCGTCGTTCTGAGCAACTTTCATGTACAAAGTTTTTCCATCCGAGGTACGGTTTATTTTATATTAATTTTAAAAGATTTAAATCATTATTAGGATTTATTTAATTATTTAAATCAACATTATCTTGAATAGTGTTTGCTGACATCAGCATGACGTCAGCATGACGTCAGCAGTCAACAGAGGTGTTGACTGGTCAAACTGGCGTGTGGGTCCCACTAGTCATAGACTGTTTAGTTAATTAGCATTAGTTAATTAGGTTAATTAATCATAATTAGTTAATTTAATCAGAATTAATTAAGTTAATTAATTAATTCATTAATTTAATTATAAATTAATTATTTTTTATTGTTATTATTATTTTATTACTATTATTATTTTCGTTCAACACGTTTTGTGGGCGGGGCCCATATGTCATTGGGCCAGGAGGCCGATGCGGGTTAGCGGCTAACGGGCGTCGTTGCGGGCGAGGCGCCCATCGGGGCGGACCCGAGGCGACGGGGCGGCGCGTGTGTGCGCCGGAGCGCCGGCGCAGCTCGCCGGCCGGCCGCGGCAAGTGGAGGCGATGCAGGGGCGGCGACGCGTGTGCGCTAGGGTGGCCGGGCGAAGGCGAGGCAGGTGCGGGGAGCAGGGCCGCGGCCTGGCGCGAGGCGCGAACGACACGGGCGGGCGTCGAGCGCGGCAAGGACGGCAACTGCGGGGGGCGTGATGCGGCGGAGCTCGTTGGGGCGGTCGGGGCAGGCGACGCAGCTGGGAGGTGGCGGTGAGCAAGGGGTCGCGGCGGTCGGCATAGGCGGGCGATGGTGCGGTGAGCAGAATGGGCTGGAGCGGGCGGCCACGCGGTGGCGCGGGCAGAGCAACAGCGAGCAGGGGGGAAGGGTCGCGAGCGGGAGGGCGAAGGTAGGGCGCGGCCATCGTTGGGCATGCAGGGCGGCGACAGCAGGCCACCGCGGGTGGGCGCAGGGTCGCCTGGTGTGGTGCGCGCGCGCTGGAGCCAGGAGGGAGCGGTGATCGCGGCGGGGACAGCGCGGGCGCCGTGTGTGAGCGAGGAAAACAGCGAGGGGGAGGAGCTCACAGGGGAGTGGCAGGGTACGGGGAAGTGGGCTCGGGGAAACTCGGGGTGGCCGACGATGGAGAGGCAGGGAGGCGACGCCGACGAGGTGGCGAAGGCGCCGGGGTCCGGCGACAGCGAACGGCGAAGCCGGGGCGGCGCCAGGGGCAGTGACGGCCTTCGGGGAGGAAGGCGAGGCGTCCGGCGAGCGACAGGCGGCGACAGGGAGGAGGTCCGGTGACGGCGTCGTGGCCGACGCGGCGACGGGGGCAGTCGGGGTCGAGCCCCGATCCAGATCGGGGGGGAAGAGGCGTGGGGGAGATCGTGGGGAGAGGGATCGCGTGAGGGGGGAGTGGGGTGTCTCTAGGGTTTCAGGCACCCAGGGGAGGTTAGTAAAGGGCGCGGTTGGGCCGGCCTGGCGGCCTGGCAGCCTGCTGGGCCGAGGCCCAATTGGGGGGCTCTTTCTTTCTTCTTTTTTTGTTAGTTTTGTCTTTTCCCTTTTTCTTTTATTTATTTCTCTCTTCTGTTTTAATTCATTTTAAAATATCTTGGCATTAAAAAGGAGTTTTCTTCACTATAATTACCTAAGTAATATTAGGCACTACCCAAACATTTTTGTTTTAACTTTTGGAAACTTTTATTGTTGACATTAATTTGAATTTGAATTTTGAAACGGTTTCGAATTAACCCGAGATTAACTACAGTGACAGAGGTGATGTGGCACCATTAGCGTGGGATTACTATAGCTTAATTACCCGGGCATTACAGATCTACAGTCCGTTCGGGGCTTCGGAGAGGGGAATCCGTCGCCGTCGTCATCATCAACCTTCCTCCTTCACCAATGTCATGATGCTCACCACCGTGCATGAGTAATTCTATCGTAGGCTTGCTGGACGGTGATGGGTTGGATGAGATTTATCTTGTAATCGAGTTAGTTTTGTTAGGGTTTGATCCCTAGTATCCACTATGTTCTGAGATTTATGTTGCTATGACTTTGCTATGCTTAATGCTTGTCACTAGGGCCCGAGTGCCATGATTTCAGACCTGAACCTATTATGTTTTCATCAATATATGAGAGTTCTTGATCCTATCTTGCAAGTCTATAGTCACCTACTATGTGTTATGATCCGGCAACCCCAAAGTGACAATAATCGGGACCACTCCCGGTGATGACCGTAGTTTGAGGAGTTCATGTATTCACTATGTGTTAATGCTTTGGTCCGGTGCCCTATTAAAAGGAGGCCTTAATATCCCTTAGTTTCCAATAGGACCCCGCTGCCACGGGAGGGTAGGACAAAAGATGCCATGCAAGTTCTTTTCCATAAGCATGTATGACTATATCCGGAATACATGCCTACATTACATTGATGAACTGGAGCTAGTTCTGTGTCACCCTAGGTTATGACTGTTAGATGATCCATCGCATCCGGCATAATTCTCCATCACCGATCCATTGCCTACGAGCTTTTCCTATATTGTTCTTCGCTTATTTACTTTTCCGTTGCTATTGTTATCATCACTATAAAACACCAAAAATATTACTTTTGCTACCGTTACCTTTTACCACCGTTACCACTACTATCATATTACTTTTCTACTAAATACCTTGCTGTAGATATTAAGTTTCCAGGTGTGGCTGAATTGACAACTCAGCTGCTAATACTTGAGAATATTCTTTGGCTCCCCTTGTGTTGAATCAATAAATTTGGGTTGAATACTCTACCCTCGAAAACTGTTGCGATCCCCTATAATTGTGGGTTATCAAGACTATTGCGCCGTTGCCGGGGAGCATAGCTCTATTCTTTGAGTCACTTGGTATTTATATCTGCTTATCATTATGAAGAACTTGAAAGATCCAAGAACCAAGATTTATCCCTCAACTACGAGGGGAGGTAAGGAATTGCCATCTAGCTCTGCACTTGATTCACCTTCTGTTTTGAGTAAACTTGCGACACCTAAACCTGCTTGTGCTATTAATTCTGATATGTCGCATGTTATTGATGATGCCACTTCTGCTATGCATGGTACTTATGATGAAACTACTTCTATGCTTGATACTACTGTGCCACTTGGTGAATTTCTTGATGAACAACTTGCTAGGGCAAGAGAGAATGAAATTATTGAAACTGATAATATTGATGAAAGTGATGATGAAGATTCTCCCCCTAGATATGAATTGTCTGTTGTTTCTAAGGGTTATGTTATGGATGAAGAAACTGCTAGAGACTTTCTTGCTTGCAATGATAGGAGTGATCTTAAGAAATTATTAGGTAAGTTGAAACAGAAAACTTTGAATGCTAGAATGAAATATGATCCCGCTTATGCTACTTCACATATCTTTGTTACTAATAAGGATTATGATTTCTCTGTTGATCCTGAGTTAATTACTTTGGTTGACTCTGATCCTTTCTATGGCTATGAATCTGAAACTGTTGTGGCACATCTTACTAAATTAAATGATATAGCTACCCTGTTCACTAATGATGAGAAAACTCGCTACTATTATATCCTTAAATTATTTTCATTCTCATTAAAGGGTGATGCTAAGATATGGTTTAATTCTCTTGATCCTGGTTGTGTGCGTAGTCCCCAGGATATGATTTACTACTTCTGTGCTAAATATTTCCCTTCTCATAAGAAACAAGCTGCTTTAAGGGAAATATATAATTTTGTGCAAATTGAAGAAGAGAGTCTCCCACAAGCTTGGGGAGGCTTCTCCAATTACTTAATGCTTTGCCCGATCATCCTCTCAAGAAAAATAAAATACTTGATATCTTTTATAATGGACTAACCGATGCTTCCAGAGACCACCTGGATAGTTGTGCTGGTTGTGTTTTCAGGGAAAGAACTGTTGATGAAGCTGAAATTCTATTGAATAATATGTTGACTAATGGAAATAATTGGACACTCCCTGATCCAATTCCTAAACCAACTCCTGATCCAACTCCTAAGAAAAGGGGTATTCTATTTCTTAGTCCTGAAGATATGCAAGAGGCAAAGAAATCTATGAAAGAAAAAGGTATTAAAGCTGAAGGTGTTAAGAATTTACCTCCTATTGAAGAAATTCATGGTCTTGATAACCCGACACAGGTAGTAAAGGTAAATTCTCTCTATAGATATGATAAAGATAAAATCCCTCCTACTAAGTTTGCTAGCCAGTGCCTAGATGAGTTTGATAACTTTATGGTTAAGCAAGAAGATTTTAATGCTTATGTTGGTAGACAATTGAAACATAATACTTATATGATTGAACACTTGAGTGATTATATGGCTAATGTTAAAGGTGAACTAAAACTTATTAGTAAACATGCTTCTATGGTTACCACTCAAGTAGAACAGGTACTTAAAGCTCAGAATGATTTGCTCAATGAATTAAATAGTAAGAAGAATGATAATGTTGTTAGAGTTATGACTAGAGGTGGTAAAATGACTCAGGAACATTTGTATCCTGAGGGCCATCCTAAGAGAATTGAGGAAGATTCTTAGAGAAATAATATTGATGCACCTAGTCCTTCTAAGAGGAAGAAAAAGAAAAATGATAGGACTTTGCATGCTTCTAGTGAACCTGTTGTAGACACACCTGAGAATCCCAATGATTTTCTATTCTGATGCTGAAACACAATCTGGTAATGAACATGAACCTAGTGATAATGTTAATGATGATGTTCATGTTGATGCTCAACCTAGCAATAATAATGATGTAGAGATTGAACCTGCTGTTGATCTTGATAACCCACAATCAAAGAATCAACGTTATGATAAGAGAGACTTTGTTGCTAGGAAGCATGGTAAAGAAAGAGAACCATGGGTTCGGAAACCCATGCCTTTTCCTCCTAAACCATCCAAGAAAAAGGATGATGAGGATTTTGAGCGCTTTTCTGAAATGATTAGACCTATCTTCTTGCGTATGCGTTTGACTGATATGCTTAAATTGAATCCTTATGCTAAGTACATGAAAGATACTGTTACTAATAAAAGAAAGATACCGGAAGCTGAAATTTCCACCATGCTTGCTAATTATACTTTTAAGGGTGGAATACCTAAGAAACTAGGAGATCCTGGAGAACCAACTATACCATGCTCCATTAAAAGAAACTATGTTAAAACTGATTTATGTGATCTTGGAGCCGGTGTTAGTGTTATGCCTCTCTCTTTATATCGTAGACTTAATTTGAATAAGTTGACACCTACTGAAATATCTTTGCAAATGGCTGAAAAATCAACTGGTATACCTATCAGTATTTGTGAGGATGTGCCTGTTGTGGTTGCAAACGTTATTATTTTAATGGACTTTGTTATTCTTGATATTCCTGAGGCCGATAGTATGTCTATTATTCTTGGAAGACCCTTTTTGAATACTGCAGGGGTTGTTATTGATTGCACCAAAGGCAATGTCACTTTTCATGTTAATGGTAATGAGCATACGGTACACTTTTCGAGGAAACAACCTCAAGTCCATAGTATCAATTCTATTGGAAAAAATCCAACTATTACTATTGGAGGTTTTGAATTTCCTCTTCCTACTGTCAAGAAGAAATATGATATTCGTATTGTTGGGGACATGCATATCCACGTTGAGGTAACCTAGTGTTATTCAAAAATTCTCCGGTTCCATGTTATTTGGAATGAGTTTGTTAACAAGACTTGATCAACCTTGTTAATGGATTCCTTTTGATGAGCATGAGATGGATGAATTTAGAAAACACAATTCTCTGTACCCTCTTTTTACTTTCTGTTATTTATATTAAATAAAGCAAAAATAGTAAGTTTTGTCTGTTTTCTGAATTATCCATGCAATAAAAAATACCCCGAAAATAAAAGTTCTCCAAATGCCCTGAAATTTAAATATGATTTTTTCTGGAATATTTGAGAATATCTGGCACTAAGAACACAACACGGGGAGCAAGCACCTGACCACGAGGGTCCAGGGCGCGCCCACCCCCTCGGTGCGCGCCCTGCCTCGTGGGCCCACGGTGGCTCCCCTCCACTTATTCCAGCCACCACACACTCCTTCTTCCTCCCAAAAACATCACTAGCCAGATCAAACCCGAGTCCAAGCTCATCTTGCTGCCATTTTCGATCTCCTTGCTCAAAGCTCCATTCACAAAACTGCTTTGGGGGATTGTTCCTTAGTATGTGACTCCTCCAATGGTCCAATTAGCTTTTGTTCTAGTGCTTTATTCATTGCAAATTTTTGCTGCTTAGGTGACCCTGTTCTTGAGCTTGCACGTCAAATTTATGTGGTCAGAAGTAGTTTTGATGCATGATATTGCCTCTAGGCACTTGTAGGAGTAGTTGCTATTAATCTTGTTGAGTTTGGTTCACTTTTAGTTTGAAGTTACCAAAAATTTCAGAAATTTTTCAGAGGAAGAAATATATTTAGGAAAATGTACCAAGGTGGTCCTTCAAGGAAGCAAGGACCCAGGCTTGCAATACGCGATGCCGACGATGAGCCACCGAGGGAAGCTCGGGTGCGGGCTTGTGAATGGCCGTCAGAGGACTTTATGGATCGAGCAGGAATCAAGGAAGAATTTAACGCGTATGTGCGTAATGCCGATCTTGAGAGTTCGAGGCAGATAAGTGCCGCCAATACCACTATCTCACTGATTCCTTTGTGAGAAGGTTTGAATTTTCATCATCACGCAATTCTCAAACTGTCCTATTTGATCTTTATGGAAATTCTTATACTATGGACTTAGAGGATTTTAATACTGCTTGCAAACTTCCATAATGGGGCAGCACTAGTGAGCCTCGCAAATCTGAGTTTAGAAATTTTCTTGCTAGTATAACTATGGGGAAATCTAGAGATATAACACAAGCTACCATAGGGAGCATTCATTTTCCTGTTATACATTATTTTGCTCTCTTCATAGGTAGGTGCATAAATGGTAAGGATGAAGCATGTCACATGTGTGTCCCTGACCTCAGTGTTCTCAGGAGTGCTTTATTAGGAGATAAACATTATAATTTGGGAACCATTGTTGCACGTAGGTTGCATAATAATAGATTTAATGGAGATTTCTTTGGTGGAATTTATGCAACCCGTCTAGCTAATTTTCTTGATATACCTATACATGGGTATGATATGGAGTTGCCTCCTGTTTATTTAGATTATGAGGCTATGGTTCGTCATTAGTTTGTTGAGAGGAACGATCAGTTACTCCAGTACCGACTAATCTTTGACAGACGATGCACCTATCACGTCACTCTCCCTGCTCCTACTTTCTTTGACTTCCAGGCAAAGGGGAGATATGTTATAACCAGGGAGGAGGCGACCGAGTACGAGAGGAGGGCGGAGACAGCTTGCCTCCAAGATGCAGCTCATCAGGAAATTGCCGCTGCATCTCAGTACGACCCCAACTACAACTTTGGATATCCGCCAGGCCAGCTGTGGCCATAGACCAACTTAGACCAAAAGCCTGAGCTTGGGGGAGTATGTATTTCTCACCGACATTACATTCATGTTCACACACTCATTGCTAGTTGTCGGTGCTCATACTTTTTCATTGTAACATCCATGCTAGTTTATTTCCCTTTTATGCTTTCTTCTTGTGTGTTTGATAAACCTTAAGAAAAACAAAAAAATAGTTGTAGCTTTTAGCTAGTTTACTTTCCATGCCTGTAGTAGTAATTAAAAAGAAAACCCAAAAAGATTTCTCGTTCTTCTTTTGCTTGTTGGGAGCTTTCCCATATAAATAGTTTTATTTCTTTTCTTGTTCTTTGGGGGTCGAGAGGAGAAGACCATGATTAAAATGATTGAGTGGCTCTCATATGCATTATTGTTGATCTAACAAACAGCCCATATTACCTTGTCTTCTCTCTTGAATTGAATGCCTGCAGATTTCAGCTTAGTCTGATGCACGTGCACTATTATTATTATCCACACTATTCGGTCGTGCGAGTGAAAGGTAATAATGATGATTATATGATGAACTTATTGAGATGAGAAAAGCTGGTATGAACTCGACCTCTCTTGTTTTTGTAAATATGATTAGTTCATCATTCCTAATTCAGCCTATTATGAAAGAAACATGCTTACAATGACAATTAGAGATTATAGTTGCTTATGCCATGCTTAATTAGCTAGGAGCTTATAATGGTTTACCTTGCGTGCCAACATGCTATTAAAATGGTTGTGATGTGGTATGATAGGGTGGTATCCTCTTTTGAATGATTGGAGTGGCTTGACCTGGCACATGTTCACGCATGTAGTTGAAACAAAATCAACATAGCCTCTACAATATTTATGTTCATGGTGCATTATATCCTACTCATGCTTGCATTCGGTGTTGATTAATTTTAATGCATGTTCATGACTATTGTCGCTCTCTCGCTGGTCGCTTCCCAGTCTTTTTCTAGCCTTCACTTGTACTAAGCGGGAATACTGCTTGTGCATCCAATTCCATAAACCCCAAAGTTATTCCATATGAGTCCACCATACCTACCTATATACGGTATCTACCTACCATTCCAAGTAAATTTGTATGTGCAAAACTCTAAACCTTCAAATAAACATTCTGTTTTGTATGCTTGAATAGCTCATGTATCAACTAGGGTTGTCCGTATCTTCCATGTTAGGCGGGTTATTCTCAAGAGGATTGGACTCCGCTCCTCACTCACGAGAAAATGGCTGGTCACCGGGATGCCCAGTCCCATGCTTTAAGCAAACCAAATCGAAATAATTGCAAACGAAACTCCCCCAGGGCTGTTGTTAGTTGGAGGCACTCGTTGTTTCGAGCAAGCCATGGATTGATCCTTGTTGGTGGTGGGGGAGTATAAACTTAACCATTCTGCTTGGGAACCGCCTATAATGCGTGTAGCATGGAAGATATCACCATCTCTCGGTTGTTATGTTAATAATGAAAGTATATCGCTCAAAATATTATTCATATCTATTTCAAAACCAAGCTCTGGCACCTCTACAAATCCCTACTTCCCTCTGCGAAGGGCCTATCTATTTACTTTTATGTTGAGTCATCATCCTCTTATTAAAAAGCACCAGTTAGAGAGCACCACTGTCATTTGCATCTATTACTGTTAGTTTACATTGAGTATGACTTGACTGGATCTCTTTTACCATGAATTACAATGTCTAGTCAGTCCTTGATCTTTAAAGGTGCTCTGTATTTATGTTTTGCGGTCTCAGAAAGGGCTAGCAAGATACCGTCTTGTTATATCATATCATGATTGTTTTGAGAAAGTGTTGTCATCCGAGACTTATTATTATTGCTTGCTAGTTGATTATGTCATTGATATGAGTAAACATGAGACCTAAGTGTTATATTGAATATGGTTAGTTCATAATCTTTGCTGAAAACCTGAATGGTGGCTTTACATATTTACAACAACAAGAGCAAACAGAGTTTGTAAAAGTTTTTCTTTATCACTTTCAGTTTATCAACTGAATTGCTTGAGGACAAGCAAAGGTTTAAGCTTGGGGGAGTTGATACATCTTCGTCGTACTTTTCCAAACACTTTTGCCCTTGTTTTGGACTCTAACTTGCATGATTCGAATGGAACTAACCTAGACTGACGATGTTTTTAGCAGAATTGCCATGGTGTTATTTTTGTGCAGAAATAAAAGTTCTCGAAATGACCTGAAAATCAACGGAGAATTATTTTGGAATATATAAAAAATACGGGAAGAAGAATCCACGTCAGGGAGTCCTCCACCTGTCCACGAGGGTGGGGGCGCGCCTGCCCCCCTTGGGCGCGCCCCCTGCCTCGTGGGCCCCCTGATGCTCCACCAACCTCAACCCTGACTCCATATATTCACTTTCGGGGAGAAAAAAATCAGGGAGAAGGATTCATCGCATTTTATGATATAGAGCCGCCACCAAGCCCTAAACTCTCTTGGGGGGGGGGGCTGATCTGCAGTCCGTTTGGGGCTTCGGAGAGGGGAATCCGTCGCCATCGTCATCATCAACCTTCCTCCTTCACCAATGTCATGATGCTCACCATCGTGCATGAGTAATTCCATCGTAGGCTTGCTGGACGGTGATGGGTTGGATGAGATTTATCTTGTAATCGAGTTAGTTTTGTTAGGGTTTGATCCCTAGTATCCACTATGTTCTGAGATTGATGTTGCTATGACTTTGCTATGCTTAATGCTTGTCACTAGGGCCCGAGTGCCATGATTTCAGACCTGAACCTATTATGTTTTCATCAATATATGAGAGTTCTTGATCCTATCTTGCAAGTCTATAGTCACCTACTATGTGTTATGATCCGGCAACCCCGAAGTGACAATAATCGGGACCACTCCCGGTGATGACCGTAGTTTGAGGAGTTCATGTATTCACTATGTGTTAATGCTTTGGTCCGGTGCCCTATTAAAAGGATGCCTTAATATCCCTTAGTTTCCAATAGGACCCCGCTGCCACGGGAGGGTAGGACAAAAGATGTCATGCAAGTTCTTTTCCATAAGCACGTATGACTATATTCGGAATACATGCCTACATTACATTGATGAACTGGAGCTAGTTCTGTGTCACCCTAGGTTATGACTGTTACATGATCCATCGCATCCAGCATAATTCTCCATCACCGATCCATTGCCTACGAGCTTTTCCTATATTTTTCTTCGCTTATTTACTTTTCTGTTGCTATTGTTATCATCACTATAAAACACCAAAAATATTACTTTTGCTACCGTTACCTTTTACCACCATCACCGCTACTATCATATTACTTTGCTACTAAATACCTTGCTGCAGATATTAAGTTTCCAGGTGTGGTTGAATTGACAACTCAGCTACTAATACTTGAGAATATTCTTTGGCTCCCCTTGTGTCAAATCAATAAATTTGGGTTGAATACTCTAGCCTCGAAAACTGTTGTGATCCCCTATACTTGTGGGTTATCACCTATGCATGCATAAAAGTCAATAATCATGCAATGAAAATTATATCCTACTTGTGGTGCATTATTCGGTGTTAATTATGCTTAATTCTTTCTTATGAGATTATTCGTTTCTTGGTTGGTCGCTTGCCAATCTTTTGCTAGCCTTCATTTTGCACTAAGTATGATCTCTACTTGTGCATCCAAAATACTTTAAACCAGTTTTGCCACATGAGTCCACTATATCTACCTATATGCAGTATTCTTTTGCCGTTCTAAGAAAATTTTCATGTGCCATCTCTAATTTTCAAAATAAACTTCTCTTTTGTGTGTTTGTTTCGCTCACGGAGCGGAGAGGAGTGGCTAATATTTTCCATGCTAGATGTGTTATTCTCAAGATGAGTGTTTATTCACTTGTCATTGCACGAGAGTAAGGCAAAGGTATTAGGGATTCCTAGTCCCGAAATGCAAAAAAAGAAATGAATTTACTTTATGTTGTCAAATAATAAATTCCTTGGAAAGTGTTGGTATGGAGGGCACCCGTGGATACGGTTAGCCATGGAAAGTGAAAGTTATGGTGGAAAAAGGAATAAACTTTATTTTCTGTTTGGGAACTGCCTATGATATATCTATGCATGGAAAGTATTGGGAACTCTAAGTCGTTTTCGTTGGTGGGATGGATACACCTCCCAAAATGTTTTATCTCAAATTTTTCGCTTTGAGCTCTGGCACCTCTACAAATCCCTACTTCTCTCTGTGAAGGGACTTTCTTTTACTTTATGCAATTTTTATTTTGAAATTAGAGTCTCCATCTTCTCTCATAAAAGCACCAACTAGGATGCAATATGATCGTGCTCAAGTATTGGGTGTAGTTAATATTCGAGTGTGTTTCATGAATGGATCAATGTTTGAGCATGATGGGCTAGGGATAACTTATTTTAGCATTGATATTTTGAAAGACATGGTTCCTTGTTGATATGCTTGAGTATCTAAATTATTATGTCAAAAATAGACTATTGCTTTGAATCACATAAAAGTTCAAATGTCCATGCTATAAAGAAAAGAATATGATTTTAACTTGATGAACAGCACTCCACATCAAAAATTCTGTTTTTATCACTTACCTACTCGAGGATGAGTAGGAGTTAAGCTTGGGGATGCTGGTACGTATCCAACGTATCTATACATTTTGATTGTTCCATGATGTTTTATTATCAATATTGGATGTTTTATAATCATTTTATAGTCATTTTATATCTTTTTTTGGTACTAACCTATTGACATATTGCCAAGTGCCTGTTGTTGTTTTTTCCATGTTTTTTACATCGCAGAAAATCAATATCAAACGGAGTCCAAATTCCATGAAACTTTACGGAGATTTTTTATGGGCCACAAGGAAGGCAATGGGCCCTGGTTGCACCTGGGGGGTGCCCCGAGGGGGGCACAACCCACCAGGGCGCGCCAGGAGGCCCAGGCGCGCCCTGGTGGGTTGTGCCCACCTCGGGTGCTCCCCGGACTGCCTCTTTGCTCTATAAATACCCCAAAAATACTAGAACCCTAGGGGAGTCGATGAAATATTCATCCAGTCGCCGCAGAGTCCAGAATCACTAGATCCAATCTAAACACCATCTCGTATGGGGTTCACCACCTCCATTGGTGCCTCTCCGATGATGCGTGAGTAGTTCTTTGTAGACCTTCGGGTGCGTAGTTAGTAGCTAGATGGCTTCATCTCTCTCTCTTGATTCTCAATACAATGGTCTCTTGGAGATCCATATGATGTAACTCTTTTGCGCGCGTGTTTGTTGGAATCGGTGAACTTTGAGTTTATGATCAGATCTATGTTTTTATATCCATGAAAGTATTTGAGTTTCTTTGATCTCTTTTATGCATGACCTCTTATAGCCTCATATTTCTTCTCCGATATTTGGGTTTTATTTGGCCAACTTGATATATTTATCTTGCAATGGGAAGAGGTGCCCGGTTGTGGGTTTTATCTTACGGTGCTTGATCCCAGTGACAAAAAGGGAACCGACACGTATGTATTGTTGCTACTAAGGATAAAAGGACGAGATCTATATCTACCGCCATATAGATAAATGGATCTTGTCTACATCATGTCATCGTTCTTATTGCATTACTCCGTTTTTCCATGAACTTAATACACTAGATGCATGCTGGATAGTGTTCGATGTGTGGAGTAATAGTAGTAGATGCAGGCGGGAGTCGGTCTACTAATCTTGGACGTGATGCCTATGTAATGATCATTGCCTGGATATCGTCATAATTGTTTGAGGTTCTATCAACTACCCAACAGTAATTTGTTTACCCACCGTTTGCCATTTTTCTCGAGAGAAGCCACTAGTGAAACCTACGGCCCCCGGGTCTTCTTTCTCATATATTTGCATTACGATATACTTTTCCTTTGCATTTTTATTCAGATCTATTAAAATAGATATCCAAAAATACCTTGCTGTAATTTATTTTATTTGGCATTCGCTCTATCAATATTTACAACTTTATCTCCCGTCATACGCCATTTCTGGCGCCATACCCCGAAAGGGATTGACAACCCCTTTAACACGTCGGGTTGTGATGTGTTGTTATTTGTGTGCAGGGGTTGTTTACGTTGTGTTGCTTGGTTCTCCTACTGGTTCGATAACCTTGGTTTCATAACTAAGGGAAATACCTACCGTCGCTATGCTACATCATCCCTCCCTCTCCAAGGAAATACCAACATAGTTCCAGCTACCATCATCATGTCAATTTCCAGGACCGAGCCAATTGAAGCAGCCACCTCACAAACACCAAAGAAGTGCTTAAAACATCCAGGCACTTTTCCCAACTTCACCCGCATAGTATGCAACTTTCCTATGGCTTGAGTGTCATATGTCCAGTTGTCTACATTGATGACAACTTTTGTCCCTAGGAGATTGAAATTCCCAAATTTGTGAAGTTCTATCAGTCTGCTCTTATTTGGAAATCTCATAAGATAAGCTCTGTCTCCATGCTTATTGCATCTCCATTGCCAATCCCATTTGAACATATAGTTGAAGCCCTACAGAGACTGAGTTTCATTGATTTCTCGAGAAGCAATACTGACAATTGCCATTGGATTGATTTGTTCACTGCTCACCACTTCCTTAGAATTCTGGATCATTAGCACTCCCAAACCCCTAGCTGCATATCCTACAAACTTGGGCACTGGTTTCATTTGTTTCAGCTAGTTGCAATCCTCTATAATGTGAGAATTTTTCCCATAGATAATGCATTTGGGCAGTTTGCATTCCCTAGTCAAATGTCTAAAATCTTTGCATTTATTGCACATCACCCTAAGGTTAGTGATGTCTGCTAGAGTACGTCGGTATTTCCCCAAAGAGGACGGGATGATGCAGTACAGTGACGGTAGGTATTTCCCTTAGTGATGAGACCAAGGTTATCAAACCAGTAGGAGAACCACGCAACAATATGTGAATGACACCTACACACAAATAACAAATACTCGCAACCTGACGTGTTAAAGGGGTTCTCAATCCCTTTCGGGCAACGGCGCCAGAAATTGGCTAGTGGACGGGATAAAATTTGCAGAGATTGATAGATCGAACGCCAAATAAAATAAATTGCAGCAAGGTATTTTTGTATTTTTAGTTTAATAGATCTAAAAAGAAAAGAAAAGAAAATAGATCGCAAAGGAAAATATATTAAAGAAGAGACCCCGGGGCCGTAGATTTCACTAGTGGCTTCTCTCAAGAAAAATAACAAACGGTCGGTGAACAAATTATTGTTGGGCAATTGATAGAACTTCAAATAATCATGACGATATCCAGGCAATGATCATTATATAGGCATCACGACCTAGATTAGTAGACCGACTCCTGCCCGCATCTACTACTATTACTCCACACATCGACCGCTATCCAGCATACATCTAGTGTATTAAGTTCATGGGAAAACAGAGTAATGCAATAAGAACGATGACATAATGTAGACAAGATCTATTTATGTAGAAATAGACCCCATCTTGTTATCCTTAATGCCAACGATACATATGTGTCGGTTCCCTTTTTGTCACTGGGATCAAGCACCGTAAGATCTAACCCACCACAAAGCACCTCTTCCCATTGCAAGATAAATAAATCAAGTTGGCCAAAAAAAACAAATATCGGATAAGAAATACGAGGCTATAAGCAGTCATGCATATAAGAGATCAAAGAAGAATCAAATAACTTTCATGGATAAAAAGATAGATATTATCATAAACTCAAAGTTCATCGGATCCCAACAAACACATCGCAAAAAGAGTTACATCATATGGATTTCCAATAGACCATTGTATTGAGAATCAAATGAGAGAGAGGAAGCCATCTAGCTACTAACTACGGACCCATAGGTCTACAAAGAACTACTCACGCATCATCGGAGAGGCACCAATGGACATGATGAACCCCTCTGTGATGGTGTCTAGATTGGATCTGGTGGTTCTGGAACTTGCGGTGGCTGGAATTGATTTTCATCGACTCCCCTGGGGTTTCTGGAATGTTGGGGTATTTATAGAGTAAAGAGGCGGTCCGGGAGACACCCGAGGTGGGTACAACCCACCAGGGTGCGTCTAAGCCTCCAGGTGCGCCCTGGTGGGTTGTGCTCCCCTCGGAGCAGCCCCCGGGTGCTTCTTCGGCCCACTGGATGTCTTCTAGTCCAAAAAAATCCACAAAAAGTTTCACTGCATTTGGACTCTGTTTGGTATTGATTTCCTGCGATGTAAAAAACATGCAAAAAAAACATAAACTTGCACTTGGCACTATGTCAATAGGTTAGTACAAAAATGATATAAAATGACTATAAAATGATTATAAAACATCCAAGAATGATAATATAACAGCATGGAACAATCAAAAATTATAGATACATTGGAGACATATCAGTTAGCTCCACTTTTGTTCTAATTAGTCCCTTCTCTCTGTGCAAACATAGCACCCCCCCCCTCGCGCGCAATTCCTCTGATTCTGCCTAAATCCTGCTCTAGTATCAATCTCTCTCCCCTTATTGTTGTCTCTATTGTACATGAGGCTTCCCTTCCCATTTTCACCTTCCGGTTCTTTCAATCCTTCTGTTTGATTTCCGTTTCCTGCAACAGCACCTGCCCCCTATTGTGTCATCTGAGCAAGGAGCGCACCAAACCACTGTTGTTGCTGGAGCAACTCAAGAGAGGGGTTGAAAGAGTGGAAAGTATCTTTAACTTTTCCTTCATGCCCTATTCGATCAACCTCTTGTTTATTTCCCTCATTCTCTTTGTCTTCATCAGTAACTTTTGTCCCTGATCTCGACCCCTCTCCTCCATCTCCCTGGTAGTTGAAGTTACCAGGAGTGAATCTGGATCCAAAGCCCTCCAAACTTCTGCTTTGTTGTTGAAAATTCCCTCTGTATTTGTCTACTTCTTCTTTCTTTCTCTATTGAAAGTTCTCTCTTCCCCCACGGTTGGATCTCCCTCCACCCCGATTTCCTGCAAAACCCATGTTCATCTCTTCCTCTCCTTCTGTTTCTGGTGGCGGTGGGGGGAGGGGGAAACCTAAATCCTTGAGGGGATTGCACTCTCGTCCCAACAGGAGGATAGGCTCGTAATTTATACTGGCAAAGCTTTTAGAAAGTATATTCGCCAAAGGCGTTTCGCTCCCTTTCCAATTTTGCCCCCCTTTTCCCCTCTTATCGAAATCTTCCCTTGGATCAGGGTTACTTTTTTCTATATTGCCCAAACCATTCTCAATCTCCAATTCATCAATATATGTCGCCTCATTAGACTAGAAATCAGGAATTTGGGCATATTGTTTCTGGCTCATCATATTGATGATTTCCCTACCAAGCATAACTTAGCTCCGGGTGATCCCAATCTCCCCCCCTCTAGAAGGAATAGAGTCAGAATGAACTCTACTTTCAATTTTTTCCCATCATTTGGAAGCTAATCGTCGTTGTTTTCTATTTTAAAATTTTCCCAATCCCCCTTGAGGGAGTCCTGGATTAAGGGGTCCTCGGGCGTTCGGCCTGTGTGACGTGGGTCGGACTATTGGGCCATGAAGATACAAGATAGAAGACTTTCTCCCGTATCCGGATAGGACTCTCCTTTGCGTGGAAGGCAAGCTAGGCGGATGGATGTACTATTTCCTTTCTATGTAACTGACTTTGTACAACCCTAGTCCCCTCCGGTGTCTATATAAACCGGAGGATTTAGTCCATAGAGGCAATCATAATCATATAGGCTAGACTTCTAGGGTTTTAGCCATTACGATCTCGTGGTAGATCAACTCTTGTAACCCCTATACTCATCAATATAATCAAGCAGGACGTAGGGTATGACCTCCATCAAGAGGGCCTGAACCTGTGTAAAACTTCGTGTCCCCTGTCTCCTGTTGCCATCAACCTCACACGCACAGTTCGGGACACCCTACCCAACATCCGCCGGTTTTGACACCGACATTGGTGCTTTCATTGAGAGTTCCATTGTGTCGCTTTCAGAAGGTTCGATGGCTTCATCCATCATCTGCAATGATGCTGTCCTAGGGGAGCTTTTTCTCCCCGGCCAGATTTTCGTATTCGGCGGCTTCGCACTGCGGGCCAACTCGCTTGGCCATCTGGAGCAGATCGACAGCTATGCCCCAGGTCACCAGATTAGTTTCGGAAACCTGGATTATGTCACTGATATCCGAGGAGACTTGATCTTCCAAGGATTCATGACCCCAACCTCCGCTCTGGCCTTAGAGACGGAGCGCCTCACCAGTATCGAAGACGGGATTTCTAAACCCGCCGGACTATCTGTGGCCACTAGGCCCAGTACGGGAGAGCTGGAGGAAGCAGCATCACCGATGTCTGCCACCAAGAAGGACTCTTCCCCGGACGCCGGCTCCGAACTCTCGGAGTCAGCATCGTGAGAGCTTGGCCAAGGAATTCCTTTCCTGCCATACTCCACGAATTCTATTCTCCCTCAACAAACCTCGCCTTTAGGCGAGGCTCTGGACTTGATGCGATCCCTCGTGATTACGGAGGAGCAACATCCGAACTACGCCTAGCCCAGACTAGGGGCTGAGAGCGGGGAATTTTATGTCCCACCCACCACCCACTTCATCGCCACAATAGAGGACTTAACTGACATGCTCGATTACGACTCCGAAGACATCAACGGTATGGACGACGATGCCGGAGAGGAGCAAGCCGAAAACCTGCCGTTTACCGGACGCTGGATGGCCACCTCTTCGTATGACATGTATATGGTGGACGCACCCAAGGAGGGTGACAGCGATAAAGAGAAAAATCCAATAGAGGATAAACCTCTCGAGATACAACAAAAGCGCCAACGACGCCGCTCTAAATCATGCCGCAGCAAAGACAGCAATACCGGCACGAGAGACAACAACACTCCGGATGATGCCGAAGACCAAGAAAATCCCGTCGAGCAATACTCCGAACAAGACGGTCGGGAGGATGGGCGAGTTAGCCCTGATGAACAGGCTGCAAATGAAGACTCGGAGGACAGTAATTATCTTCCACCCTCCGAGGATGAGGTGAGCCCCGGCGACAAAGACTTTCTCGTGCCTGAGGAACCTATCGAGCAGGAACGCTTTAAGCAACGACTAATAGCCACTGCAAGGAGCCTGAAAAAGAAGTAGTAGCAGCTTCAAGCTGATCAAGATCTGCTCAACGATAGATGGACTGATGTCCTGGTAGTAGAAGAATATGGCCTTGAGCGCCCAACCAAAAGTTACCCGAAGCGTAAACTGCTACCTCAATTCGATGACGACGCACCTAAGCCCGTACCATCAGCATGTAATGTGGCTGATCGACCACCACGCGGTCGGGGCAAAACGGCAACTCAAGCCGAACACCGGCCCATCCTACCTCATCGTAACGGGAGAGACAAAACTGCTCAGGGATACACATATGACCTGCGGCAGGACCTGAAGAATAAAGCTGGACCGGCAAGATCGATCTACGAATCGCGGGGGCGTGCCCCGACGCGCGACGACTTCTATCAAGCTGAACATGGCAAGCACAATTACGTCCGAGCCGAAAATCGCAGATGGACTCCATCCGAACTACGTCACGATCTGGCTCGATATAGATACGCCGCACACCCCCTCTGCTTCATTGATGAAGTAATGGAACATTGTTGGAAATATGCCCTAGAGGCAATAATAAAAGGATTATTATTATATTTCCTTGTTCATGATAATTGTCGTTTATTCATGCTATAATTGTGTTATCCGAAAATCGTAATACATGTGTGAATACTTAGACACCAACATGTCCCTAGTAAGCCTCTAGTTGACTAGCTCGTTGATCAACAGATAGTCATGGTTTCCTGACTATGGACATTGGATGTCATTGATAACGAGATCACATCATTAGGAGAATGATGTGATGGACAAGACCCAATCCTAAACATAGCACAAGATCGTATAGTTCGTTTGCTAGAGTTTTCCAATGTCAAGTATCTTTTCCTTAGACCATGAGATCGTGTAACTCCCGGATACCGTAGGAGCGCTTTGGGTGTACCAAACGTCACAACGTAACTGGGTGTCTATAAAGGTATACTACGGGTATCTCCGAAAGTGTCTGTTGGGTTGACACGGATCAAGACTGGGATTTGTCACTCCGTATGACGGAGAGGTATCACTGGGCCCACTCGGTAATGCATCATCATAATGAGCTCAAAGTGAACAAGTGTCTGGTCACGGGATCATGCATTACGGTACGAGTAAAGTGACTTGCCGGTAACGAGATTGAACGAGGTATTGGGATACCGACGATCGAATCTCGGGCAAGTAACATACCGATTGACGAAGGGAATTGTATACGGGGTTGCTTGAATCCTCGACATCGTGGTTCATCCGATGAGATCATCGAGGAGCATGTGGGAGCCAACATGGGTATCCAGATCCCGCTGTTGGTTATTGACCGGAGAGCAATCTCGGTCATGTCTACATGTCTCCCGAACCCGTAGGGTCTGCACACTTAAGGTTCGGTGACGCTAGGGTTGTAGAGATATGTATATGCAGTAACCCGAAAGTTGTTCGGAGTCCCGGATGAGATCCCGGACGTCACGAGGAGTTTTGGAATGGTCCAGAGGTAAAGAATTATATATAGGAAGTGCTATTTCGGCCATCGGGACAAGTTTCGGGGTCACCGGTATTGTACCGGGACCACCGGAAGGGTCCCGGGGGTCCACCGGGTGGGGCCACCTATCCCGGAGGGCCCCATGGGCTAAAGTGGGAAGGGATCCAGCCCAAAGTGGGCTGGGGCACCACTTTCCCCTAGGGCCCATGCGCCTAGGTTAGGGGAAACCCTAAAGGGGGGCGCCCCCTTGCTTGGGGGGCAAGCCCCCCACCCCTTGGCCGGCGCCCCCCCTAGGAGATTGCATCTCCCAGGGCCGGCGCCCCCCCTAGGCTCCCTATATATAGTGGGGGGGAAGGAGGGCCTCTTACCCCACGCCTTTGGTGCCTCCCTCTCCCTCTCCAACACCTCCTCCTCCTCCATAGAGCTTGGCGAAGCCCTGACGGAGTACTGCAGCTCCACCACCACCACGCCGTCGTGCTGCTGCTGGAGCCATCTTCCTCAACCTCTCCTTCTCCCTTGCTGGATCAAGAAGGAGGAGACATCACGCTGACCGTACGTGTGTTGAACGCGGAGGTGTCGTCCGTTCGTCGCTAGGATCTCCGGTGATTTGGATCACGTCGAGTACGGCTTCCTCATCCCCGTTCTTTGAACGCTTCCGCGCGTGAACTACAAAGGTACGTAGATGCAATCCGATCACTCGTTGCTAGATGAAATCCTAGATGGATCTTGGTGAAACCGTAGGAAAATTTTTGTTTTCTGCAACGTTCCCCAACAGTGGCATCATGAGCTAGATCTATGCGTAGTTCCTTTTGCACGAGTAGAACACAATTTGTTGTGGGTGTAGATGTTGTCAACTTTCTTGCCGCTACTAGTCTTATTTTGCTTCAACAGTATTGTGGGATGAAGCGGCCCGGACCAACCTTACACGTACGCTTACGTGAGACCAGTTCCACCGACTGACATGCACTAGTTGCATAAGGTGGCTGGCGGATTTCTGTCTCTCCCACTTTAGTTGGAGCGGATTTGATGAAAAGGGTCCTTATGAAGGGTAAATAGAAGTTGACAAATCACGTTGTGGCTTTCACGTAGGTAAGAAAACATTCTTGCTAGAACCCTATTTCAGCCACGTAAAACTTGCAACAACAATTAGAGGACGTCTAACTTGTTTTTGCAGCAAGTGCTTTGTGATATGATATGGCCAAAGTTGTGATGAATGATGAATGATATATATGTGATGTATGAGATGTTCATGCTATTGTAATAGGAATCACGACTTGCATGTCGATGAGTATGACAACCGGCAGGAGCCATAGGAGTTGTCTTTATTTTTTGTATGACCTACGTGTCATTGAGAAACGCCATGTAAATTACTTTACTTTATTGCTAAACGTGTTAGCCAAAGTAGTAGAAGTAATAGTTGGTGAGCAACTTCATGGAGACACGATGATGGAGATCATGATGATGGAGATCATGATGATGGAGATCATGGTGTCATGCTGGTGACAAGATGATCATGGAGCCCCAAGATGGAGATCAAAGGAGCTATGTGATATTGGCCATATCATGTCACTATTATTATTTGATTGCATGTGATGTTTATCATGTTTCTGCATCTTGTTTACTTAGAAAGACGGTAGTAAATAAGATGATCCCTCATAATAATTTCAAGAAAGTGTTCCCCTAACTGTGCACCGTTGCGACAGTTCGTTGTTTCGAAGCACCACGTGATGATCGGGTGTTAGATTCCAACGTTCACATACAACGGGTGTAAGACAGATTTACACATGCAAACACTTAGGTTGACTTGACGAGCCTAGCATGTACAGACATGGCCTCGGAACACAGAAGACCGAAAGGTCGAGCATGAGTCATATAGAAGATACGATCAACATGAAGATGTTCACCGATGTTGACTAGTCCGTCTCACGTGATGATCGGACACGGCCTAGTTAACTCGGATCATGTTATACTTATATTACTGGAGGGATGTCTATCTAAGTGGGAGTTCATTGAATAATTTGATTAGATGAACTTAATTATCATGAACTTAGTCTAATTTTTTTACAATATGTCTTGTAGATCAAATGGCCAACGTAGTCCTCAACTTCAGCGCGTTCCTAGAGAAAACCAAGCTGAAAGACGATGGCAGCAACTACACGGACTGGGTCCGGAACCTGAGGATCATCCTCATAGCTGCCAAGAAAGATTATGTCCTACAAGCACCGCTAGGTGACGCACCTGTTCTCCCTGCAGAACAAGACGTTATGAATGCTTGGCAGGCACGTACCGATGACTACTCCCTCGTTCAGTGCGACATGCTTTACAACTTATAGCCAGGGCTCCAAAAGCGTTTTGAGAGACACGGAGCATATGAGATGTTCAAAGAGCTGAAAATGGTTATCCAAGCTCATGCCCGGGTTGAGAGATATCAAGTCTCCGACAAGTTCTTCAGCTGTAAGATGGAGGAAAACAGTTCTGTCAGTGAGCACATACTCACTATGTCTGGGTTGCATAACCGCTTGACTCAGCTGGGAGTTAATCTCCCGGATGACGCGGTCATTGACAGAATCCTTCAGTCGCTTCCACCGAGCTACAAGAGCTTTGTGATGAACTTCAATATGCAGGGGATGGAAAATACCATTCCTGAAGTATTTGCAATGCTGAAATCAGCAGAGGTAGAAGTCAAAAAGGAACATCAAGTGTTGATGGTGAATAAAACCACTAAGTTCAAGAAGGGCAAGGGTAAGAAAGCCTTCAAGAAGGACGGCAAGGGAGTTGCCGCGCCCGGCAAGCAAGCTGCCGGGAAGAAGCCAAAGAATGGACCCAAGCCCGAGACTGAGTGCTTTTATTGCAAGGGAAGTGGTCACTGGAAGCGGAACTGCCCCAAATACTTAGCGGATAAGAAGGCCGGCATCATGAAAGGTATATGTGATATACATGTAATTGATGTGTACCTTACCAGTACTCGCAGTAGCTCCCGGGTATTTGATACCGGTGCGGTTGCTCACATTTGTAACTCAAAACAGGAGCTGTGGAATAAGCGGAGACTGGCGAAGGACGAGGTGACGATGCGCGTCGAGAATGGTTCCAAGGTCAATGTGATCGCCGTCGGCACGCTACCTCTACATTTACCTTCGGGATTAGTTTTAAACCTTAATAATTGTTATTTAGTGCCAGCTTTGAGCATGAACATTGTATCAGGATCTCGTTTAATTCGAGATGGCTACTCATTTAAATCCGAGAATAATGGTTGTTCTATTTATATGAGAGATATGTTTTGTGGTCATGCTCTGATGGTGAATGGTTTATTCTTAATGAATCTCGAGCGTAATGCTACACATGTTCATAGTGTGAGTACCAAAAGATGTAAGATTGATAATGATAGTCCCACATACTTGTGGCACTGCCGCCTTGGTCACATAGGTGTCAAACGCATGAAGAAGCTCCATGCTGATGGACTTTTAGAGTCTCTTGATTACGAATCATTTGACACATGCGAACCATGCCTCATGGGTAAAATGACCAAGACTCCGTTCTCAGGAACAATGGAGCGAGGAACCAACTTATTGGAAATCATACATACTGATGTGTGCGGTCCAATGAGTGTTGAGGATCGCGGTGGCTATCGTTATGTTCTCAGCCTCACTGATGACTTGAGTAGATATGGGTATGTCTACTTAATGAAACACAAGTCTGAGACCTTTGAAAAGTTCAAGGAATTTCAGAGTGAGGTTGAGAATCAACGTGACAGGAAAATCAAGTTCCTGCGATCAGATCGTGGAGGAGAATACTTGAGTCACGAGTTTGGCACACACTTAAGAAAATGTGGAATAGTTTCACAACTCACGCTGCCTGGAACACCTCAGCGTAATGGTGTGTCCGAACGTCGTAATCACACTCTATTAGATATGGTGCGATCTATGATGTCTCTTACCGATTTATCGCTATCTTTTTGGGGCTATGCTTTAGAGACTTCTGCATTCACTTTAAATAGGGCTCCGTCGAAATCCGTTGAGACGACACCGTATGAATTATTGTTTTGGAAGAAACCTAAGCTGTCGTTTCTAAAAGTTTGGGGATGCGATGCTTATGTCAAGAAACTTCAACCTGAAAAGCTCGAACCCAAGTCGGAAAAATGCATCTTCATAGGATACCCTAAAGAAACTATTGGGTATACCTTCTACCTCAGATCCGAAGGCAAGATCTTTGTTGCCAAGAATGGATCCTTTCTAGAGAAGGAGTTTCTCTCGAAAGAAGTAAGTGGGAGGAAAGTAGAACTTGATGAAGTATTACCTCTTGAACCGGAAAATGGCGCAACTCAAGAAAATGTTCCTGAGGTGCCTGCACCGACTAGAGAGGAAGTTAATGATGATGATCAAGATACTTCTGATCAAGCTCCTACTAAAATTTGAAGGTCCACAAGGACACGTTCCGCACCAGATTGGTACGGCAACCCTGTCTTGGAAATCATGTTGTTAGACAACGGTGAACCTTCGAACTATGAAGAAGCGATGGCGGGCCCGGATTCCGACAAATGGATGGAAGCCATGAAATTCGAGATAGGATCCATGTATGAAAACGAAGTATGGACTTTGACTGACTTGCCCGTAGAGCGGCGAGCCATAGAAAATAAATGGATCTTTAAGAAGAAGACAGGCGCGGATGGTAATGTGACCATCTATAAAGCTCGGCTTGTCGCTAAGGGTTATCGACAAGTTCAAGGGGTTGACTACGATGAGACTTTCTCACCGGTAGCGAAGCTGAAGTACGTCCAAATCATGTTAGCAATTGCCGCATTCTATGATTATGAAATATGGCAAATGGACGTCAAAACGGCATTCCTTAATGGTTTCCTTAAGGAAGAATTGTATATGATGCAGCCGGAATGTTTTGTCGATCCTAAGTATGCTGACAAGGTGTGCAAGCTCCAACGCTCGATTTATGGGCTGGTGCAAGCATCTCGGAGTTGGAACATTCGCTTTGATGAGATGATCAAAGCATTTGGGTTTATGCAGACTTATGGAGAAGCCTGCGTTTACAAGAAAGTGAGTGGGAGCTCTGTAGCATTTCTCATATTATATGTAGATGACATACTTTTGATGGGAAATGATATAGAGCTTTTGGACAGCATTAAGGCCTACTTGAATAAGAGTTTTTCAATGAAGGACCTTGGAGAAGCTGCTTATATATTAGGCATCAAGATCTACAGAGATAGATCAAGATGCCTTATAGGTCTTTCACAAAGCACATACCTTGATAAGATATTGAAGAAGTTCAATATGGATCAGTCTAAGAAGGGGTTCTTGCCTGTGTTGCAAGGTGTGAAATTGAGCTCAGCTCAATGTCCGACCACGGCAGAAGATATAGAAGAGATGAGTGTCATCCCCTATGCCTCAGCCATAGGTTCTATTATGTATGCCATGTTGTGTACCAGACCTGATGTAAACCTTGTCGTGAGTTTGGTAGGAACGTACCAAAGTAATCCCGGCAAGGAACACTGGACAACGGTCAAGAATATCCTGAAGTACCTGAAAAGGACTAAGGAAATGTTTCTCGTTTATGGAGGTGACGAAGAGCTCGTCGTAAAAGGTTACGTCGATGCTAGCTTCGACACAGATCTGGATGACTCTAAGTCACAAACCGGATACGTGTATATTTTGAATGGTGGGGCAGTAAGCTGGTGCAGTTGCAAGCAAAGCGTCGTGGCGGGATCTACATGTGAAGCGGAGTACATGGCAGCCTCGGAGGCAGCGCATGAAGCAATTTGGGTGAAGGAGTTCATCACCGACCTAGGAGTCATACCCAATGCGTCGGGGCCGATCAATCTCTTCTGTGACAACACTGGAGCTATTGCTCTTGCCAAGGAGCCCAGGTTCACAAGAAGACAAGGCACATCAAGCGTCGCTTCAACTCCATTCGTGAAAATGTTCAAGATGGAGACATAGATATTTGTAAAGTACATACGGACCTGAATGTAGCAAATCCGTTGACTAAACCTCTCCCTAGAGCAAAACATGATCAACACCAGAATTCCATGGGTGTTCGATTCATCACAATGTAACTAGATTATTGACTCTAGTGCAAGTGGGAGACTGTTGGAAGTATGCCCTAGAGGCAATAATAAAATGATTATTATTATATTTCCTTGTTCATGATAATTGTCTTTTATTCATGCTATAATTGTGTTATCCGGAAATCGTAATACATGTGTGAATACTTAGACACCAACATGTCCCTAGTAAGCCTCTAGTTGACTAGCTCGTTGATCAACAAATAGTCATGGTTTCCTGACTATGGACATTGGATGTCATTGATAACGAGATCACATCATTAGGAGAATGATGTGATGGACAAGACCCAATCCTAAACATAGCACAAGATCGTATAGTTCGTTTGCTAGAGTTTTCCAATGTCAAGTATCTTTTCCTTAGACCATGAGATCGTGTAACTCCCGGATACCGTAGGAGTGCTTTGGGTGTACCAAACGTCACAATGTAACTGGGTGACTATAAAGGTATACTACGGGTATCTCCGAAAGTGTCTGTTGGGTTGACACGGATCAAGACTGGGATTTGTCACTCCGTATGACGGAGAGGTATCACTGGGCCCACTTGGTAATGCATCATCATAATGAGCTCAAAGTGACCAAGTGTCTGGTCACGGGATCATGCATTACGGTACGAGTAAAGTGACTTGCCGATAACGAGATTGAACGAGGTATTGGGATACCGACGATCGAATCTCGGGCAAGTAACATACCGATTGACGAAGGGAATTGTATACGGGGTTGCTTGAATCCTCGACATCGTGGTTCATCCGATGAGATCATCGAGGAGCATGTGGGAGCCAACATGGGTATCCAGATCCCGCTGTTGGTTATTGACCGGAGAGCAATCTCGGTCATGTCTACATGTCTCCCGAACCCGTAGGGTCTGCACACTTAAGGTTCGGTGACGCTAGGGTTGTAGAGATATGTATATGCAGTAACCCGAAAGTTTTTCGGAGTCCCGGATGAGATCCCGGACATCACGAGGAGTTTAGGAATGGTCCAGAGGTAAAGAATTATATATAGGAAGTGCTATTTCGGCCATCGGGACAAGTTTCGGGGTCACCGGTATTGTACCGGGACCACCGGAAGGGTCCCGGGGGTCCATCGGGTGGGGCCACCTATCCTGGAGGGCCCCATGGGCTAAAGTGGGAAGGGATCCAGCCCAAAGTGGGCTGGGGCGCCACTTTCCCCTAGGGCCCATGCGCCTAGGGTAGGGGAAACCCTAAAGGGGGGCGCCCCCTTGCTTGGGGGGCAAGCCCCCCACCCCTTGGCCGCCGCCCCCCTAGGAGATTGCATCTCCTAGGGCCGGCGTCCCCCTCCTAGGCTCCCTATATATAGTCGGGGGGAAGGAGGGCCTCTTACCCCACGCCTTTGGTGCCTCCCTCTCCCTCTCCAACACCTCCTCCTCCTCCATAGAGCTTGGCGAAGCCCTGACGGAGTACTGCAGCTCCACCACCACCACGCCGTCGTGCTGCTGCTGGAGCCATCTTCCTCAACCTCTCCTTCCCCCTTGCTGGATCAAGAAGGAGGAGACGTCACGCTGACCGTACGTGTGTTGAACGCGGAGGTGCCGTCCGTTCGGTGCTAGGATCTCCGGTGATTTGGATCACGTCGAGTACGGCTTCCTCATCCCCGTTCTTTGAACGCTTCCGCGCGTGAACTACAAAGGTATGTAGATGCAATCCGATCACTCGTTGCTAGATGAACTCCTAGATGGATCTTGGTGAAACCGTAGGAAAATTTTTGTTTTCTGCAACGTTCCGCAACAAACATGAATTCCCAGAAGAGTTCAAACCCGTTAATATCGAATCATATGATGGAACCACAGATCCCGCGGTATGGATTGAAGACTTTATTCTCCATATTCGTATGGCCCGCGGCAATGATCTTCATGCCATCAAATACCTTCCCCTAAAACTCAAGGGGCCAGCCCGACACTGGATGAACAGCCTACCTGAAAACTCCATTGGAAACTGGGAGGATTTGGAAGAAGCCTTCCTTGACAACTTCCAAGGTACATATGTTCGACCTCCGGATGCCGACGACTTAAGTCACATAATTCAACAGCCCGGAGAGTCAGCCAAGAAATTCTGGACTAGGTTCTTAACCAAAAAGAACCAGATCATTGACTGTCCGAATGACGAAGCCCTAGCGGCCTTTAAACATAGCATCCGGGATGAATGGCTCGCCCGACACCTCGGCCAAGAAAAGCCGGAGTCCATGGCAGCCCTCACAGCGCTTATGACCCGCTTTTGCGCGGGCGAAGATAGCTGGCTAGCCCATAACAATAACAATGCAAGCGAACCTGGCACTTCGGAAGCCAGAAATAGCAATGTCAAGCCCCGACGCAACATGCACAAGCATCGAAACAATGGTGACAATACCGAAGACACGGCGGTCAACGCCGGATTCAATGGCTCCAAGTCCGGTCAGTGGAAGAAGCCCTATAAAAGAAATAACCAGGGCCCTTCCAGCCTGGACCGCATACTCGATCGTCCATGTCAGATCCATGGGACCCCCGATAAACCAGCCAACCATACTGACCGGAGCTGTTGGGTTTTCAAACAAGCCGGCAAGTTAAAAGCCAAAGACAAAGAGAAGGGGTCACAAAGCGAAAATGACGACGAGGAGCCCCATCCACCGAACGCAGGGGGACAAAAGAAGTTTCCCCCTCAAATTAAAACGGTGAACATGATATACGCTACCCATATCCCCAAGAGGTAGCACAAGCGCGCGCTCAGGGACGACCATGCGATAGAGCCAGTCACCCCAAAATTCAACCCATGGTCGTCATGCCCGATCACCTTCGATCGCAGGGACCACCCGACCAGTATCCATCATGGCGGTTCAGCGGCACTGGTCCTCGACCCAATAATTGATGGATTCCACCTCACACGAGTCCTCATGGACGGTGGCAGTAGCCTCAACCTGCTCTATCAGGATACAATGCGCAAAATGGGCATCGATCCATGAAGGATCAAGCCCACCAAAACTACCTTTAAAGGAGTTATACCAGGTGTAGAGGCCCGCTGCTCAGGCTCAATCACATTGGAGGTCGTCTTCGGATCTCCGGACAACTTCCGAAGCGAAGAGTTAATATTCGATATCGTCCCCTTCCATAGTGGCTATCACGCACTGCTCGGACGAACCGTGTTTGCCCGATTCAATGCGGTGCCGCACTATGCTTATCTCAAGCTCAAGATGCCCGGACCACGCGGTGTCATAACAGATAATGGAAACACGGAGCGCTCCCTCCGTACCGAGGAGCACACCGCTGCCCTGGCAGCAGAGGTACAGAGCGGCCTTCATAAGTAGAACCTTAATTCGGCGGCCATACTCCTGGACACTGTCAAACGAGTCCAGACTACTCTGCGGCAGGACAGTCCAGCTCGTTAGGAGCTCGATTAGCAATTTGACCTCTGTCTCAGTCCTAACCAAGTGGCGGCATACGTACCGCGCGTACATAACTACACCCTAAAAATACCATGGGCGGAGACGGAGGGACAACCAGACTGTGGTCCACAATAGGGCTTCACCTTCCTTGGACACACATACTTTTACTTTTCTTTTTATCCTTTTTAGGTTTCTTTTCCGTAGGCCCCTCTCGACGACCTCATAATTAGTCCTTTCGAAGGACGGATATACCAAGGTGGCAAGTAGCACAGACGTGTGGGGGAATCTCTAGATGTTCTTCTCAACGACCACTCTACCTGCTTTCAGGACCCGTATGCAGCTCCTCCTTGGTCTTGGCAGGTTAAATAGCCATTGTTGCTTATCGCACTATTTGTACAAAATATGCTTTAACGTATTAATCCAACTATAATGGAAACAGTTTGCGGCCCAACTTTCGCGGCACTAGCTTGCTACTTCATTTTTTCTTGATAATCTTTTCAATTGCACTCATACACTTTGGTACGCCTTAAAACGCCAGGGCTTCATTGCACCCCATATTACGACAATAAAGTCCGAACACTTTTTACAGTACGGTTCAGCACCCCAAATTTCAGCATTATATGCATTGGCTCCGAATCATGTCTTTGGTCAATAGTTGGGTTGCCCGGCTCCTGTGCTTACTACCTTACGTTCTGCTCTATCGGCTAGGGTAGTAAAGGGAGAACTACTGTGATTGTGTCTTAGTTTATCCGGATGAGCACCTCAGTAGAGAAAGCCAAAAACTGACTGTCATGATGTGGCGTGAGCCGGTCAGCTGTTCGGAGGTTAGAAATCTTTTGCGATTTTTTCCGCATTATGCGACGAATCGGTCTTTACCCGATCAGGTGTTTACAGCACCCTAGTTCGGAATCACGAATACTAGCGGCTGCGCCTAAAATTCTATTGTCAAACTCCTATGGCTAAGTGAGGGTGATAAAGCCACATAATCCGATTGACTAGTTCGTTGCGCTAAACACCTCCTTCAACGACCAAACTTTTGGATAAAGGGTGTTTTAGATTTATCCCGAACACCCCCGTACTACCTACGTGGGGGCTAAAGCCGACGACTGGCCAACCCTCAGACTTAATAAAATGGCTGCACAGGAGGTAAAATTTTAAATAATAAACAGCAAGCATTATATTACACATCAGTCTTGTTTTCATCATACAGGGCGGGATAACATAAAGGTACTCATTCAAAGATAATGTCTTTTGAGCACTAGCCCTCTACAATGCGGGATCCCTTGAGGACATCATCAAAATAGCGCTCCGGTGTGCGGTGCTCCTTGCCAGCGGGCGGTCCCTCGGTCATGAGTTTGACGGCGTCCATCTTCGCCCACTGTATTTTGACACGGGCGAAGGCCATCCGCGCACCCTCGATGCAGACTGACCGCTTGATGACGTCCAAACGGGGCAGGCATTGACCAGCCGCTTCACGAGCCCGAAGTAGCTATTGGGTATGACTTCGGCAGGCCATAGCCGGATTATCAAATCCTTCATGGCTAGTTCGGCCACCCTATGCAGTTCGACCAACTATTTTAGCTGATCGCTAAAGGGCACCGAATGTTCTAGCGCAAGGTATTGCGACCAGAACAGCTTCTCCGTCGAGCTTCCCTCTTCGGCTCGAAAGAACTCCGCAGCGTCGGCAACACTGTGCGGCAGATCCGCAAACGCCCCTAGAGAACTCCAAATCTGGATCAGTAAGAGGAACCTTTTCTTCACATACTTGCTCTGCATAATAAAGGCCTTACCAGCCATGATTTTTTGGCCTCTTGGATCTCCTGGAGGGCGCCTTGGGCTTCGGCCCAGGCATCGTGTGCACTTTGGCGGGCCTTGGCAAGTTCAGAATCTTGATCCGCAACGTGGCGCTCCAAGGACTCGCATTTCTGCACAGTGTCCTGGAGCTCCTGCTGGACCTCGCCAACCCTGGCCTCGTGTTTCTCACGAGCGGCTTGTTCCTTCGCTGCTCTCTCCTCGGCCTCGGCCAGCGCTTTCTTGAGGGCCTCCACCTCGGTCTCCGCCCCTAATAATAAATATCATGACACTAGGGTTAGTACAAATCATCCATCCTTTCCGGATATACACAAGGACATTGCATACCTTGTTTATCTTCTAGCTACTTTTTTACACGGTCGAGTTCTCCCTCGGCCCGCTCCAGACTCTGCTTTAGTCCAGAGACCTCAGCAGCATGAGAGGTTGCAGCCAGCTACGACACCTGCTTATTCACACACAACATATGGCTACCTCTTGAGCACTGCGTTGGTTTTCCCTTGAAGAGGAAAGGGTGATGCAGCAAAGTAGCGTAAGTATTTCTCTCAGTTTTTGAGAACCAAGGTATCAATCTAGTAGGAGGCCACACGCAAGTCCCTCGCACCTACACAAACAAATAAGAACCTCGCAACCAACGCGATAAAGGGGTTCTCAATCCCTTCACGGTCACTTACGAGAGTGAGATCTGATAGAGATGATAAAATAATATTTTTGGTATTTTTATGATAAAGATTAAAAGTAAAGATTGCAAAATAAAAGGTAATAGAAATAGCTTGTTGACGGAAGATTAATATGATGGAGAATAGACCCGGGGGCCATAGGTTTCACTAGTGGCTTCTCTCAAGATAGCATAAGTATTACGGTGGGTGAACAAATTACTGTCGAGCAATTGATAGAAAAGCGAATAATTATGAGAATATCTAGGCATGATCATGTATATAGGCATCACATCCGTGACAAGTAGACCGACTCCTGCCTGCATCTACTACTATTACTCCACACATCGACCGCTATCCAGCATGCATCTAGAGTATTAAGTTCATAAAAACGGAGTAACGCATTAGGTAAGATGACATGATGTAGAGGGATAAACTCAAGCAATATGATATAAACCCCATCTTTTTATCCTCGATGGCAATAATATAATACGTGTCGTTTCCCTTTCTGTCACTGGGATCGAGCACCGCAAGATTGAACCCAAAGCTAAGAACTTCTCCCATTGCAAGAAAGATCAATCTCGTAGGCCAAACCAAACTGATAATTCGAAGAGACTTGCAAAGATAACCAATCATACATAAAAGATTTCAGAGAAGAATCAAATATTGTTCATAGATAGACTTGATCATAAACCCACAATTCATCGGATCTCGACAAACACACTGCAAAAAGAGTTACATCGAATAGATGTCCAAGAAGATCGAGGAGAACTTTGTATTGAGATTCAAAGAGAGAGAAGAAGCCATCTAGCTAATAACTATGGACCCGAAGGTCTGAAGTAAACTACTCACACATCATCGGAGGGGCCATACAGTTGATGTAGAGGCCCTCCATGATCGATGCCCCCTCCGGCGGAGCTCCGGAAAAGGCCCCAAGATGGGATCTCTTGGGTACAGAAGGTTGTGGCAGTGGAAATAAGGTTTCGTGGTGCTCCCGGATGTTTTCAGGGTATATGAGTATATATAGGAGGAAAAGGTAGGTCGGTTGAGCCATGAGGGGCCCACGACGGGGAGGGCACGCCCAGTGGGGGTAGGCGCGCCCCTTGCCTCGTGGACTCCTCGTTCATTTCTTGACGTCCACTCCAAGTCCTCTAGATCACATTTGTTCCAAAAATCACGTTCCCGAAGGTTTCATTCCGTTTGGATTCCGTTTGATATTCCTTTTCTACGAAACACTAAAATAGGCAAAAAACAGCAATTTGCACTCGGCCTTGGGTTAATAGGTTAGTCCCAAAAATAATATAAAAGTGTAAAATAAAGCCCATTAACATCCAAAACAGATAATATAATAGCATGGAACAATAAAAAATTATAGATACGTTGGAGACGTATCACATATTTAGTTAGTCTCCTGCGAAAATTACTTGATCCTCTATCCGGCTCTTCTTTCTGAACACCGGACAGAGTCTCAGGGGCTACTGTCTATACTATGACATTCCTTATATATAATTGCATCGCTTACCTCAAATCCTGTTAGAAGGCTTGTGCAGGCTTCGGTCAATCCGCTCTTGACGGACTGAAACCTCTCAACCACCATACCCGTAAGGGTACGGTGTTCCTCAACAATGGAAGCACTTCGAAGTGCTTCCAATAGAGTATCTGGTGCCTCTGGATGGACAGAGGTCACCGGTGGAATTAGCGCACCTCCTTCCTTTGAAGGAGGCTGTCTGCTAGATTCCGGAGCCGTATAGGTCTCCGGTATCGTGTTCGGCTGGGGGCCGAATTGGAGATGGCCCCCATCGCCAGTATCCATGGGGATCTGCTCCCCCATGTGTCCGACGGCCAAGGTATTGTCCTCTGGCACCCCCGTAACGGCCGTCTGTGCCTCCCCCTGAGCCGGGAGTGTCCTTCAGGACAGCATTTCAACGTCTTCCACAGTCTTGGGAGAGGAGGCCACCGGAAGAGATCCGCTGTCCATCACCTTCGGATCCAGCGAGTTTCCCGAAGATGAGGATCGCTCGAGTTTGGAGCGAGCCGGACTGCAAGTGCATGATTCAACATGTTAAAGCTATAAAGTAAAGGAGCTGGATATTTGAGTGCGTCTTTGAGTACTTATGATTCGGCCAGGGGCTTATCCCTGGGGCGCCACTAGGATCTGCTATCGATATCCCACACGGGGTTGTCCGCGGCGGAGGCCTTCCCCTTCTTGGACGCCTCTGCCTCCAGATGCGTGGAGGCCGCTCTTTTCTTCCATCCCCCTTGAGAGGGAGAATCGCTTTCCTCCTCTTCCTCGTCGTCGGTGGCGGGAGGGGAGTGGATGTCGGCGTCTTCAGACGTCACGTCTGAAGTGCCCTTACGGTGGAGACCACCTCTGGTCCCCTTGGCCTTCTTCTCCGGCGCCTGATAGGGCGCCGGAACCAGCATCTTCGTCAGAAGCGGGATTGTTGGTTCTTCGGGCAGCGGAGCCGGACACTGAATCCGGTCCACCTTCTTTGTACAGCCCTGAAAAAACAAGATAGGGAAGTTTAGAAATCTTCCTTGAGTACGCAAGTAAAGGGTACACCTTGAAATATGGAACACTTACCGCACTAGCAGGATGGGCCAGGTCGCGCACGCGGTCCTCGGTCGTCATCGGCCACGTCTCGTTGGCCTTGAAGAGCACCTTCCAGATGTCTTCGTGTGTAGTGTCGAAGAACTGTTGCAAGGTCCGGTGCTTGGCCGGGTCGAACTCCCACAAGTGGCAAATCCGGCTTTGGCATGGCAGGATCCGGCGAGCGAGCATCACCTGAATCACGTTGACAAGCTTAACGTCCTTGTCCACCATGCGCTTGATGCGCGTTTGGAGTGTTGTCAGCTCATTCGACGAAGACCAGTCCAGGCCCTTCTCTAGCCAGGAGGTGAGCCGCATCGGGGCGCCGGACTAGAATTCGAGAGCTGCGGCCTAGGTGGTATCGCGAGGCTCTGTGACATAGAACCACAACTGTTGCCACCCCCTTGACCGTCGCCACAAAGGTACCTTTGGGCCATGTGACATTGGGCAACTTGCTCACCATGGCGCCTTTGCACTCTGCATGTTGGTCATCCACCACCTTCAGCTTCATGTTGAAAACCTTCAGCCACAATCCGAAGTGGGGAGGGTTATGGAGGAAGGCCTCGCACACGACAATGAATGCTGAGATGTTGAGGAAGGAATTGGGGGCCAGATCATGAAAATCTAGCCCGTAGTAGAACATGAGACCGCGGACGAAGGGGTGGAGAGGAAATCCCAGCCCACAGATGAAGTGGGGGATGAACACGACCCTCTCATGGGGCACTGGGGTGGGGACGATCAGTCCCTTGGCCGGAAGCCGGTGGGCGGTTTCTTTGGCTAGATACCCGACCTCCTCGGAGCTTGGTGATGCCCTTCTCCTTGACATAGGACACCATCCACTTGCCTTGTGCTCCAGATCCAGACATGACTGGAGTGCTGTTTGGAGGCGGAAAGGATGGGAGCTTGGGCGCTGGAGCTCGAGAACTGATGGGCAGAGAGAGAGAGAGAGAAAGGCGTGGGTGAAAGGGGGTGAGTCCTTATCCCTTTATAAAGGCAGTGAATATCAAGCGCCCCCCCCCCCCACTAGCCTTAAAACTCGCATGTTTCCCAAGAGGCACAGTTGGATTAACCACGCCTGCATTGATCAAAATCCCGTAATAAGGGGACACGATCTCTGCTTTGATAAGACGTGCCAATAAAACCGCATCTCAAAGCATGGAGCGGCAGGGCGAAGAACGGTTCAAAATAACGACCGGGTGGTGACGTGGCATCACGCTACGGAAAGTTGTCAGTAGATTGGACTCGTGAAATATTATGCTCTCTGCGGTTGTGTGTGGTGCTTGTTTTGCAGAGCTGGACATGTTCTTTGTGTTCGAAATCTGTTTTGAAGTATTCGGAGGAGGAACTCGTCTTGCAATGCCAAAGACAATCTGCACGCCGGACACCTCGTCATTGAAGCCTAGTTCAGGGGCTACTAAGGGAGTCCTGGATTAAGGGGTTCTCGGGCGTCCGTCCTATGTGACGTGAGCCGGACTATTGGGCCATGAAGATATAAGATAGAAGGCTTTCTCCCGTGTCCGGATAGGACTCTCCTTTGCATGGAAGGACTGCTAGGTGGCCGGATGTACTATTTCCTTTCTATGTAACCGACTTTGTACAACCCTAGTCCCCTCCGATGTCTATATAAACCGAAGGGTTTAGTTCGTAGAGGCAATCATAATCATATAGGCTAGACTTCTAGGGGTTTAGCCATTACGATCTTGTGGTAGATCAACTCTTGTAACCCCTATACTCATCAATATAATCAAGCAGGACGTAGGGTATTACCTCCATCAAGAGGGCCCGAACCTGGGTAAAACTTTGTGTCCCCTGTCTCCTGTTATCATCAACCTCAGACACATAGTTCGGGACCCCCTACCCGAGATCCGCTGGTTTTGACACCGACACCCCCACCGATGTAGGTTCAATGAGATATTTAGATATAGGGAAAATCGTCCCTTGCAACTCCAACAAGGGCCCAGCCTCCTCGTCGGAATCCTCACCAGCGAGCAGCCAGAAACGACTGCCCGCCAGTGAGGTTCCTACCACCGTCCCTGGGAGCGGGCGAGGCTGAGCAGATGTGGCGAACGACGGGGGAAGCGCGGCGACCTCCTCAGGATCAACGGCATCTTCTTCTTCTTCACACCAGGCTTCGTTCCTTCCTTTGCCTTGTCGCTTCCCAGATCTTCCCGCGCCTCCCTCGCTGCCGCAGGCACAGGTGTAGGGAGGCCCATCACCTCACCAACCACAAACTCCGACGGGCCTGCCGGAGCGCGGCAGCGCGATTGAAATGCCTTCCACTTCATGGATTGCTTGGGGTCGTCTGAAGCCGCCTCCTCCATCGCCCAGAGCAATATCCTGAGCGCGCCAACCGGCTCGCCCAACGGCGTGAGTCGCCAGTCCTCCGCCTCTGTATGCTTCCTGTATGCCGCCCCCGCCACCTCCTTCAGATCCCGTTCCTCCGCGAACCAAGAGATGATCAACATCAGCTTCTCCATATTCACTTCGTCCCCGTCAGCTATTACCCTTGCCCTTGCCTCGAGCCTCGGCTTCCAGGACGCCATGGATCTCCTGGTGTGGCGCACTCGCTTGTGGGAGGGAGGGAGAGTGGATTTCATCGAGAGGGGAGGGAATGGTCGCACCGTATCGCGCCGCAGCTTTAACTCTCCTCCATTCCTGACGCTCGCTCTCCTCTTCAACCTCGATCTACGCATCCCACCGCGTCTCCGCCTCGGCTCCAAGTGGTCTTTCCACCAGCACAACGTGGCAGGGAAAACGTACCTGCGTCCCCTCTTGAATCACCTTCTCGCCGTGTACCCGCATCGTGTCGACGTGAATCCTGCAGTCGTCGAGTAGAGTCAACCACAGGGAGCCGCCTCATCGGAGGAGCATCCCTCGCCTGAATAGCATCAACGCCGGCGCGGAGAGATCGGAGACGAGGTGGACTGCCCACCAGCGATCAGGCGGATCCGCCTCGTGTCGCCCCATCGCCTGGCCGCACCGCCTCCTATTAATTATACCGACTTCGCGAGGATGGCCAACCCCTCACGCCCTCGCTCTTCAACTTCCTTTGTGGTGTACCAACCTCCGCCGCTCCCACCCCGCACTGACCATACCACCGCTCAACGCCATAATCGTCGCCACCTCCCCGAGAGCGACCACCACAACCCGCCGCCACGGCCACGGTGGCCCGCCATCTTGCTCCACGCCTTCATACTCGAGTTGGGCGCGGGGGCGGGACGGCGTGTCTCATCGCGGGTGAGGCCAGGCGGGGCAGGGCGTCGCCGCTGGTGAGTCCCGTGCGTCCGCCTCCGATGGCGCCTAAGGCTGGCTCGCCCGCGAGCATGACCAGCTCGAGAGCCTCCTCGTGCACTTCAGCGACCAGATTCGACGGGAAGGGGCGGGGAAGAGCAGGGTGTGTAAGTCCTCGTGCTAGAGGTAGGGACAAAGGGGAGGGTTGAGGTCGAGAGAGGGAGCTAGCGAGCACGGAATGGGGAACGGCCGGGAGACAGGGGCAACAACCCGCTGGGCGATGGGGAGGTAGGTGATGGGTTTGAGACCGTGAATGAGTGTGGGCGTTTGGGCATTATCCTCCAATTTTTTATTCTAGTGTGTCTTTTTTTAAGGATTATTATAGCGTGTCCTGTTTAGTTGGAGTCGTGTGATTTTTCTTGTAGATAGGGCAGGGGTTAAAATAAATTTTTAGTCCTGATAATTTAATGATTTCGAATGTTTTTCTAAAACTGTTCATATAAATTGATAATTATTTTTATTGAATATATTAAAATTTTGTAATCATGTTCATCCTGCGGTCTGTGGATGTTAAATTCTATGGAGTACTTTACGGGGGATTTTTCATCCAAAACTTCTAAACAGGTATATTCGGTATGTATCTTCATAATTATTATGGTGTATCGTTATTCGAAAAGTAACTATGTATACATGTTCCACATGATTTTTTTATAACGTTGTTGTATAATGCATATGTACGATGACAGTGAACCGAGGAGACGATTTTTGATACATATTTTGATGTATTCAGGAATGAATCTCTAAACAGTATCCCAGCAATGGAACAAAGAATGAAGCATTATAAATGGCATACATAGTTGACCTTTAAGAGAAAACCATCAAAGAATTAATTGTAGAGGATGTTGCTTGTTGTTTCTTAAGTATTTTTATAACTAATTATAATATGTTTATGCGATCGTGAATTTTATGTGAAGATGTGTGTTACACTCACATCATTGCGCATGGGACATATTTAAGTGGCACGGTATAAAAACTCGCTAAAATATAACTAATAAAATTCAAAGACGTTTCTATTGTGGATTATAAGACGTGCGTTGCACGTGCACACTTACTAGTGTGACTAATTATCCTCTTCGTTGAACCATATATAAATTTGGATACTGAAACCAACTCGGTTTTGCAGTAATTGCTTCGGCACCAGTATCATGAGCTTCTGCCAACATTGTGAATGAATTTAGAAGTCCAAAAATAGAAGTACATGAAAAATAAAGTAATGTTGTGTGGATGTTGGATACACAGTTAATCTGCTTACATGAGAAGTTTGCAATCTCCCATCATACACCACAATAGTTACTAATTATAGGCAGATTGTATCTTCTGCCAAGAATTCAGACTTGAAAACAGGGATGATAATAATTAGAGTACTATCGCAAAGGAAGGATGTATAAATTGGAATCATCCAATGAGAGGATGGATGTTTAGCCTAGAGCCACATTTTAGTGGCAAGTTTGCTGAACTCAAAGATCGTTGTGATAGTATGTATCGAGGAATATCCAACCAGGCACGCATTAGCTGCTGCAACATTGACTGAAATTCCTGTTGGTGCAAAACATTGATCCAGGAAATCTCGAGAAGTAAAGCGTTGTGAACTAACAGACTTAGCAGTAACCTGGCATCAAGATTATAAGATATGCGGTAGGAAGTGAGAGAAGAAAATCTTTTTTGCAAAAACAAAAGTGAGAGAGGAAACCATTGTGAAAAAAGGGAGAAACCTTATAAGCTGATTGTGAATAACTGGCTCTGACGATTGGGGCTCACTAGAGCGGATGGGCAGCGTGGGAGGCTTGTGAATCTATTGCTGTTGCATCTGGTGGTGGACTGGTGGTGGTGCGGGTAAGTTTTTTCTCGATTTGAATCGGGTGGGTGGTGGGGAAAATAGAGCTCGGTCGGCGATGGAGAGACATGCGCCATGCTATGGGGAGACAGCGGGACGCACGCCATGTGACCGGAGCTCGTGAGACATGCTGCATAATAACCGTCGACGGTCAGACATGCCGCATGGTAGCCGGCGGCGGACAACAGAAAGAACGAACGAGGAAGAACTTCTAGCTGAATTAAAAAAGGATACAAGGTGTAATTTGCATCTTTGACAATGGAAAGTGAGCCTTCTCAATCTTGCCCCTACGGTCCAGATCCAACGGACCACATGATCCCGAAGAGACATGCGCCATGCTATAGGGAGACGGTGGGACGCACGCCATGTGACCGGAGCTCGTGAGACATGCTGCATAGTAGCCGTCGATGGTCAGACATGCCGCATGGTAGCCAGCGGCGGTGGGAAAACTGTCGAGTCAGACAGCAGAGAGAACGGACGAGGAAGAACTTCTAGCTGAATTACAGAAGGATACAAGGTGTAATTTGCATCTTTGGCAATGGGAAGTGAGCCTTCTCAATCTTGCCCCTACGGTCCAGATCCAACGGACCACATGATCCTGGAGCAGGGGGTCATGTACTGAGCCATGTGGCACAGTGGTCCAAGGTCGGGGACACCTTTGCGGAGTACCATGTCTATGGGCTCCAGCGAAGACTTTTTATGCGTAAAAAAGATCATTTCTTGAGTTCTTTAAAAAGTAATGTAGTGTCAAAAAACGTATTACATTATGAGACAGAAGAAGTAGGTATGAAGGCAGTACCGTTGAGTACGGTACTCGCTAAAGGAGGCTGTTGCCAAGTTCTTTTTTTGCGGGAAAAACTTTCAATCTATTCATCTTCAATTATGGTAGTACAACGAAAACTAGAAATAATAAAATTTACATCTAGATCCGTAGACCACCTAGCGATGACTACAAGCACTGAAGCGAGCCGAAGACGCGCCGCCGTCATCGCCCCTCCATCACCGGAGTCGGGCAAACTTTGTTGTAGTAGACAGTCGGAAAGTCGTCGTGTTAAGGCCCCATAGGACCAGCACCCCAGAATAGCAACCACCGCCGATGAAAAATAACATAGATCGGAAGGATCCAAACCAAAGACACACGAACATAGCCGAACAACGACGAGACCCGAGCAAATCCACCAAAGATAGATCTGCCGGAGACACACCTCCACACGCCCACCAACGATGTTAGACGCACCGCCGAAACGGGGGCTAGGCGGGGAGACCTTTATTCCATCTTTAAGGAGCCGCCGCCATCTCGCCTTCCTGAATAGGACACAAACTCTAACAAATTGAAAAAAAACGACTAAAAACGGAGCCCCCCTGCCGGCCCTTGCCAGGATCCATCGTACCTCCATGGCCCTAGAGCCACCGGAGACGAGGCGGACCTGCGCCGACGCCGGCGAGAGGCACAAACCCTAACTTCTTTTCTTGGAGGAGGAGGAGGAGGAGGCGGAGCCCTGGCTCTACGTACGTGCGTTGCAGTTGTTGCCAAGTACAGCAAAAGCTCCAGCCATGTGTTTTTATTAATTATTTTTTGTAAAGTGCACACATGCATGCACGCACGCACACGGATAGGATGGATCTATTTTACAAACACCCCTTAGAACATTTACAACCGGACCCTCATGTCCTTTCTAAACGCTCGGAAGATCTGCTCGGTCATTGTCTGTACGAAAAAAGGCCACCCAACGAGACGCCAGGCAACATGTGAGTTTTTTTTCCGTAGATTCGTTTATTCAAAACGGTTTATCTCTTAAACCGTGTGTTTAAATTCTGAACCGTTTTCACGGAATTCCTTGCGTCGAGATGTTCGAAACAAGATCCATGTTAATTGGTTTCTGCAAAAAACAAATTCATGAAAAAATCAGAAGAAAAAACTCTGAGCCGGAAGCCCCCTTTTTTCACCTTTATCAATTTTTAAGAGGCATAATTGTGCCTCTCGCGGAAGCAAACTTGTGTCTCCACAAAAAGCAAGCTTGTGCATCTGGCGGAAACCAAAAAAAAATAATTTTTTTTGTTTGATAGGCACAACTATGCCTCTTGCGGAAGCAAACCTATGCCTCTCATGGAAGCAAAAAACACTTTTTCCTTCTTCGCCGAAGTAAACATGTGGCTCTCGCGGAAGCAAAAAAATGTGTTTTTCCTTTGCCAAGAGGCACAACAGTGATGTGTCCAATTTATGTGTTTGATAGCTATTTTGTGCCTACATGGTAGACTTTGTGGAGTTTTACCGCTTTCACGCACTATATTTTGTCGGTATCCCAAAGGTAACTTTATTAGGAGCAAATAATCTTTTATAAAAGGAATCCCAGGAAATGGTGGTGGAACCATGTTATTTAAGGTGATGGTCAACTAGCGTAAACCAATGAAACAAAGGGACCAAGTGAGGAGCTCCTGCAGTGCCTCTAGAGCCAAAGACGCCCTTTCATACGAGCGCTCTGCTCGTATGAGCAGTCGTATGAGGTGCCAGTGTCACTGCCTCGTCCACTACTTCCATCCCATGAAGTCGGATCGGGGATCAGAGACAGGGAGGGACGCGAAACACATCTAGAGGAGAGAACCCTAGCCTTCAGAGGAGAACCGACTCAAGACTCTGCTATCGCTACTCTGCAGAAAGAGGGCTTCATCATCATCATCATCATCATCATCATCATCTCAGCCCTATCCATTTGTAATGCATTAGTTGGAGTGGATTCGATCATGTATTACTTGTGTGGGATTATCCTGTTCATCGTGATTTATTTCACCTCTTTTATGCCCCAGATGTGTGATAAGTCTACATTTAATTATCTAAAATATGTAGGAACCCTTCTGTGTAATAGATCGTTAGTAGTCTTCTTGATGTTGGGTGAAGTTGACCATCCAACATATGCCAAATTTGGACGAAAGGTTATTACTGCTGGCGAATCGGCTGGTCAGAAAGGTAGGTACGTGATAGAGCCTATCTCCCTTCGTCATGGATCGTTACAGCAGGGGGTAAAACAGAGACCACCTATAGGCTGCATCCGCCGGGACCTTTTTCCCCTTAATCACCATTTGGTAACCGAAGTGGGGAAGAACGGTGGTGCCATATGATATGGTGCTACCGCGTGTATGCACATATCTGTACCGGCTCTGCCCACAAATAAAAATATACAAGTAGCATTGGTGTGTGCTAGTGAGGAATCCAGACTCCCTGGGAAGGCCTTAATCCTATTGATTTCGACATTCTACTTTACGTCCCCAGTATTTTACCTTTACCCTTGCTACCCCGTTTTCACCATTTTACTACTACTTTGGATTTCCTATAACTTGCAGGCATGGCTATTTAAACCCTACACGAGATAAAAGACTAACTTTTGTGCTCCCTGTGAAATTGATACACTTACTTTAAAAAGGCTATAACTAAACCCTGTGCACTTACAGGACATCAAGTTGTGCCTCTCGTAGAAGCAAACTCGTGCCTCCATAAGATGCTAACTCGTGCCTCTCTCAGAAGGAAAAAACATGTATTTTTTCTTTTTCGAGAGGCATAGCCCTGCCTCTCATGGAAGCAAACAAGTGCCTCAACGAGAAGCAAACTTGTGCCTTTGGCGGAAGCAAAAAAACACTTCTTTTTCACACATATTTTTTTAATTTTTTTGTCCAGAACCTAAAGAAAACCAAGCAAAAACCGAAAAGATGAAACAAAAAAACCATCTAAAACCCGAAAACACGTACAGAAAAACAAAAAGAACAAAATTCAAAAGGAGGCCCAGCACACGACATGTGTCGGCGGCTGAGATCCCACCAAAATAACCCTTGCGAAGCTCCCACAAGCAGTACTCCCTAGAAACGAACCAAATGCTACTGGGAGGAAAATGCATGGGCTTTCAGCTTCATCCGGTAATTCGCCACTGATTTCGCCTCCTGGGCCTTGGTTTCGCCGTAGCAGCATTATCATGGAGGCCCAAAGTTTACCCTGGCTTTGCTCCGTTTCTTCTTCAACTAGGGGCATCCCCAAAATCCTCATCAATTCATGTAAAACAAGCAATTTTCTTTTTTGAACAGCAATTATAGTTTGATGTATAACCGGAAACACTATGGTATAACACACAAACATAAGAGGATCACAAATCCACAATACTCTCTCTATCAATGTGTGTGTGTGTGTGTGTGTGTGTGTGTGTGTGTGTGTGTGTGTGTCAATTTCTTCACGTATACACGCTACGTAGCTCAAAAGGAGAAAAGAAAAAAAAGCAAGCCTTAACCATATCAAAAGAAGCACTGCGCGCGACGAACGTGTGTGTCAACCCGATCGAGAAGCCACTAGCTAGCTAGGATCGATGATGTTGCCGTCCGTTCCCTTGGTAATGATCGAACCCCTAGCGGCATCTTGGTAACCCGAACCCAGATCAGGGTAATTTTCAATTCATACTTCTCTAGTGTTTTCGTCGGGTCAAAATCAACCATAATAATGAACAGGAACATGTGCCTTGCTCTTCCCTGTTGATTGCAAAAACGTGAACAGGAACATGTGCTCCCCAGCCTCCTTGCACTTTATCCCTTGGAGAGGGCACCAAACTCTCCCTAGCGATTTGATCATACCTTCCACGAACACAGGCCTTTCAGAGAAGACCTTGCCCAATGCCTAACGTTGTTTCGTCACCGCCCTCCTACGTCCTCCTATTTCAATCTTGACTCCCTTCTTCTCAGGTGCTCCTATTGGGCGCTTTAGGCGCTAGGGAAGCTCACTGACGCCCACACACCAACCCTGGTGGGCCGGCCCATGTAGAGGGAGACTTGACGGCATTTTATTTTCTCTGGGTTCGCTCGGTCATATTTGAAAAACTGAAAGAAAAAAGTCATAAAAAATGAAAAAATAGAGAATTCAAAAAAGTTGATGGATTTTGAGAAAAAGTTCATGAGTTTGAAAAGAAGTTCATCAATTCGGAAAAAGTTTATCAAATTTGAAAAAAAATCATTGAAAATGAAAAAAAACTCATGGATTTTGAAAAAATGTTCATTGAATTTTATAAAAGTTCATCAAATTAAAAAAAAAGTTTAGCAAAATTTTAAAAAAATCATCGTTTTGAAGAAAAAGTTCACGTATTTTCAAACAATTCATCGAACCAGGAGAACAAAAAAAGGAAAAGAAAAGAAAAGAAGAATAAAAAAGGAAAAGGTTGCAACTTACTAGATCTTGTTGGGTGGCGGGATGGTTACACCAACGTACCTCGATGAGGCCGGTTGTTGGCTTGATTCACAAGCAAGGCGCATTTTTTGTCAGATTAAGAACACAGAAAAAACCTACATGGGCTGGCCCAGCACGGGGGCGCTTCAGGTGCGTGTTTGCAAAAATACACAATAATGATCGCCTGAAGTGCCAAATAGGAATTACCCTTCTCTGCCTCACACAACCTCAACTTTTGCATCAGACCTCCCACCCTCTCCATCATACCCAAAACTATGACGACCTTGGTTTTCTAAAGGGGTGTATTATGAACGTGCATCCTAGCACCACACGTAAGGCTTATGGTGGATTGGGAAGGGCTGCGAGATCGCCCGAGTGTTGATCACCAGGGCAGAGGAATGGGATTCCCGCTGCCGAACAAGCAACACTATTGGAGATCGAGATCACCTAAGAGGACTCCAGGGTTTGCCAGCAAGAGCCGTTGAACCCCCTCTGAGATCGCCTGAGTGCCAATCATGAAATTGTCAATAGAGGGACGGACAATAGGCTTTATACACGGGCATGTTTGCTATATACATATAAAAAGAACAAAAGAACGAACCAAAAAAACATGGGCTTTCAGCTTCATCCGGTAATTCGCCACTGATTTCGTCTCCTGGGCCTTCAGTTCGCCATGGCAGCATTATCGTGGAGGCCAAAGTTTAGGCTGGCTTTGCGCCTTTTCTTATTCAGGCGCATCCCCGAAATCCTCATTGGTTCGAACAGCAAGCAATTGTCTTTTTGAACATCAATTGTAGCTTGATGTATACCCAGAAGCATTATGGTACAACACACGCATATAAGAGGATACAAAAAAAAAATCCACATTACTCTCTCTATATATATGTTAGTTTCTTCACGTATACACGCTACGTAGCTCAAAAGAAAAAGAAACAAGCCTCAACCACATCAAAAGAAGCGCCGCGCGACATAAGTACGTATCAACCCGATCGATAAACCACTAGCTAGCTATATATATAGGATCGATGCTGTTGCTGCCCGTTCCCTTGGCAATGCTCATCACGTACGTACGTACGTACGTAGTAGTAAGAATTAACGATCAATCAGCAGTACTTTTTTCTTTCAATTAAGTAGAAGATCGATGGATCTCCTTCTTCTCCGGCACCGGCGACGATCAGTACGTACTAGGGGCAGTGCACGTTCCGGCCCGGCCCGCCGTAGTAGAAGTAGTTGCCCCAGGCGCGGTTGTAGCCGCCCTGGATGCCGTAGCAGGCGGGGTGGTCGGCGACGAGCCGGAGGTCCCTAGCGGGGAGGAGGTTGTTGTCCCAGTCGACCACCTGGACGTTGCGGAAGTAGGCGGCGCGGTTGAATCCCTCGCGCGGGAAGTGGCCGCTCCCCATCTGCGTGGGGGTGTGGGAGCCCGAGGGGCGCGTGTTGACGACCTCGCCGCCGAACTGCACCATATTGGCGTGGCCGCCGAGGTGGGAGAAGAGGGAGGAGGGCCAGTAGCCGACGAGCGGGCCGGAGCCGAGCTGCAGCCACCAGTGGCCCCGGCGCGGGTCCTTCCAGATGAGCAGGCTGATGTCGAACTGGCGGCCGTTGTATGCGGACGCCGGCGAGATGGCGGCCCCGATGGCGATCCGCCGGTTGGTCTGCACGAACCCCGAGCAGTGCAGGTTGTAGCACCCGGTCGCCTGGTACGCGTCGCTCTGCATCCATGCATGCATCCACACTTCATTTAATTTGTTGTGTTGTTGCACTGGTATGAGCTATGAAGAAAGATGCATGGTGGTGCAGTGCTGCAGTGTTTTGGTTGAGAGGAGGAGGAGGGGGTTTTACCGTCCAGTAGGTGAAGAAGCGTGGGCTGTTGTCGCCATACAGTTGAGGGCTCACCTAAAAGAAAGCAAGGAACAGTGCGGAGAGTTAACACGTATGGACTGCATGCAACCAGCTCATCAGCTCACATCGGTTTGACCACGACGTAGAGAGTACCACACTGGTTTCAAACCCAACAACCAGAAAACAAGAAGTAATCAGGTCAACTGTGGCACTGGCTTACATGTCGACCGAATCTCATTAATGATCGACTCCCAGTTGTATTTCCACCTCCTTTCTATACTAGACAGTCAACATGTAACCACATGCAGGTCAAGCATGCTAGCAAGATTCGACTTACAGTTTACTGCAAGGAGACAAGGATGCATGTTCACGCTTAAGATGGCGATCAAGGATGCATGTTCAGATATTCTTGATTGAATCTCAACTATAATGGTGTCTTGACTACTCCGCTAATCTGAATATATGTGTACTTAAAATGCTTGATCATGACTTATCCTCCATGCATGTAGCTAGTACCTACTCCCTTCGTACGGAATTACTTATCGCAGAAATAGATGTATCTAGACGTATTTTAGTTCTAGATACATCTATTTTCGAGACAAGTAATTCCGAACTAAGGGAGTAGTAATGTGACTAGGGATGGAGGGAGGGATGAAGCTGGGCATTCAAGCAAGGGCCTGCGGTGCAGAGCTCTGTGCTGCCATGCCATTGCTAGCGCATACACACCACATCGATCGACCTGCCACATTTACTCGCTTTCACCAACCGGATAGACGGACAGCCTGAAGAACGCGTTCTGCGACTGCGAGCCAGCTTCCCTCCCTCCCATTATAACTAGATCGCTTTGCAGCCACGGCGATATGAATGAAAGCTGCCACTGTCAACTCACTCAGCTCCTTAACTTCCTACACTATGCAGCTCTAGTCGGCGAAAGACCATGCAGTGATTCTCCATATCTTTCACATTAACACTCTTCCATGGTTTGCTTTCAAATGTGATTTCGTACTGTCTTGAGAAGAAGAAAAATGTTCTTTCATCCTCCCTCCGTAAACTAATATAAGAGTGTTCAGAATACCAAAATAGTGATCTAAATGCTCTTATATTAGTTTACAGAGGGAGTACTCGAATAGTAAAAGTAGTTTGCATGCAACGAGATAAGGGGAAGATGAAAGGTACCTGCCAGCCGGCTTCGATGGTGTTGAGGTCGTTGCCGAAGGTGCCGGAGATGACCCAGATCTGGGAGAGGCTGAACTCCGCCGCCGACGCCACCCTGGCCGGCCACACGTTCAGGCTCGCCTTGGCGCCGTAGAACTGGTCGCCGGTCACGTACCCCACCGCGTGCTGCACCACACATACGCCAAACGTCCATCATCAAGCCAAGGTCCATGCCATCCACGTACGGACGCTAATGAATGCCACTGACTGCCAGCCAGCGCGCGCGCTAGCTAGCCGGGCGGCGCCATTACCGCCGCTGCCGCGGTTGTCGCCGCGCCGATCGCCATTGCATCGCCATCCCCGGCCAGTGCCCCAATCAATGTCCTGTGCGCGCACAGACGCAGGTTGATGCTAGCTATGCCCAGCACAATCAATGTTATCCAGCTACTGCGCGCTATACTATTGAGCGATCGTGTGGGATCATGATTTGGTCGCGTGGTTAAGGCCGCAGTTACTGGCTACGAGCCTACGACTGTTGGTCAGTGAAGCCGCTGTCGATCAATTTTCGATGGTACCGCTAATCTGGTGGGTCAGTATTGATGGTGACGATTGATGAGATCGCCGTACGTGCTCGTTAGTTTCAGCTGGGCGTGGTAGGAAGTACCTCGTGGCCGTCGCTGGTGGAGTCGCGGCGGACGCCGGCCGCGCGGGGCTTCATCCCGTACCGCCGGAGGGAGCCGGAGTGCCGCCGCAGGTCGCTCTCCGTGGTCCGCCGTATCGGGACCGTCCCGCCGGGGCACGACTCGCCGCCGTCGCTCCACGCCTGCGGGAACACGGCGTCCCCTTCTTCCTCCGCAGCGTCGGCGCTGGTCTTGGGCCTCTCCTCCGGCTCAGGCTGCAAACAAAAAAGACAATCTCTACTTCAGGACGACGGCCGCTGATCGGTAAAAGACAGACAAATAAGAATGCAGCATTGGTGTAGTTGGCTACAGAGAAGGGAAGGATGGGATGGGCGACCTCTGGCTTTTGGCCCCTCAACGTTGGGTGGTCAAACGCCGGCTGGAGGTGCGCCGGCACGCAGTGGATGATGTCGCCGTCGGCGCTCTGCGTGCAAAAACAAATTCGTCAAACATTTTGCCACAAGAAAAGAAAAGTATGGCGAACAAGGTGGTCGAGAGATTGAGGTCGGGGGTCAAACATCCATGGCCGGCTCATGCAAAAGAAGCAAAGCCACTCACCTGGATGGTCTTGACGGAGGCCTTCTTCATCCGGTCCATCTGGGCCACGATGCTCTGGTACGCTCGCAGCTCGTCCCCAGAACGGAACTCCGCCGTCCGTGTGCCGTTGCCCCTGCCGCCGCCGCTGGCCGACACCGACAACGCGCAAGAGACGACGAGCAGCAGCACCAGCAGCAAGGGGACGGCTGGTCTGGGCCTCTTGCCGCAGCAGCTAGACGCCATCGACGCCCGTGCGTGGGCTTCTTCTTCTCTTGGATTCACCTCAAAACCTCGTAGACAGGGAGTAGAGTCGTTGTTGCTCGCTTGTCTGTATCCGCTTCCACCGGATCGCCTGCTTGTCCTCTTCCCCGCCTCCTCCCCTGCCCCTATCGCTTGGCTTCTTCTTCCCTTGACCGCCCGAGAGAGACTACTCGACTATAAATATAGGAGCGCGGTGGAGGTGGAGTGTGGCTGAGCTGAGGCGCCGAGCCTCGCTCGATGTCAAGCTGGAAGGTCAACCAATGTCGCCGTGCAGCGGTTGGGGGTGGGGTTGGGGAGGGTGGGGGAGCTGAGCTTGAAGCTTTGAAGTGATGTGGTGGACGCATTGATGAGTTCCGACACGGCGGGATGAGATATTGAGATGAGCTTCAAGTTGAGTTGCGCGCGGCTGTGGCTTGGGTTGCAGCTGGGGCACGCTTTTTCCCGAGGAGAAAGACACGCCCCTGCCCCGCGCTACCCATGCCTAGCCATGGCATCATCTCATTTTATATCATGCTTGGGTCCATGGTCCTGTCCCCCTCTCCACATTCCCTTCCCTTCCCCCGCTCCTCCCCCCATGAACAAAAAAGAAAGGTCGGAGCTGGCTGGCTGGATGGATTACTGCAAGCAAAGCACCATCGTCGATGCAGATGCAGACAGTGGGGGTTCAGCTCAGTCCCAGTGGCGCGTACTCCTACCACTGCCGCTCAACTTTGCTCCGTCAGGGGAATAAAGAAAGAAACAGAGCGTGTGTGCGCGCGCTCTGGGGCATGGCATGGCATCGCACCGCACGCGTCCTTGGGTGAGTGTGCATTGCACCGAGGAGAGGAGCGAGCGAGCGGCTCACTCTTCCTCCGCTTTTTCCTTTGGAAAGGCGGGCAGGGGAGGGTGGCGGCCATGTGCCAGGGGGGGTGGGGGCGGGAATTTTCAAAGGCCGGCTCCGACCGGCGGTGGCCTTCAGCTGGTGCAATCATGAGCCAGCGCCCCGCGCTTCCTATCCCTGTCCGCCATGATAGAAATCGCTTCCTTGTAGCTACCTCCTTGGAGCAACCAGCAGCACCTCTCGATCCGTCGATCGGCACCCATGCATGTATGACAGTGCAGTCATGGCTTTTGTTCTCTTTCTCTTTCCACTGTACGTCTTTGACAGCCATGGTTAGTGTTGAGATCGGATCCAGATGAGATGAGAGATCACGTACGTGCTACGTAGTGCACCTTTGGCTTTGATCATTGTTCACTTTCGCGGCCAAATTTTAAGTGATCGATTCGGTTGCCTGCTTTTCCTTATCAGATACGGAATCGTCTTTAATTCGCTCAAAGTAGCTAAGCACGGCACTGCACTGCTCCTCAAGTCAAATCTGAATTAAGCTATGCGTGTGCCGTGCGCATCTACAAAACTCACCTAGAATACTCTGCACATGCCATAGCCGTCCACTGTCTCCCAGCACAGCACCCGAAAGTTCTTCTTCGGTCTTTTCCCTAACAAAAGCGACCGACGGCGACATCATTGGCGTCGCAAATGCGATTGCAACCTGCACAAGCAACATATCTCCGTCTTCATGGCGCCATGCCCATGCATTGCAAATTTGCAATGCATTTGATGCGCCTTCCCTCCCTGGCCAGTGCAAGCCGGAGGGCTGTTGGTTGACAACACTGTACGTTCCCAGCACCTCCATGATCACTGCTACTATATCTCCCCAAGTCCCAACAGCAAAGAGAGTACCATGCACATTGAATTGAATTGCACTGCCAGAGGAGGGAGAGACATGTACTACTCTCCCATGAATGGGGCGAGAGGAGCAGCCCTTAAATGGTCAGGTATGCCTTAATTTCTTGAGTACTACTCTCCTCTCCGGCTCTCCCCCACTTTGCTTTGCTTTGCTAGCTGCACTGCACCAGGCATCTTTAACATTTGGCTTCTCTCTCCCGCACCTACCGGTGCCAGACGCGCCCCCGCACGCACATACACACAGTGCTCAGGGTTCATAAAAAGGGGGAGGTCACTCGGGCCAGGTCCACATGAGCCATGAGCCCACTGCCTGCTTCTGCTTTTGCAAAGAGCGTGGCTGTGTGGGGGAAACAGTAAGATACTCTCTCACTCTCACTATCAGTGGGAGCTGAGAAATTTGCTGTTTGCTCTTGCAAGGAGTGTGGGGAATGTGTGTATGCTATGCATCAAATGCTTGAAGCATGCGGCAGTGGATTTGATTATGCGGGAAGATGAAATCAGGGGAAGCGATGCGGCTTGGGTTTTGGTGCCACTGCATGCAATCCTTTTTTGTTCCTTAGAATAGCTGGCCACGCTTCTTTTCATGATCGCAAGGCCTGACCGGCTGGCTGGCAAGGCAAATATACTCTCTTTCTTTCATGCCATGCTTGTTCCCTTGACTGACATTTTGATGCACACCACCAGCTAACCTGCATGCCGTGCCTACTGTCTACTGAACACAGCATGCTTATTATCATTCTGTTTAGAGTACCTTTATTCTGCATCCCCTTTTGGTTACCTTCTGGATTATGTACATGCTGGCAGCGGATTGAAACAATGCGTGAAAACTTAGGTTTGGAAGGTGATGGTGCAAAGGTACTTTTTCCAGAGTAATAATAATGAGAGAGCATACCCCCGATCTGGGTGGCAGAGAGCAACTATGGGAATGGCTACGCGTCAATCTACTGATTTTCAAATTTGGGTCAGTCGATCGTTTTTTGCCGTTGGATGCAGATCGAACGGTGGGCAGGCCTTCATCTTCCTCCGGTTTCTTCTCTCCCCCAGGCCGCCGCACGGGCCGTCAGTCGAACCACTTGTGACCACCACCCGCGGCCGGCGGCGCTCGCGCGCAGCCTCGCCGCCCCGCCCTGTCCGGAACCGCTTCCTACCGCCGTCCCTGGCCATCCTTCTAGCCCCGCCCGCATCCGATTTTTTTCTCCGGCAAAGTTGCACCACCGCCCCCACCCTAAATCCTAAGATAGATAATGGGATAGCCCTTCAATGAGCACCTTCCTTCTCCTTCCTTCCCTCCGGCGAACTCTCAAAAACGACTAACCCCAAATTTGAAGGTCACTCGACTGAGATTTAGCTAATGTGAGCTCCTATATATTGTGAACAGGAGAAAGCAACGCGAGCGTTGATCCTAGAGGGCTGCTAGCTCCCACCAAACCTTTCTCCTCTCGCTCACCTCGCGGCCGCCTGTTGAATTATGTGTCAGTTTTTTTAGAGAGAACGCGATCGGCTTTATTCATCAAAAAATAACATTACATAGAGTTCCCCAGATACAGTCTGGAAGAGAATGGAAAAATACTCGGATTAACAGAGTGCATACATGGTTTAGTTGATAGATGAGCAGCTAAATACAATACTAGCAAACATGCTTTGTGACGACACGACTTTCTTTCTCCTCTCTCCGGCAACCGCTGGCGATGGAGCACATTGTTGAAGCCATGAGGAAGATGGACCACATTGCAAAGTTCAATTCGGGCTTATGATCTTTTCTGTAAAGTTCTTGCTCTGGGTTGTTATTATCTTTTCTTTAGAGATCCTTGGAGCAGCTGTACTGAAATTCAAAATGAATGAAGTTTTTTCTGGTTCATTCGGGACCCATCTGTTGTTCAAAAAGATCTTCTTAATCCTGGATGGCCATAAAGTTTGATATTTCGAATTCAAAGGCTCATAGTACTAGGTTAAAAAAAGACCCCATGCATGCAGTTTGATAGGGCATGTTTGGTAGCCCGCATGCTCGTCAGGCAGGCTTTGTGGATGCAGTTTTGGCCCGTTTGGTAGCGTGCAAACACTATTGGGCCGGCATGGCACATTGTTTAAAGCACCTCTCAGCCTGGCTATAGAGGGATGGCCGACCCAACCATTTCTAGCGGGCCAGGTCCAAACGGGCGCAAAAGTCTCCATTGAACCGACCTAGTGGCTCTGATGGTGCAGTTTGTACATAGGTTTGCACGTGTTTGTGTTTTGCGGTAAGAGAGGCATTGGCAATTGCCGAAGATCTTTATGTCCAGAAGATTCAAGTGGCATCAGATTGCAAGAATGTAGTGGATGATATAAATCAGGGATCGTCAGCGGATCACGCGGCTATTATACATGAAATAATAGAGCGATCAATTGTTTTTCATGCTTGTAATTTTATCCACAATTTTAGGAGCTTAAATTTCGAGGCTCACAATCTCACTAGGCATGCACTTTCACTTTGGTTTGGACGCCGTGTTTGGTTAGGCCAACCTGGGGACTTGAGTTTTACTCTTGTAAATGTTCTGACAATTTGAATAAAGCCTAGCGAGAATGTCTCAAAAAAACGTGTTTGTGTTTTGCTCAACTCCTTTACCTCCTTCACATAATGTCTTCTGATCTACATAACAGTGCTTTAATTCAAGATAAGCTCTACACGGAAAAGAGGTACATCGATGTTGCGGTTTCATTCAAGTGATCATTTCCTAATTCCGTGGACCGTAAATCTTCAATTTCCTATATGTTTAGAGCTTTTTTAGACGCATTTTAACAAATTCGCCTCACACGGTCTGTTGTTTGAAATTTTCTTTGACGAGTAGCTTCATCTCGTTGTTTGGAACAACTTCCGCATTGTAAGTTTTCTGTTTCAATGGCCATAGATGAGTAGATCTATGTCTCCTTAGTGCACTATACAAAGGTGTTCATGTGTGTGTTGGGAATCATTGCATGGAAAATAAAAAAAATTCTACGCACACGCAATGATCTATCCATGAAGATGCATAGCAACGAGGGGGAGAGTATGTCTACGTACCCTCGTAGACCGTAAGTGGAAGCGTTTATTCAACGCGGTTGATGTAGTCGTACACCTTCACTATCCGCCCGATCAAGTACCGAATGCACGAGCCTCCGCGTTCTGCACACGTTTAGCTCGATGTCATCCTCGCCATCTTGATCTAGCAAGCGGGGCGAGATAGTAGATGAGTTCCGTCAGCATAACGGCGTGGTGACGGTGGTGGTGAAACAATCTCGCAGGGCTTCACCTAAGCACTACGTCGACGATCTAGAGCGAAGAAGTAAACTAGAGGCGGAGGGGTGCCGACACACGGCGTGAAATAAGCTGTGTATTGTGTGGCATCCCTCCCCACATATATATAGGTGTGGGAGGGGAGGAGGCAGCCCCTAGGGCGCCCCAAGTGGTGTGGCAGCAGCCCTAGGTCTCCTCCATTTGGTGCGCCC